>NW_006159519.1:533918-546454 GCF_000334495.1 Tupaia belangeri chinensis
TGCTGCCCTCCTTGATGTTGCCTTCTGGCAGCCAAACGAATGCCACAAAGTCATCTGAACGTAACATCTTATCTCAAGACTTTCTGAGGAAAAAAGAAAAAGAAAAGCTGCTGCGTGTTGATTCATTGTTTTGCTCTGATCTGTCCTAGCTAACTCACCGTATCCTTTTTCCAACCCAGAAACCATGTTTCTCATAATTTAGGGGCTTGCAAGAAGTGCAAAGTTCTGTGTATCTATTGAGTCAAAAACTCCAACAGTAAGACCCAGTTTCTTGTTTTTCATAACTGCTCAGCACACATTCTCTGGTCAACATGTTGAGAACTGCTCTCTAGGAAGGACACTTGTCGTTTTCTTGGGTTCTGCCCTCTCGTTCATTATCCTCCGTGACTTCTGGACTGACATTGAGCAAACTCCCGATTTAGAGTTTTTGCATCTCTCTAGTAGATTCAACCCATAACAGTGAGAAAAAAATTCTTGAACTTGAAATCAGAAAACACAGGCTTTGGAACAAGTGTGGTGAAGGGAGAGAAAACACAAGACTTTGCTGGACATTTGGCTGCTCTATGCCCTGTGTTTGTTCTTTCACGCTCTTACAGGGGATAGGGCCTGGGTACCCTCCTTTTGCAGGTATAGGTTTGGGGAGCCATGATGCTGAGAGGAGACCTCAGGGCTGTAGATGGGAGTCAAAGCCATGAACTCCAGATTATGGCCTCTGGGCCTACAGTTCCTTTTAAGTATATTACAGGGTGTGTACGAGATGGTATCTTCAGTTTCTTTCCAGCCATAACATCTATGAGACTATGGTTTATTATTTTAACTTTGAAAATATTGGAAATCCATCAACAATTTGATCTTAAGAGAGACCAAATCCAGGCCAAATACCAATGTTTCAAGGCTAAGTCAACATAGTTAATATTTCAGGAATTATTTTCATAGAAACATCATATTTATTTGGGCACATGCCTTGTGGATTTGAAAAATTACCTTTTAAGATTTTTATTATGCCGCTCATCATTGTGAACAGGATAATGTGTTTGTACATACTGGATTTTCAAAGTATAGATACACTTAATTTTTAAAATTTTTTTTTATCCATGATAGTGTGCACATGAAAGTGAAAGTGAGAGAGGGATTGAGAGAAAGAAAAAGAAAAGAAAAACTTTCATAGGGTCTGATCATGCTACAGTTTCCTCCCTTCAGTATTCAAGTCCAGCAGATTTTTAGAGGCATTTGCGTGTGTCCTCAGTGTGTTTCTGGCTGACTGGGGGAAGTATTCAAGCAGAGGTCACCATGTGGGATCCACTATACCACAGAGCAAGGCCACATTCAATTTTTACATCTGTTTTGTGATGTTTCTGCAAAGTGGCTCTACAATGATAATGCCCTGCTTTATTTACATTCTTCTAGATTGCTTGAGCAAGTTTTTCTTTCTTGGGTACCTACTTTAGGGCTAAGGTATTTACTAGGCAGAAATGAGATATTTTAATCTAACAAATTGTTTTTGAAAATTGTCCCTGAGCCAGCCTCATTGGTCAGTGGTTAAGGAATCCAGATCTCTCATGGTTGACCACAGTTCAAATCCTGGCCCCAGCTAGTGGCTTGAAAAACATGCCTGGCATGGGTGTGTGCATGCCCGAAATCCTGATGGAAAAGAAAAATGGAGAAAAACAGGTTGCAGTGTGATTATGCCCCATTGGGGATAATTTATTTTTCTGTCTTTCTACCTGAAAGGCACACACACACACACCCTAGCAATTAAAAAATATATTTTTACCCTTGTGCAAATTTAAGAAGTTATTTTACCACAAGATGACAGGTAAGCCAAGACTCGGGTTTATTTGCTTGTATTGGAATGTGGGCATGAGAAAGAAGGGCACAAGGAAACTGGTGTTACCATATCCTGTCCAGGAAAAAAACTCTCTCTCTCTCTCTCTCTCTCTCTCTCTGTCTTTTAAATTTTACCGGAAGATGTGTGTACTCACCAGAGAGAAAGAGAGAGAGAGAGAGAAAGCACCCTCACAACAATGGGTCCTGGTGATACCTCAATCCCTTCTACGCCGTTTCTCACTCCTTTCAGGACATGCACACACATACACTGTGTCTTTCAAGCAGCCAGGGCTGGAATTTGAACAGTCAGCCATGTGGAATCTGACTACCCTAACCATCAGACACAAACTGGTTACCTGGAAAATCTCTTTAGAGAAGTCATTTCCTCAACACCATGGCCCTGTCTTCTCTTTGCATCCCAGGATCTACTCTGCTTGGAGTAGACTGTACCACTAATTGTTAGACCCAGACCCACCCTACCTCCATGGGAGACCTGCTTGACCAACCTGGAAATGTGCCCATGCCTCGCATGGAGCCCAGGACAGCAGCTCAGGTATTTCACTGCAGTGGGCCTGTTTTCTCACACATTCATTGTCACATTTTCCAGAGTCTCCCAGGTAATTAGTAATTTTTCCCTGTTGCAGCTTAGGTATATTCTGTTTCTCTGGGGGGGGGGGGGGGGAGTGCTTCTTGTAGATACCACAGCTGTGAAACTGGTACCCATTTGATTTTTCCTGGTCTGGCAGGAAGCAATTTTTGACCTTATTTGGACAACTCAGTGTCTTCAAAGCCAGCATGTCTGCCTGCACCCTTTAATTGCGATCTGATTTGCATGCACTGAAAAGACACATCTTTAGCTATTCATTCCTTTAACTTATGTCCACTGACTTTGTCCTAAATCTCTTGACGCATCTTACAGAAATGCCATAGAAGTTAAGATGGACCAGAAGAAACATTCTCCCACCCTCAGCTCTGAGGCACTTACTTGGGTAAATTGCTGTTACTCCTATGGAGACTAGGCCCCTCACTGCCTGCTATGGGGACCTTCCCCCTCTATCTTAGAGCATTACCTCAGGACAGGGTGGTTCTTTTGGTCTTACCTCCTTAATCATAGAGAAAGTCCTAAAAACAGGAATCCTGTACAGAACCCATGATGTCACCATCACGTCAGTGGAAATGATTTGACTTCATCCCGGGAAGATGAAGCAGTGAGAAAATCAAAGCCATTTGATTCATAAATCCTAATTAGAAGAATCCAAACATTTAAGGATGAACAAATGAAAAAATTTTACCAAAAACAACATGCAACAACAATTTAAAAAGGAAAAGTAGAGAACGCTGTGGGAGTTCGAAAAAAGGAAGCTCACATCATCTGGGAGTTCATGGTGAGTGTGGAAGTACAGAGTGTGGGGCTTTCTGAAGAACTATGATGAATAAAGAAGTGTGAGTTGGATAAACATGCAGTCATGGAAAGAGCCTCCTTAGAGGTGCCTCCTGGGGGCGTTTGCAGATGCTGCAGCTCAGGTGGCCCTCTGGTCTTCTACTAAGGGGACTCCTGGAGGAGCTAATCCCAAGGATGATCCCCCATGGAGTAGTTTTCCCAGGTCACTGAGAGGAGGTACAGAACAGGACCAAAAGGAACCCAGGCACTTGCCTACGGGGACCCAGTCAGGCCACTGTCAGTTCTCCTGTGCTGGACCAGGGCCTACAGGGCAGCCACCAGGGGAGACCTTGGGGTCTCAGTGTAGCAAAAGTCCAAGACTGGCATGTGACTGTCTAGAAACAAACATACTCCAGAGAGGGATCCCTGCTGGCAGCCTCAGCTCCAGACAAGGACACAGATGGCACATGTGAATTAGATGTCAATGCCCACCGTAGAGAGAAGCACACATACTCACATGCATGCCATAGACCACATACACATGTGCGCGCACGTGCACGCGCGCGCGCGCGCACACACACACACACACACACACAGTGCTCTGTGGCACACACTGTATCATTGTTGGCCCCTCAAAATTGTAACCTGGAGATTCTGGACACTTGCTAGAACTATCAGGGACCTTTGCCATGATCATGCAGGCAGTGCACTGTCCAGGCAGAATCCCTGTTTTTGGAGGTCTGTGAGTAAGTAAAAATCAGCTGTATGGGAAGCCTTAGTGCATAGTGTCTCCTGGGTAGTCCTCTAGCAGTGTCCAGTTTTGAAGTGCAGCTACTACACTTGCTGGCCTCGGAATTTCGCTGAAGCTCAAGTGTAGTCTCCTCAAAGGGGAAGACTGTAGTCACTTCAAAGGTGAAGACTTGTGGGTAGGATTAATGAGTCAATATCGGTCAAACACTTAGAAGACCTGGAACATGGTAAGTCTGGGTTATTGTTACTGTGTTGAGGATCAAAGTGCAGAAGTGACCAGTTGAGTTGAACAGTGACATTTGGAGTAAACCCCAGGCCAGTCCTAATGTGCATTGTTCAGCATTTTGGCATTTTTATATCCAGAAAAATTGTCCTTTGTGGTGGAAAAAATGCTGGAATGGAACGAATGCTTTTTGTATGTACTCCTATGTAATCTGAAGTAAACTTAGAAACTAAGGCCAGTGTTCTTAGATGTAGTTGCATTACATCCAAATGGATTGAACCTCAGGAAATTCCATACCTCTTCTGTTGTCACTCCTTTCTTCCATCATTTTTCACCTCTGAGCCCAAGCACTCCCCTCCCCAGAAAGCATCTACAGTTACCCCAGACCCCAGCCTCTCCCTGCCCTCTAATGAAATATCCAGTCCTCTCTGTACTTTCCTTGGGCTCATGTCCTTTGGCTGATGCACTGGTGTCCATCCGGGCATTACTTGTGACTGGTACTTAATAGCTCAGGATCAGAACAATGTCTAATCTTAACAAAGGGCTGGTGGGGAGGCACAGTTTGTCAGACTTTCTGGCACGCTTCATATTTCTTTTTTGTTTGTTTTGTTTTTATTTTTTTATTGATTCGTTATCATCACAATCTTGTTTATATTACATTGAATCACATATAACTTTTCAGTATATTACATTTCTTTTTCCAGAAGGAATAACATGCATGTTAGTCAATACAGAGACATTAAAATCCTCACTTCATCATCCAATATCTTTTCATTGTTTTTCCCAATCATTATTATTATTATTATTCCAATTATTTTTTAACCAATCACTATTTCTCATTTTGCTTGTAAAAAGACTTTACCCAACATGAAATATTTCTCGGACCAATCCAGTTGAGAATACTATACACGTCATCATCAACAGGTAACGAACCATATCTGCGTCCTATGAATGTCATGTCTCTATTTGTTCTCTTGCTATCTTTCTCTATACTCTTTTCTTCCCCCCCATTCCACACTGTCTTATCCTCATTAAGTATTTTCACTGCTTTTATGTCCTCCAATATTTCATGTAATATCTACCTCCTTATGCTCTTGGATTCCTGAGACTCCTGGAAGGCTGTAGTCTCACAACCTTACAGGCACTATTTCTCATAGTAGATGTAAGAGCACTTGTAATTACATTTGAAAACCAAACCAAATGAGTAACTGTCCACTTTGGTTACTAGCAAGGGCAGTTCTGACCATGTGGAAAGAACTTTTTTGCGGGACCCTTCCAGACACCCCAGCTCAGAGCGACTAATGATGCCCTCTGTGTTCCTTGCACATATGTCAAAGTGCCTGCATCACTCCACATTATCACTGTTTTGTTCTGATTGGTACCCAGCATGGATGGTGACCTTCCTGAGAGAAGGATCACAACATGGTGCCTGGCTTTGCAAAGGCTCCATACATCCTTGCAGAAGCACTAAGCTAATATTAATGAGACTGAGTAGAAACAACAGGTGGAGGGGGAACTTTGGGATCATGCTTGAAGGAAGCACAGGAGAGAGAAACAAACAAACACACAGCAACTTGGTCAATGTAGCCTATGTTCTGCTTCGAACCAGCACATAATTTTAAAAGGGCAACTTGTGTCTACACAAGTAATTTTGACTGCTATGAAATGAGAAATAGCTGAAGAGAAAGGGTAAATGTGACAAATTTCTTCTCCATTATATTCTTTCTTTACACGACTTTCAGTCAAGCGTGTGCATTTAAAATGCCGTCTAGCGTTTAACCTGTAATCACGTTGTCGACTGCTGAGCCTTCAAGACTAAAGTGTTAGCAGAGTGTTCTTGTTGAATGGCACTGGTGCAGCCACTGGCGCCTACAGCGGGAAAATTCCATCTGTAATCATCAATGATGGATTTGGGAGCAATGACTTGCACCCTAGTGAATGAGATGAGAAGGTATTTGGTTTACCCAACTGAAACAGCCCTTGAACTCAGAAAACTCATGTTCTTGTGGAAATCACCTCTTTTTTTTAAAAAAAATCATTATATCTCACTTTGGGAAATAGCAGAGAATATAAAAGAATGGGCGAAATGTTCAAAGCTGTATAAAATAAAACTTGAACACCAACTAGTTTATTTTGGAAGGCAGTGAGGATAGATCTAACCCAAGCTGTGGTCAACTGTACTAGGTGGTCAAGGAAGTTTAAGAGTTGCCCTCAAGGCTGATTTATAAAGAAATGGAGCAGCTCACTTCCTGTCTGAGGTGATCTGAGGAGCATGAAACCATTTCTAGAGGGAAGCTAGGATATATGCAGAGACTTCAGAAAGTTCATGGACAATGGAACTAAAGTATGAATTTGCTTTGGTGCAGAAGAATTTTGAAATCCTTATATAGCTTTTATTTGTGAGTGTATAATACATATTTTTCATAAGCTTTTTTGAATACTAGGGCTGATTTCAAAGAGATAGGACAGCCCAAAAGAACTAAAGCCAAAGATATCCAATAAGCCTCAATTCTGGAAACCATTTAATAATATATATGAAGTCCCTACTAGGTGCCCCGTCATGGAGATACAAAGATGAGCACCTGCTGTGTGCCCAGAACCATGCATGGGGTGAGAATGAGCCTACTAACCTTTTGGCAGCATCAGCCTCAAGGCGTGTTACACTTGGAATACTAAGACACACACATGTACAATAATTCAGAATCATATAGGAGAGACCTTCCATGAGAAGGTCAGAACAGATTATTTTCAGAAGACACTCAACACAGCCTTGTTCATATTTCCTTCCTCCTCCCCGGGCACTCTGATCCCCAAGGGCTCCCAGAGCTCTTCCCACACACTGTCAAGGCTATGGGGTCTCCTGAAAGAAACAACTGAGGAACCATCCTGTGAGCCTTGAGGAAGGAGAAAGTGCTGCTAATTTAATGCAGATCAGTACTGTGGTGCCTGACAGAAAAATCATTCAGCTTACTGGAAAGAAAATCTGAATCTCGGTCTTTAGTTAGAAAATTACAGAATGACAGAGGAATCACAGTACCTTATAATAGAGTAAGAATTTAGAGGGCACCACAACAGGGTTTTAAAAACTTTACTAATTAGGGACCAGCAGATGGCATAATGGTTATATCACTGTACTCCCAAGTAGCAGATCGTGGTTCAAGTCCCAGACCTGGAGGCTTAAAACTCATGCTGGGCACATGTGCATGTGTACCCAAAATCCCAAGAAGAGAATGGAGGAGAAGGGACTGTGATGGAGCTATCCCCTGTGGGGGAGTGATTTCTCACTTTCTGTCTGTCTCTTCAGCGAGTGCATGTACCCTATAGCAGAAACCTCTCCAAATAAATAAATAAATAAACTTTATTATTTTTGTAAAGCAGAGGAACCATTTTTTTCCAAAGACATAGAGTACTGCAATTTACAGCATGATTGATATCAGTAGAGCTGCTCTAATTAATTTTTTCCTTCCTTCTAACTTTGTTAATTGGGATAAAATATGCAAAATTTACCGTCTCAGCCTTTAGTTTGTTTTGTCTGTTTTCGAGAGATTTTTTGCTATAGGGCATGTGAATTCTCCAGAAAGACAGAAAGAGACAGAGAAACAGTGAGAAATCTCCCCCCAGGGGGATGGCTATGCCACAATCTTTTCTCCTTCTTTCTCCTCTTGGGATTTTGGGCATACATGCACATGTGCCTGGTGTGAGTTTTAAGTCTCTAGGTTTGGGACTTGAACCACAGTGGATTACGTGAGTCCAGCAAAGTAACAATTACATCATCTGCTGATCCCTCAACTTTTTATTTTTAATGAAAAAGAGAGAAAGAGTTTTTTTGTTTTTTGGTTTTTTTTTTGACAGGGTCTTGTCATTGAGGTCCTCCTACCACTGCCTCCCAGTTGCTTAGGACTGCACACACATAGTACTCTCCTTGGCTTGTTTAGGTTGGTTTGGGAACCAAACCTGGGCCTCGCATGTGGCCCAAGCCTTCCTGCTTGTGCCTCCACAGGAGGGCCTGTTTTAGCCATTTTTAAATGTATATCTCAATTGCTTTAAATACATTCACATTGTTGTGCACTCACTAGCATTCATCCCAGAACATTTTCATCGTCCAAACTAAAACTTCATGCCCATTGAACAGTAACTCCCCATTTGCCCTCCCTCAACTCCTGTAAACCTCCATTCTATATTCTGTCTGAGTAATTTTGACTATTCTAGGTACCCGATAAAAGTATCTGTCATACTATGTTGACCTTTGTGACTGGCTTACTTCATTTGTCCTCAAGGTACATTTAGGTTATAGCATGTGTCACAATTTTCTTACCCTTTAAAAGCTGAATAGTATTCCATCTCATGGATATTTCACATTTTGTTTATTCATTCCTCAATAGACACTTAGATTGCTTCTAACTTTTGGCTATTGTAAATAATGCTACAATGAACATAGTGTACAAATATGTCTTTGAATTTCTGCCTTTAATCTTTTGGGTATATACCCAGAAGTGGACTCTTGTACGGTAATCTTTTTTTTTTTTTTTTTTTTGAGGGAACCTTCATAGTGTTTTTCTTTTTTTTTCTTTCATTTATTTATTTTTACATTTTACTTCATAGTGTTTTTCACAGAGGCTGTAGCATTTTCTATTCCCACCAACTGTGTACAAGGCATTCCAGGCGGATCCTCACTAACACTACATTTTCTGAGTTATTCTTGCATCATAACCATCTTAATGCATTCAGGGTAGCATCTTTTTATGTGCTATTTGTATGTCTTCTTTGGAAAATATTCAAGAATCATGCCTATTTCTGAATCGAGTTGTTTGTCTTCTTGTGGTAAATTTTAGGACTTCTCTAGATATTCTGGATATTAGTCTCTGATTAGAATTGTCATTTCCAAAAATGTTCTCTTATTGTGTAGGTTGCCTTTTTACTCTGTTGTTAGTGTCTTTAAGTTTATTCATTTATTTCCTGAGAAAGAGAAAAGGGCATCCCTGACAGGATCTTTGGAATGCAATCCTCCCCATCACTCCAAGTCCTGTGGCCAGCCAGAATCACAGGCACACCTCTGGGCATACCCTATGTGTTAAGGTCAAACTGGGACGAAGCTGGAACCTTCTCATCCAATCTCCAGCATCATACAGCAGAGCCTTTACCGCTTGAACCACCACAGTAGCCAGGTTGGTAGTGTCATTTAATACAAATATGTTTTAAAGTTTTCATTAAGTTCAATTAGCTTATATTTTCTTTTATTGACTATACCTTTGATGTTATATCCAAAAAACCATTGCCAGATCCAATGTCATTAAAGTTTTTGTTCTATGTGGTTTTTTTGTTTGTTTGTTGTCCCTGTGAGTTTTATAGTTGCAGGTTTACATGTAGGTCATGGATCTGTTTTGAGTTCATTTTCATATATGGTGTGAGTTAAGGGTCCAGCTTCATTCTTTCCATGTGAATATCCAGTTTTCCCAGAACGATTTATTGAAAAGACTGTCTTTTCCCCTGTCGAATGGTCTAGCCCTTCTGTTATACCTAGTTTCCCTAATCTTGATCTTCCCAAATTGTCTGACCTTACATTGCAAGGGTGTAGTCCTGAGCTGTCAGTTCTATCCCATTGGTCTATATGTCTGTCCTTATGCCAGTTCCATGATGCTTTGACTACTATAACTTTGCAGGAAAATTTAAAATGAGGAAGTACCAGTCCACTAATTTTGTTCTTTTTTAGGATTATTTTGACTATCTGGAGTCCCTGGAAATTCCATGTTAGTTTTAGGGTGTTTTTTCCCTAGCCACCCAAAAAGTCATTGAGATTTTAGTTGACAATTAGATAGTATTTTTCCAAGAACTTTAAAACTTTTTATAGATGTTATTGTACTTTGTGGGGACACTTCTCCTTCTTATGTTTTTTATTCATGATGGTATGTGTGCTCTAACTTACTCAATTTAATGCAGCATAATATTACATTATATACATGTATCATAATTTATTTATCCATTTCTCTATTGATAGATATGACAATTTTGTATTATTACAAACAATGTGGCAATGGATATTTTAAGTTATGTCTCTTTGTGTTTGAGTGTGAATGCTTTTCTGCAAAATGAACCTCAAGATGAATTGCTGAGTCATAGAGTGATCACAGACTTCATCTTTCCTAGATAGTATTACATTGGCCTCCACATGGTTCGTACCAATTTAATGCTCCCATGAGCATATCCAAAAGTTCCAGTTGATTACAACCCCTCAGTGTATCTAGTTTCCCTAATCTTGTCACAATTGACATTTTCAGCTGGAGAATTCTCTGTGTTGGGGGCCATCCTGTGCACTGCAGACTGTCGAACAGTTTCCTTGGTCTCTACCCACTACATGACAATAGCACCCCCTATGTGTAATGACTCCAGTGATCAGAAATTATTCCAAACTGTAAACCATCTCCCAGGGCAAAATCACTCCCACCGAGGCATGTATTGTCCGTTCATGTATTTTGATTTTTGTCACTTTCATGTGTATGCATGATATCATCGTTGTCTTAATTTCCATGTCTCTAATTAATGGCGAGCTTGAACATCTTTTCATGGCTTTTAGCTGTTCATGTTTCCACTTTGTGACTTTCCTGTTTCTAACTTTTGTCCATTTTTCTGTGGTGGTGTTTGTTTTATTTCTATTGATTTATATACTGCTCAGGTATTTTTGGATACTTGCCCTTTGTTAGTTACTCCTGTGGTCTTTCTGCCTCAAATTTGTTCTTATAAAGATTGGAAATACACAGTATGTAGATTGGCTTTAAAAATCTTTAGGCTATTTGGGACCAGCAGTTAGCATAATGGCTATGTCTCTGGACTCCCATGTAGTCGACCACGGTTTGATTTCTAGACCTGGTGGTTTAAACCTCACGCCGGGCATGTGTGCTTGCATGCCCAAGATCCCGAGAGGAGATGGAAGAAAAGGGATTGCAGCATGGCCATCCCCCCCTGGAGGGTGACTTCTCACTTTCTCTCTCTGTCTCTCTCTGTCTGTCTGGCAAGTGCACATGCCCTATAGCAAAAACCTCTCCAAAAAAAAAGGAAAAAAAAATATTTAGGCTACTTGATCTTTCACTTTCTTTTTGCCTTGAGTAAGAAGACATGATTTAAAAAATAGAATGGTTATCAAAGATGCACAAAATAACGTAATGTTATTTGTTGATAATGAATACATTTATATCCTTGATTTGATTATCACGCATTGTATGCCTGCTCTGAAAAACTCTACTGTACCCCACAAATATGTATAATGATTAAATCAGAAATTACAACACAGAGTAATGAAACTTAAAAATCTTCTTTGTGGCATTTGTTGTTTTTTACTCAAGTCGCGCTATTAATTGGGAGTTGTCAAGACTTCAGATAAAATCCATGCCACTTGAGAAAACACATCTTCTCTGAAAACATTACTAAGGAAAGTTATTAATTAACTCTAAAAGGTTGACATTTTTTCTCACTAAAAATATTTTAGTAGGCTTTTAAGAATTAATATTTTGTACTCATTTCAAGAAACATTTCTAGAGGATCTACTCCAGGCTGGACACGGTAGATGTAAAGATAAAAGAAGCACAGTCTCCATTTGAGTAGTCATAATTAGTTAGAAAAATAAGACATTGGTACAAATAACTTATCACATCACACTTCAACGCTTTGTTAGAAAAACCCGCAGCCATCCATATTTATTTACTCAGCAAACCCCTCTCTGCCTGAGAATAAAGTTTTAGTTGGTGTCACTGCCCCACAAGACATCTCAGGTCAGTGGAAGGAAACAGCCCAGGTTGCAAGAAAGGAGAGATTGTAATCTTCTGTTGTGGAGCTGCAAAAAGTTTAAAGAAACAGAGAACTTCCAACCTAGACCTTGAAGAACAGGTAGAAATCTTTGGGAAAAGAATGGATGGGCATTGCAGAGCTGAGCACACAGCTTTCAATATCTTCCTCCTGGAAATAAGCACAGCGTCGAGCTGAGCAAAGGCACCCCGGTGGATACATCCCTCTGCTCACAAAACCTAACATCATCTCCCAGAAGGTCATCAGGTAAAATCAGCCAGTGCCTATGAAAGAGGCAATTCTTGTGTGATTTTTGACAGAACTACAAAGAAATGCATTTGTCTTTCTTATCTTCAAATTAAAAATCAACTATGTCAACTCATCATTTGATGGAGAAACAGCTGTAGCCTCTGGGGTGAGGGTAGGCTTCCTTTTAGAGTTAGGAAGATTATTCTGGATTTTTTCTTTCTCCCACCCTCTCACTCCCCTTTACTTCCTTTTTCTCTCCTTCTCTTTGCCTCTGCCTCCATTTATCTCTGTCTCTGTCTCTCTCTCTCTCTCTATATATATATATACACA
>NW_006159519.1:546485-556845 GCF_000334495.1 Tupaia belangeri chinensis
CTCTCCCTTTTTTCCCTAGACTTTTATTTAGAACCTACAGCCCATAAAGGAAACCAATAGTTGGTCAGCTGATATTAAATGCAGCATCATGCTGCCCTGGGCAGCCAGCTCTGAGCTGAGAAGGTGATTCCCTCATGGCAGACAACCATTCAAGTCCTGGACCTGGTAGCTTGCTTTCTCACTTTCTCTCTCTCTCTCTCTCTCTCTCTCTGATTGAACTGGAAAATAATAATAAATAAATAAAAATAATTCTAAAACAAAGGAAACTATATACATTGCAGAATCATGAACACTTCCAAGCTAATTAGCATATTCATCACCACACTATCACTGTGTGTGTGTGTGTGTGTGTGTGTAAAGAGAATAGTAGGGAACCAGCAGTTAGCGTAATGGCTATGTTGCTGGATTCCCACGTAGTCGACCGCGGTTCGTGTCCCAGACCCAGTGGCTTAGAACTCACGCCGGGCGCGTGTGCATGCGTGCCCAAGATCCCGAGAGGAGAATGGAAGAGAAGGGATTGCGGCGTGACCATCCCCCCTGGGTGGTGATTTCTCACTTTCTGTCTCTATGTCTCTCTCTGTCTGTCTGGTTAGTGCACGCGCCCTATAGCGAAAAACCTCTCAAAAAAAACCAAAGGGTAAGTGTTTAAACAAATGATGATTGTACAACTGGACATCCATATAAAAATAATGAGTTTTTCCCTGACATTATACAGAAATATATAAAATGAACCACCAATTTAAGTGTCAGAGCAGAACTGTGAAACTCTTAGAAGGAAACACAGGTTTAAATTTTCATGACCTTGGATAGGACAATGGTTTTTTAGATATGATACTAAAAACATAAGCAGCGTATAAGAAAAAATGGAAAAACTGTACTACATTAAGAATAAAAACTCTTTTGTTACAAATGGTACTAGGAACAGTAAAAAGATAACCCATAGACTGGGAGAAACTATTTGTGAATTGTATATTTAATGAAGAATAGGTATCAAATAAAAGAATCCTACAACTCAGTAATAAAAGACCAAATAATCCATTTAAAAATTAGGAAATATTTGGCAACACATGTCTCAAAAGAAGTCATGCAAATGGCCAATAAGCATATGAAAATATACTCAATTTCATTAGGAATCAAGGAAATGCAAATCAAAAGCCATGACTTCATGGCTTAAAGGAAAATGGGTTATATCTCAATAAAGATGTCAAAAATAATACTAAAAGATTGCACTCAGATATCTTCTTTAGACAATAACTTAGTCTCATGGTAGCAAATGTGTTTAAATTTGCTTCTAAATGGTGCACAATTCCAAGCCTGTTTCAAAAGCTTCCAGGAGTCCTCGGTTTGTGTTCTCTCTCAGCCTCGGGTTGTATGCGTTGAACACAGTTATGTTTTCTCTTCTATAACGTTGTCTTCACCTTGGGCTTAGAAGACATGATTCTTCAAAGGTTTGAGGGAGAAATGTCATTTTAAACAAATGGTCCACATTTTTATGTCCCATAAAATAACAGTCACCTTGTTTTTAAAAAGTTTATATTCTGCTTAGCAAAGACTATTATTTTTATTTCATTTTCATCCATTCTACAATAGGAAATGTACTTCACACTTCACTGTTTCTTTCTCTACTCATAAATCTTTCAAATGTGTGAACTGAGCTCCCACATTCACCTTGATGTTTTGGGTATAGTTTTCTTTTGCATTTTTCTTCCTTTCTTTCTTCTTCCTTTCTTTCTTTCTTTCTTTCTTTCTTTCTTTCTTTCTTCTTTCTTCCTTCCTCTTTCTTTCTTTCTTTTATTCTTTTGGAGAATTTTTGCTATAGGGCACATGCGCTCACTGGGGAGACAAAGAGACTGAAAGTGAGAAATAATCCCCCAAGGGTGGATGGCCATGCTGCAATCCCTTCTCCTCTAGTCTCCTCTCAGGATTCTGGGCACACATGCACACATTTTTGGAGTACAACAAGTTTATTTTTAGTGCCCCCCCCCCAAAAAAAGAAACTATGCATTTTTTTATACTCTGAGTTTCCCATAAGCTTTTTGAAGAACTGCAGTTTTGTTAACCCCAGAGAATGTTTCATGTGTAATTGAGAAGAATACTGGTTTTTTAAAACCCTTCCCTCTCATGTCTAAATTTTGGTCGTTTAGAATGTCATTTTGGATGGAGTTTATATAGATACCTGTTAGTTCTAGTGGGTTTAAAGTGCTTAAGTTTTCTATTTCCTTATTTATCTTCAGCCAATTTGTTCCATAACTTATTAAAAGTGAGGTATTAACAACTATTATTGGATTTATTTCTTTTTCAATTTTGGCAGGTTTTTCATGCACTTTAGGGTGCTGCTGTTAGGTGCATATAGACTTATAGTCATTATAACTTCTTGATGAATTGACTCTTTTATGATTGCAAAATGTTCCTTCTTATCTCTATTACATTCTTTTTTTGAGAGAGAGATTTTTGCTATAGAGCATGTGTACTCACCCAGAAATAGAGACAGAAAGTAAGAAATCACCCACCAGGGAGGATGACTACACCACAATCCCTTCTCTATTCTCCTCTCAGGATTTTGGACATACATGGACATGCACCCAGAATGAGTTTCAAGCCACTGAGTCTGGGACTTGAACCATGTTCAGCCATGTGGGAGTCCATTAACCATTACTCTATCTTTTGGTCTCAGGATTTCTTTTTTTTTTTTTTTAAGTCTACTTTTTTCTGACATAAGTATAATGTCTCCAGCTCTGTCACACTTGGTATTTACATGGTGAGTTTTCCCATTGTTTTATTTTAAGCCCATCTGTATTTTTTTCATCTATACTAGATTTTCTATGAACGTACAATGTAGATTCAAATACACACACAAACATATCATACATCTTACTTTTCTCTATCCAGTCTGATAATCTGTGCCTTTTGACTGAATTATTCAATTGATTCACATTTAATGTTATTTTATTGCTATGGTTGGATTTATATCTGCCATTATGCTTTTTAATTTCTATATGTCTTATTTCTCTTTTGCTGTCTTTTTAAAATTAAGTGTTTATTTTCTAATGTAACATTGTTATTCCTTTAAAACTTTAACATTTAGTTATTTTCTTAGGGGTCATTCTAGGGCTTACAACTTAACATTAAAATCTACTTCAGATTTATACTAACCTGACACCAATGAAATACAGAAAATTACTCTTGTATAACTCCATGTCTCTGACTCCTTTTTTGTGCTATTATTTTGGGTTGTAGGAAAAGTTGTGATATATTTTTCTATGTTTTCCAATGCAAAAATGAGCCATGACTTTTCCAATGACCCAATAGTTATACATATTACCCCATTCTTGTAGTTGTTACAAACCCAACAATGCATGGCTATAATTACAACTTTATTTGATCTTAAGTGTTTGAAAGAAGATAAGAAAAAAAGGAAAGCATGTACTTATCAGTATGATATTTTTACCTTCTTTTTTACCATTTCCAATTCACTTCATTTCCTCTTACGCTCTTACTGTCTGCTGGGATACTCTAATACAGTTTTGTTCCCACCTCCTTCCTCTGTATTGCTGTTTTCAGATATATACATTTCTGTGTTATACTCCAAACAACATGATTACATATTGTTTTATGCAAGTATCTTTAAAAGCAGCTAAGAGAGGAAAGGTGAAGAAATACGCTATTAGACCCTCTTATATAAATGTTCGCAGCACAGGCCTTTGCTAGCTCTCTGTTCTATCACGTGGATTTGAATGACTGTCTGGTGTCACTTGCTTTCAGCATACAGAAATTTCTGCACTCCTTCTTGCAAGGTGGGTTAGTGGCAACAAATTCTTCTGGCTTTGTTTATCTAAGGATGCCTTTGTTTTGTCTTCAGATGGTTTTGCTGAATGCAAGATTCTTGGCTGACACTGGTTACTTTCAGCACTTCATTATCCCGCTGCCTTCTGGGCTCCAGTTTCTAATAACTCAAGTGTTGATGTCGTTGGAGTTCCCTTGTGTAGGATGAATCATTCTTCCCTTGCTACACTCAAGATGTTCCCTCTTTGGCTTTCCACATCTTAACTATGATATGTCCAGCTCTTGATCTCCTTGCCCTTACCTACTGGGTGTTCCTGGATGCTTCTTGGATGTATCAGTTAATGTCTTCAATCCCAATTGGGAACTTTGAGTCACTCTTTCTAAAAAGCTTTTTTTCTAACCCTTTTTCTCTCTTCTCTCCTTCAGCTTACCCCATTACACATTTGTTGGTGTGCTTAATGGTATCTCACATTTCTGTTCATTTCTCTTTGTTAATTTCTTTCTGTGCTTTAATTTGCATTATCTCTCTCTTTCTCTTGCATAATCTCTTTGAATCTGTCTTTAAGTTGACTAATTCTCCTATCAGCCAGAATTCAGTTTTGCACCCATATAGTAAAGTTCCATTTTAATTATCGTGCCATTCAACTCCAGAAAGTCCAGTTTGTTCCTTTTTTTATCATTATACCTTTACCATTGGATACTTATATGACTTAGAGGCTGCTGAAACAATTCAGGGAGTTTACTTTTTTGCTTAGAGACTAGGAGTTCAGATTTCTTTCTCTGATCGCTTCTGAGAAGCATAGCCTTGGGCATGTGCACATTCTTTCAGATGGCCAGAATGTGTGTGCTTTTATTTGATTTAATTTTTCAGTCACTTCGTAGAAGTTGCTGCTGAGACAGGGCAGTTTATCACTCAGCCCATGTTTGTACAGAGGTTGTGCTGAAGCCTGCAGTGCCAGTGGGACTTTGCCAATGGATCTGCGTGAGACCTGGGAGGTTATTTTGCTGTGGATACCAGTATCGTGGAGCCATGAACATCTTCCTAATTGTTCTAGATCAAGATCCCACTGTTTCTGACAATGCCCTTCAGTGTGGAATTCTTCACACTGCTCCAAGTAAAGCTGGTACCTTAATTCAGGGACAGGAGTCCATCCATACTGCTGGCCCTTCCCCTGGACAGAACTTCTGGGCCACTGCGCAGCAGCTGGGGCAGGATAATGGCTTTTCCTAGAGGTATACCCTGCCCTGAGTGTGGCCACTAACCCGCTCAGCATGCCCCCTCCCCCAACCTCTGCACTACAAGTGGGCTGGGTGGGGACTATCTTGGGTCCCATCGTTCTTGCCCAACTATACCTGGAGGAGAGCTTCCACCCAACAAGAGACTGAGGCATGGGGCAAGAGGTTCTCCTGCTGTGCCCAGAGCAGAAATAAAAATAGAGCTTATGCAACACCAAGCAGAAGTGAGAAAGACAGGGGCCTGCCCCTCCAAGGGTGACGCCATAGTCCTGCCTGAGAGCTGGGGGAGTGGGAGTTACAATTTTCCTGGCCATGTCTGTGCAGAGCAGAGCTCTTGCCCCCGAGGCTGACTTGAAGGGCAGGGGTAATGGGGCAGGTTGAGGCTCCAACACCACAATCTCTTTCTATCCTGAGACTTAGGTTTCCTGAATATTTCCCCATTTCTCATGTGCCCTTATGAGAATTTCCAAGACTTTAAGTTATTTTTCACCACAATTTCTTTCTATCCTGAGACTTAGTAGGTTTCCTGAATATTTCCCCATTTCTCATGTGCCCTTATGATAATTTCCAAGACTTTAAGTTATTTTTAAAATAATTTTCTCCAATTAAATCATTGTTTTCTGTGAGGGGATCCAGTCCTCTCCTTGCCCACCATTCCCGGGCAGGGAATCCTGTGTGTTCCCTTTGAAAACTACACTACTGGTTCCCAACCAGCTCATGCATTTTGAGCGACGGAGCGCTCTGCTCCATCTCAGTCTGTTTCATCTCAGCTTAGCATCACCTTTCCAATAACCAGGGACACCAATTTTTGAGACTGAGCTTAGAAATGTTTGCTGTCACAACAGAACTAAGCCCAGTTTTTAAGTTATTCACTCTATGAGTAAGAAAGACAGAGAAACATCACTCCCAACAGAGTCTTCACACCATGATCCACCCCCAACCTCTGCTAGCACCCAGCCTGTTTAGGTACAAACCTGAAACCTTCCCATGTAATGCAGTCTCGCAGAGTGTTACATTACTGCTCTGCTGCTATCTGTGCCCTGGACACAATTTTAATAGTAAATATTCATTGGGTGTCTAAAATAGGCAGGCATTGTTCAGGTACATTGCATGTAATAATGCAGTTCATCTCAACCATACCCCGAAGTCCAGGGCTGGGGGTCATTCACACATGCATCTAATGTCTGAGGCCTCGAGATGCTCATTATCTTGCCCAAGATCTCCCCTGAGAAAGTGGAGAGTAGCATGGTCCTGTAGTCCCTGGCCAGCTGCAGGACCCCACTGATTGCCCTCCCGCTACCGCTCAGCAGCTGATCCACCAGGAATGAACCCAGCCTGTCCCGCTGTACTGCACAGCCAAGCAGGCGGGTCCTCACTGTTAGTGCCTGGATGCCTGTGTGCCAGGTGTCCGTCCACTGTGCAATCAGATAACACAAGTGTGGGCACAGAGCTGCGTGGTCAGACACACATGGATTACAGTCTTGGTTCACTCACCCACCCACGTGGTCAACATGTGTCTGTGAAGCCCTCTCTTCTCAGGGTATTCTTGGCAAGGAGGGCAGATCCAGGGCTCGCAAAGCTCCTGCCATCATGGAGGCTGCTCTCCAATGGAAATCAGAAAGGAACACATGAACAAATACATCATAGAATGACAGGGAGGGCCGCTCCATCGCTTAGCAATTAAACACTGAATAGGGAGCCAGATCCCACATGGTCAACTGTGGTTCAAATCCTGACCCTACTGGTTGGCTGTGCATGCCTGCCCCAAATCCTGACAGGATAAAACATGCTGGATGTGTGTGCATGCCTGCCCCAAATCCTGACAGGATGGGAAAAATGGAGGGAAATGATTGCACCATGACCGTGCCTTGGGAGTTGGGAGTGCGCTCACTCTCTCTCTCTCTCTCTCTCTCTCTCTCTCACAAGTTCATGTGCTCTCTCAAAAAATTTAAAAAACAACAACAAAAATGACAGGCTTGATGGGTATTAGGGAAAATCACAGCAAATTGGGAGCCCAGAAACATGATGTGCCGTTTATACATTGTAGTCAAGAGCCTCTCTGAGGAGCTGCCATTTAAGCAGATCTGACGCCTTTGAGGATAGCTTGCTTTAGGAACTTTCTCAGCATTTAGAATAGGTCCCTGTTCCTAAAGAAGCCCCTTTATTAAGATACGTGTGTGGCTCAGAGTAGCACAGTCCCCACTGCAGAATCAGAGCACCATCCAACAGCGAGAGGGCAAGGCCAGTCAAGCAGTGCCAGAATTAATGATCAACTTTGCGCAAATTCCCTTTTCTTTTTGAGTCTGTTTCCTAACCTGGAAAACCAAAACAATATTAACCATCCTGTAGTTATTGATGGGCTAGTACAAAGAACTAGCAAGTTAGGAATCAGCGTTATTCTCAGTCCCTAATAGTTTTTCATCCTGATGAGTGCTCACTTGTGTGCTCTCTCTCTCTCTCTGTCTCTCTGTTTCTTTGTCTGTTTCTGTCTCCCTACCTGCCCTCTATCTCTCTGTGTCTCTCTCTCTCTTCGATTGTACTCTTTCTGCAGCCCTGACTTCACTTGTTTTCCAGCTCCAGCTCACGAGTGAATGAATTGTGGTCTCTGCGTATCTGTTCTGAGTTCCTGAGAGCAGTCATCCAGCTCTGAATCCACTAGCTGCAGCCAGAGTGAGTCCTGGCAGGGACACCAGGCTCTGACCAGCCTTCACCCAGGGCCATGGGGTAAGCAGCTCTCAGAGGGTGTGCTGCCCACAGCCTGGCTAACAGGAACTAGCCCCGAAGAAATGCCAGCTCACACCGTCCCTCTTGCCCCATGTTCATCCCACCAAATAAACATAAAAATTCAATATTACAAGAATTTATAACACTTAGATAACACTTGATCTCAAAGAAACTGTCATGAATCAGTGTGGCCAGGCTTTTCAGATTATGAAATTTCTTTAATTTTTGCTTTTGAGTTGAATATTTAGTAATTACATATAACTTATCTATACAAAGGGGGGAAAAAACTACCAGAAATATAATATGCTTTTATTGGACTTTTTTCTTTTTCATATTTTAGAGCATGACACGAACCTGTCAACAGGCATTGTGCCAGGTTGTCAACCTTCCCCAATGATTCCCAAACATCATTTATACCATTAAGAAACAACAGTGGAAGGCCAGACGTAGTAGTGTATAAGCCCTGTGCACAGGGAGCCAGATCTCACATGGCCAACTTCTGTTAGAATTCCAGCCCTGAAAGCTTGGAAACCACTCTGGGTGCATATATACACAGGCTTAAAATCCTCACAGAGCAGGAACATGGAGGAAAAGTGACTGTGGCATGATCGTATACCATTTGGAATTGTTCTCTCTCTCTCTCTCTCTCTCTCACACACACACACACACACACACACACACACACACACTTGCCTTCTGGCAATAAAACAAGGGGTTGGGGGAAAATAACAATCAAAGTCACTTGGAAATTCTTTTTTTTAAAATTCCAGAGGGCACATGTGCACAGATAAGAGAACAAGATGGAGAGGGAGAGAGAGAGAGAGAGAGAGCACACCCCACCCAACAATGTCTAGTCAGACCACAATCCTTTTACCTCCAGTTATTCATCCAGTCAGGATCCTGAGAATTTGCACTCCCAGCATTTTCGCTCAAGCCACTGGGGCTAGGACTCAGACCCTGTTCAGTCATGTAGGATTCAGCTTCCTCCACACAGCACTTAACCACTGTGCTACAGGGCTGTCCCTGAGAATGTGTAACTTAGTAATGAACAAGGATGATTTCTTTAGCTTTCCTGTGTTACATGACACCACAGACTATTCACTAAAGAGAAAAAATATTGACAGAAAACAGGGGTTGGTCATTTGTAACAAGATGTTCTATCATAAAATGAAATGCAGTTTTATCTTATTGCAAGCTGTTACCACACAGGTAATAATGAGTGCTTTTTCTGTCATTCCATGTCATTCTCACTTGAGTAAACCTCCAAGTAGTTGAAAATCTGTTATCTTTCAAGTTTAGACCACAACTTTGACACAGCCTTCCCAAGACATATATAATACTTTAACCGTACCACTCAGAGTAACCATGCAGTTAAAGTATTATATATACCGGGAAGGCTGTGTCAGAGTTGTTGGTCACTGTGGAGCATCATCCTTTGCAGGAATGGTAATATCTCATCTGATCCTCACAGGATGAGAGCCCTCCGAGTACCATTGTAACAGTTTCTCTTATCATTATCTTCATCTTTACCGCGGAGGAAATAAAGGCTAAGCAGAACTAATCTTGGTTATCGCTTCATCCCCAGCCATCAGCACAAACCTGTAGATCAATAAACATTGAATTTAAAAGATGAACATTATTGATCTCCCTTAACCAGATATTTCTAGGAGTTCCAAGCAGATCTAAGAAATAAGAGGACCGAGGCCAGAGGTACCCCCTGTGGCACTAACTTCAGCTTTACCAGGTCCTAATGGACTTTGTCTTCCAACAACTTTGTGTAATGAGTGACTTAATGAGGAGTGACTCAGGAACCCAAGACTCTGATGCAGTAAGGTTTACCAGGTCATAGTGGACTTTGTCTTCTAACAACTTGGTGTGATGAGTAGCCTAAAGAGGAGTGACCAGGAACCCAAGACCCTCTGATGCAGTTAGCTCTAACAGGTGAAGGAGAGCTAAGAAGTTCAGTGACCAGTGACTTCTGGGCTTCTGAAATCATTATTGTTGACCTACTCTGGAATGGCTTGAATGCAGGCTCTTGTCCTTCCATTAGTGCAAGCCCATAGGACAGTCATGTCCTTTGTCCCTTTCTTAATAGGCTTCACACAGCTCAAGTACTGAATTGGCTGGTCGAGTTGGTTCCAGTCTAACTTTCACCTGTCAAGAAGGATGCTCTTTCTAGATGAACCAATCTCAGTGTTTACCATAGGGCCGGGCAAGAGCTGGTATCAATAGAGAATGAATGGATGAACTGAAATGATCAAATAGACAAATGTCGACTGAACATTCCTTCATGCTTACTATGTAGTCCTATATGAAATGCAGAAGAGAGAGTAAGCATGGTGTTCACCCACGAAGAACTTAAAAATCTCGAAAGTGGCATAGACCTATATGCACACCATCAGTGATGTTAACACTGTCCCACTCACTTGACAAATCTAAGATACAATATTGTGTGGCCCAGCACTTGTCTAGACAAATGCACAGGGGATTACAGTAGGGATGAAGTCAAATGAATCAAAAGTACAAATATTAGCACAACCCCAGAACTGAGAGAGATTAAGCATCTATAAAAATATGAAACTGTACCTCATGGTGTTGGCTAAAGAAAACTGGTATC
>NW_006159519.1:556924-562388 GCF_000334495.1 Tupaia belangeri chinensis
TTTCTTTCTTTCTTTCTTTCTTTCTTTCTTTCTTTCTTTCTTGTCTTTCTTTTTCTTTTTCTTCCTTTCTTTTTTTAGGGAGATTTTTGCTATAGGGTGCATGCACTTACCAGAGGCAGACAGACAGAAAGTGAGAAATCACCACACCCCACACCCCCTGCCAGGGAGATGGCCACACTGCAATCTCTTCTCCTCCATGTTCCTCTCAGGATTTCGGGCACGCAGGCACATGTGTCCAGTGTGAATATTAAGTCACTGGGTCCAGAATATGAACCACATTTGACTATGTGGGAATACAGCGACTCACACCATCCTACCATCTACTGGTTCCCATTTTTCATTTCTGAAAGGTCTAGTCCCATGTCACAAATGAGTTTCCAAACAATCCAAGATAGGACTCTTCAGGTCCCATTCCTCAGGGTGGTTGAAGAGCGCATGTGGGAACCACAGCAGAAACAGAGAACTTCCACTATTGCCATGACGGGGTGGCCAGGGGGAGAGATAGCTGACAGACAGGCAACAGATTGTTACAGAGATTGTCTGGTCTACAGGTTTTCCAAAGTAAATAGCCTGTTGTTTTCAGATGATTCAGGCAAAAAAAAAAAAAATTAACTAGTTTTCAATCGTTGACTGGGCCTCCTTGAATGATTTGCAGCGTTATATCTTCAGGGTTACTGTGGTTGCTATCACTTGATGGTTTATACAAACAATAGCCAAAGGAACTCAGGGGCCAGGTTAGGGTCCTAATGTTCTCCTTCATGATATGTATAGCTACAGGTAAAAGTTCTAAGGGTAACACTTTTATATATTTGCTGAGGCCTTAGTAGAGAAATAGCCTCTCTGGCCTCATTTTCACTTGTAGAAGGGAATAACAATACTGTACAATTGTTCTAAATTCCTGGGAGTCACAGGAGTAATAAAAACATTGTTTGACCTGTAGTATCAGAATTTTAGTGTATTTTAGTGTACTAATCGTTTGTAAACAGCCATGAGAGAACAAGGCCTTGAAAGAAAGACTTGATTGATTGTGTCTAGTAGAACTCTTCTAAGAGCAAAAGAATGAATCGGTAAATGGATTTGGTCATGGGAATATCAGATACTGGAAGCATCTTTATAGCTTATACTGTATATGTTTGTAGGAGAGTACTTGATAAGTATTTGCTGAAAGAATAATGATCAATAATCAAGTCAATGTAGGTTTCAAAATTTTTAAACAAATTTGGGATTTGACTTAACTTTGTAGCCCTTTCTCAACTAAAGAAACTAAGCATAGAGAGACCATGGGGATCTTGCTGACCAATTATTTTATGTATCTTTTATTCATCAGTTTTGACTAGGATTTTATAATTAACTTCTCATATTTTTCTCTTTTTAAATGCCTTTTTAAAATAGAGTCTCATAAATATTTAATTTTCAATTTTAAAAAATGTAGTTCTATTCACATGTAAAATCTAATCCATTAGGCATTTTTTTATAGCTTAAACAAATTTTCTCACATAAGCGAACTAATCCATTTACAAAGAAATGTAATATCTGGTCTATAGGTTTTCCTGGTTTTTTTTTAGTTTTTTTTTTTGTTTTTTTGTTTTGTTTTATTATTATTATTATTATTTTGGAGAGGTTTTTGCTATAGGGTGCGTGCGCTCGCCAGACAGAGAGAGACAGAGAGACAGAGAGTGAGATATCACCCCCCAGGGGGGATGGCCATGCTGCAATCCCTTCTCCTCCATTCTCCTCTTGGGATCTTGGGCATGCACATACACGTGCCCAGTGTGAGTTTTAAGCTACCAGGTCTGAGACACGAACCTTGGTCGACTATGTGGGAGTCCGGCAACATAGCCATTACGCTAACTGCTGGTCCCTGTTTTGTTTTGTTTTTTAGCCATGTCTAATGAAAATGCGCATTCATGTCTGGAATATTTTCCACTGCAAATACACTTTATCTGGCTCAACTACTAGTTAATGCCACTACACGGCAGACTGAGGCCTCCTAGGAGGCCTGGGCTTGACTTCCCACTCTAAAAGTCAATGTTGGAGCCAGCCAGGTGGTATAGTGGTTAGGATGGCTGGATCCCACATGGCCGACTATGTGGTTTGAGTCCTAGACCTGGTAGATTGAAAAGCACACCAGGCATGTGTGCTCAGGATCCTGAGATAGAGGAGAAGGGATTGAGGCATGGCCATCCCCCTGGTGGATGCTTTCTCATTTTTCCTCTTTCTGTTTCTCTTTCTCTATCTTCTGTAAGTACACGTGCTCTATAGCAAACGAACAAACAAATAAATAAAAGCCAGGTCTGGTGGTGCATGCCTATAGTCCCAGCTACTCAGAAGGCTGAGGCAAGAAGAGCACAACACAGCAAGACCTGTCAAAAACAAACAATACATTTTATCTGTGTAATAGGGTTCAAAATTCATGCTTTAATATTTTCATCTAGTGCATTCTATATGTAGTATGTATGCATATATGGATATATTTTATTGGTCCCCAGATTTTATTCACTGACATTTCATTTTTTTAAATTGGAAATTAAATAAAATAAATCTTTTTACTGTATAACTGAACAACAATAGAAGATATGACAATTTGCAGATTTTATTCATGTACAGAAATGGAGTCCTGAACAGATAGGTGACACCTTTCAAACTTTGCTGATTATTTTGTTAGACAAACAATCGATTCATATCCATGTTCCTTGTACCTTCCCTCCTCACCCCTACATCTTAAAAGCAGGTATTGAAACCTGTCACTTTTATGTTACTAATTCTTTGTTACAATTATCTCTGAGCCCTTTTGTTTAAAACACAAAGCTTGCGCTTACCATTGACTGAAAAATCAAACCTGGTTCTTCTTTGATCTCCATTGATGTTAGTGTTTTGTTCCTCCCTCTTCCCAAGTAATTGAATCCAAAGAGAGAAAAATAATGACAAAACAAAATCTATTTATTCTGCTTTCTGAGGAAATGTGTTTGTGCTGCAGAAAAATTATCCGTTTTGCACATCCCTTGGGATTAACACCACAAATGGACCAAGAAAGCTTCAGTCTAACATCTTGATCAAGCTTAATATTTTACTAATTTTAAAAAGAATTTACTTTTCTGGTGTACTGTTTCAGTAAACAAGCAACAGAAAGCCACTCTGGCAGAAATAAGCCAAAGCGAAAAGATCTGGGGAGGGTGGTTACAGTCTGTAGAAGGCCAGAGAGCGAGCTCTGAGAAAGGCTGACCAGACCCCTATCCAGAGAGGCCCGCAAGGCATTGGCGCCATTGGGTGCTCTCTGCCCACACATGCCCTGGACACTGGCCAACAACTCTTAGCCTGGAAGGTGCATACTCTGCTCTCTGCTGCACAGCAGGGCCGCCCTGGCTCCTTGCTCTTTACTTCTCAGCTGCAGATTTCAGCCCTGGGCAGGGGGCTAGGGAGGCATACACCTAGTTAGGGGACACCAGCTTCTGTCTTAGGAGGTCGCCACACCTCCATCAAGACTCACGGTCTGGAGGATTTTCCAAATGAAGAAAGGGGATTATTTTATCCCAAGTTATTGGGTCACCAGAAAAGTCATGACACATGTTTGCATAGAAAAACAGAAGACTACATCATGACTTTTCTGATGACCTAATAAATTACCAGTACCCAACACTAAGTGGCATAAAAGGAAGCCAGTCTTGGACTGTAACTTATCTTCAGAGCTAAGACAACTGCTTGTATTTATTATTGTTTACATTGAAAGGTGCTGTCAAGAGTCAAAGTAAAGGCACTGGCAGTATGTTGTAGATGCCGTGTTCTGGGTGCCTTAGACAAACCACTTCAAATCATCCTGAGAAGGACCAAGCCGCACAGGCTGCAGGTCACAGAAGAGGATTTGCCCTTGGTCGCCCTGCTAATAAGTCATGGGGACAAATCTGTGCGTCTTAAAAGCCTGTGTTTGCAGGACCAGCAGATGGTGTAATGGCTATGTTGCGGGGCTCCCCTGTAGTAAACCGCAGTTTCAGTCCCGAACCTGGTGGCTTAAACTCACACCGGGTGCATGTGTGTGCGTGCCCAAGATCCCGAGAGGAGAATGGAGCAGAAGGGATTGCAGTGTGGCCATCCCCCCAGGGGGAGATTTCTTGCCTTGTGTCTCTCTGTCTCTCTCTGTCTTTCTAGAGAGCACACATGCCCTATAACAAAACCCTCTCCCCCAAAAAACTGAAAAAAAAACAAAGCCTGTGTTTGCATCACTTGCTTCTCATCAGCTCTATAGTTACAAATAAAAACAGGGGAGGAGAGGGTAATAGGAAACATGATTAAACAGAAATAGACCAGTTGTGTTCACTTTCACTTCAGAAACTCCATTAAAACTACAATCACAGAATAGTCCAAAAAAAAAAAAATAGTGAGAGTGAGGGAACTTCCAATTTCTGGTCTGGCACCTAATGAGCTTGTAAGTCCTCACACCTGTCCTGACAATGACAAAACAGCTGAACAAATTGAAAATCAATAGCTCTTCTTGGATCTATCAGAGAATTGAGATAAACTGCTGACCCCAGAGCAGAAGAGACAGATAAGTGGGCACCGAGAATCACAGCTTACCCGAGTAGAAGCGGCAGCTCGGTGCAGCACCGGGACAGCTGAACTTAAACTGTAATTGATGAATTGCTGGGAACTCAGCGTGACTGCGTTTGAGAGTTAAGAACTTTAAGAGGAGCCAATATTTGGGGTCTTCCCTCACTTTCATGAATTTTACCTCTGAGAGTCAAGCAGGTTCTTATAATAAAGGCTAGAGAGAAACCCCTTCTTGCTGCTAGCAAGGAGAGGAGAAGGATTGCCATATTGAAATGGTACAAACTTTTTTCAAGTCAATGAACTAAAGAGTTCATTTTATTTCCAGAAAGAGGCTAAGGGGCTATTCAGGAAACTGAACTTAGGCTACTAAGAGTGACTGACCTTGGAATGTGCCACTGTCTAACATCTTTGATTGCTTTTCTTTCTCAAAATATAGGCCAGAACTTTGCTCTGGTATTCTGTTATTTGCCTGTAGATCAGATTCACCCAAAGAGATCCTATCCCTGATTTCTTATTAACTAAGCTCGTATTTCAGGAAGACTGAAGAACGTCAACACACCTGGAAAGTTTTGTCATGCGCTATTGTTCCTCTCTCAGGTCCACACAGCTCTCAAGGAGAATTATCCTAATAGGTACGCAGTGGTAGGACAACCAAAATCCAAATAACTGACATCACCAAATGCTGGTGAGGATGTGGAGCAGCAGGAACTCTCACTCACTGCTCGCGTGAATGAAAAATGAAAAGTGATAGAGCCATTTGGAAAATGTTCTGTTTTGTTTTGTTTTTAAGAAACAGAACATAGGCCGTGCCCTGCCCGCCGTGGCCCTGGCGGCTGCGGGTGGGCCCCGTCCGGACGCTGCGCACGGGACCGGCTCTGCTGTCGGGGCTAAATTCCCGGAGCAACATGAGGGGATAACAACA
>NW_006159519.1:562418-563844 GCF_000334495.1 Tupaia belangeri chinensis
GGAATCAGCAATTTTGCACAGGAAGCTTTGGGAGATGTTTATTGTAGTCTGCCTGAAGTTGGGACAAAACTGAACAAACAAGGTGTGTGCACTCACCAGAGAGAAAGCATCCCCCAATGGGGCATGGTCACATCCAAGTGCCCCTTCTCCATTTCTCCATTCGGTCAGGATTTGAGATGAGTTTGGTGCTTTGGAAAGTGTGAAAGCTGCTAGTGAACCCTATTCTCCTCTGTCAGGAGAAGTAACTGAAATTAATGAAGGTCTTACAGAAAATCCAGGACTTGTCAACAGATCTTGTTATGAAGATGGTTGGCTGATCAAGATGACACTGAATAACCCTTCAGAACCACATGAACTAATGAGTGAAGATGCGTATGAGAAATACGTACAGTCTATTGAAGAGGAAAAGTAGAACCCTTAAATAAAGTAATGTAAAACAGCTTAATCCAGGCATAGTTGTATTAAATTAGTGGTTGATAGAAGACTTAAATTGCAACTTTTAGCAATACCAGTGGAAAAAGAAACTACTCTGAACACCACTACTGGAAAGAAAAACCCCTTAACTTTCTAATGATCATATTTTTAATAAACACAAAATGTATCTTTAAAAAAGAAAAGAAAGAAAGAAACAGAACATAACATATTCTTTTATCACAATCCAGCAACCATGCTCCTTGGTATATACCCAGATGAACTGAAAACTTAGGTACACACAATACCTGAGTGTTTATAGTAACTTTATTCATAATTGACAAACTGTCCTTTGAAAGGTGAAATAATTAAATCATGGTATGTCTAGACAATGGAATTTTTAAAAAATTGCCAGAGAGAGGCAGAGAGGGAGGGAGGCAGAGAAAGTACCCCTTACCCCATAGTGGGCCAGGTCTGACCAATTCCTGCTTCTCCGTTCTGTCAGGATTTGGGGCACACACACAAACACTCCCAGCAAGTTGTCCAAGCCAGTGGGGATGGGAGAGTGCTGGGTTAATGTCCTGTAAATGCCAAGTGTAAGTGCGAAGTGCCGTTGTAAATGCCTATAAATACGAGGTGCAGATGTGTGTGCACATGGTGATCCAGGCTGATTGCACCTTGGGGTACATCACAGCATGGAGACCCTGTTTGGGGGTGCCTGTCTCCATCTCTCTTTTTATTTCTCTCTCAGAACAAATTTTTTTTTTTGGAGCGATTTTTGCTATAGGGCGCGTGCACTCGCCAGACAGAGAGAAACATAGAGATAGAAAGCGAGAAATCACCCCCCAGGGGGGGATGGTCATGCCGCAATCCCTTCTCCTCCATTCTCCTCTCGGGATCTTGGGCACGCACGCACACGCGCCCGGCGTGAGTTTTAAGCCACCAGGTCCGGGACACGAACCGCGGTCGACTACGTGGGAGTCCAGCAACATAGCCATTACGCCAACTGTTGGTT
>NW_006159519.1:563942-564539 GCF_000334495.1 Tupaia belangeri chinensis
GCTCAATACTTCCCGAGAGTTGAGAGTAGCAGGTGAGTTAACTGAAGGAACCCAGTTTTTAAAACTTTAAAAAATGTGGGGTTGAGACCAGCAGTTAGCGTAATGGCTATGTCGCTGGACTCCCACGTAGTCGACTGCGGTTCGCGTCCCGGACCCGGTGGCTTAAACTCATGCTGGGCGCGTGTGCGTGCATGCCCAAGATCCTGAGAGGAGAATGGAGGAGAAGGGACTGCAGCATAGCCATCCCCTCTGGGGAGTTATTTCTCACTTTCTGTCTCTCTGGCAAGCACATGCACCCTATATCAAAAACCTCTCCACAAAAAAAAAAAAGAAAAAATGTGGGGTCAGCAGATGGCATAATGGCTATGTCACTGGACTTCCATGTAGTCAACCACGGTTCAAGTGTTGTACCTGGAGGCTTAAAACTCACACCAGACACATGTGTATGCATACCCAAAATCCTGAGAGGAGAATGGAGGAGAAAGGATTGTAGCATGGCCATCTCCCTTCAGGGTTGATTGCTTGCTTTCTGTCTCTCTGTCTCTCCAATGAGCACACATGCCCTATAGCAAAAAGTCTTTCATATATATATATATA
>NW_006159519.1:564753-582739 GCF_000334495.1 Tupaia belangeri chinensis
GTATCAACACTATTTTATAGTTACCGTCTTCAAGATGGTGTGTTGTTTGTAGACGGACAGACTCACAGGACAGTGGGTCAGAAAAAAGAACTCAGAGATTAACATACACAAATAAGAATTTTGGATAAAGGTGTACATATAATTCAATGCAGGAAGGATCACACTTTTAACAGATGGGACTGGAACACTTGAACATCCATAAGCAGAAAAATAAATGTCAACCTGAGTATCACAGCTCATACTGAACTTTATTCAGAATGGATCATGGACTTAAATGTAAAACATAAAACCACCAAACATTTAGGAAAAAAATATAGCAGAACCAGCAGGTGACAGGTAGTGGAGGCAGCTGGGCCCCACATGACTGATTGCACAGTAAAAGCCTGGACCCAGCAACTAGAAAAACACGCCAGGCATGTGTGATTGCAAGCCCCAAATCCTAAGAGAATGGAGGAGAAAGGGATTGTGATGTGGCACCCCCTGCTGGGGATGCTTTCCCACTTTTCCCCGTCTGTCTCTGTGAGCACAAGAAGCCTACAGTAAAAACTTCTGAGGAAGGACATTTAGAAGAAAAATACGGAACCTTCTCTTTTCTTGGAGAGTTTTTTTTGTTTGTTTTTTTTGTTTTGTTCTGTTTTTTGCTATAGGATGTGTGTGCTTGCCAGAAAGACAGAGAGACAGACAGAAAGCAGGATGGCCATGCCACAGTCCTTTCTCCTCTTGGGATCTTGGGCACGCATGCACACACACCAGGTGTGCGTTTAAGCCACTGGGTCTGGGGCTCTAACTGCAGTCGACTACATGGGAGTCCAGCGACATAGTCATTATGCCAACTGCGGCTCCCAATGCTGAACCTTCTTGATCAGAAACAAATTCTTTCAGAAGTATGAGTATTTTGTAACAGCCTATTACTGTGTTTAAATAAAACTTATAAATAAGGGTGGGGGGAGGCAAAAATGTATTCAGGACCCAGGATTAGCCAAAGAGATCTTACACTGATACCAAAAGCACAAAGAAAAATAATCACAAATTGACTTTGTGAAAACTTTATAGGGACCAGCAATTAACATAATGGCTATGTCGCTGGACTCTCATGTAGTCAACATGGTTCAAGTCCTGGACCTGGTGGCTTAAACTCATGCCGGTGCATGTGCGTGCGTGCCCAAGATCCCAAGAGGAGAATGGAGGAGAAGGAATTGGGGCATGGCCATCCCCCCTGGAGGGTGATTTCTTGCTTCCTGTCTCTCTGTCTCTCTCTGTCTGTCTGGCGAGCGCACGCGCCCTACAGCAAAAACCTCTCCTCCCCTCTCCACACCAAAAAAAACCTTTATAACTTGGTCTGTTAAAAACTGCCAGAAGATGAGAAAACAAACTCCTGTGTGGGAGAAAGTACTCACAGACCATGTATTCCGTGAAAGACTGGTTTCTTGACTGTCCAGAAAACACTCGACCTTCAATGGGGGAAAAAAAAAGCCAACAATCCAGTTAGAAAACAAGCAAAATCTCTGAAGAGACATTTGCCATAGAGGATAAACAGATGGGAAATAAGCTCATGGAAAGATGTTTCACATTATTAGTCACCAGGGAAATGCAAATTAAAATCACAATGAGATACTACTGCACCCCTCTCAGGATGGCTAAAATAGAAGAAAATATCAGGGACAACTCCAAACACAGGTCGGATGGGGAGAAGCTGGCTCGCTCAGACATTGAGAATGAGGATGAGAATTTGTGCAGCTCCTCTGGAAAATAGCTGGCAATTTCTTTAAAAACTAAACATGAAACTACCCTATAACCTAGTCCTTGGACTCCTCAGCATTCATCCTAGAAAAAGAAAAACTTATATCCACACAAACACTGTACAAATATTTGTGGCCGAAACAACCAGATGTCCTTCAGTGGATGAGGACACTATCCACTGGGAAGATTAGCTTCAGGTACCAAAGGTTACCAAGTTTGAGCTGCCTCATGCCTTAGAGTTCATGGAACTAACGATTTCTACTTCCATTTCCACAGAAGAACGTAGAAGAAACTACAATTTGTGTCCTCCATAGAATCCTCTAGAGTCAAGTGAACACGTTGTGGTGAATCGCAATGGATTACAGCATCATTAGAGCCCACCGTGCATCCTGGCCAGGGGTGGGAACAGGCGAATCCATCTTAGGAGGGACATAGCTGTGAGGAGCTGTCATATACAAGAGGGATTAGACCTCAGGCAGCTTTGAAGGACAGAGTGGGAATCAATGAGTGAGCCTTGGAAGTGAGGGACAGGCTGTTTTCTTTCTCATTATCAGAAAACACAAAGGGGAGCTCTGTGGTCCAGCTATGCAATGAGGCCTTCAAGAGAGAAACTTTGACTGGATACACCGAAGGGACAATTTGAGACAGTTTACAGAATTCCAAGGGCAGGGCTCTGGCTCCTCTGACTACTCAGAACCTGATGCCACATTAGGAAGTGGGGGAGGGTCCCGAGACTGAACCCCATTTCAGCCCAAATGTCCTGTGCAGGAACTGCAAAGGAGTGATGGGCTCAGCTCCTTGCTCCTTCTGTGGGACTCGGTCTTCTTTCTCAGTGACCGATGACTGTTTTCAGCTCTTTCCTTGTCCTTCTCTCTCAGGAGGCACCTGTGACACAGTGTGCAGGCCTCTCCTGTGGGGTCAGGGCTTCCTTGGCATCGAATCCCCCTGCCATTGTCTGGGAGCATTGCCCCAGCTCAGTCTACAATGCCCCTGCAGGGCAACACGTAGGGATGTGTTCCTCCACTCCAAATCCAGAGGATAGCAGTGTGGTTTGGGTTCTCCAGTTCATGGATGGTGCAGGACAGGAATTTAAGGACGGTGAGAGCCAGTTGGCTGGTGCAACAGTAGGAGTGTCACAGCTCAAGAAGTCCTGAGGGAGGTTGTGTCATGGGTGGGTAGACATCTGGGCTCTGGGTTAGATTTCAGGTGCAAATCCTGGCTCAGTCTAGCAGCACGGCTACAGTCACTTACCAGGTCTGTGCCCACACTCTTCATGGGTAATGATGGTGTGAGAATTGATGGTCCCTGTGTGGGAAAGTGATTAGATACTTAGAACCTAATACATTATTATTGTTTAACGAGTGGACTCTCAAGAAATTCATCACTCCACGGGGACCAGTAGTTAGCATAATGGCTATGTCGCTGGACTCCCACGTAGTCGACCGCGGTTCGCGTCCTGGACCCGGTGACTTAAAACTCACGCCGGGCACGTGTGCGTGCGTGCCCAAGATCCCAAGAGGAGAATGGAAGGGAAGGGATTGCGGCGTGACCATCCCCCCTGGGGGGTGATTTCTCGCTTTCTGTCTCTGTCTCTCTCTGTCTGTCTGGCGAGCGCACATGCCCTATAGCAAAAACCTCTCCAAAAAAAGAAAGAAATTCATCACTCCACGTATTTTTTTTCTTCTCCCTAGTTGATTTTTGGAGGTGACATAGGACAGAAATAAATTCACAGGTCATACTGACAGACGCCCTTGTTTTAAGGTTGGTGAATGAACCCTGAGACTGGGAGAGGCCAACTCCATGAAGCAGCACAACTCTTGCAACCATAGCTTCCATTCTATCCACTCTTGACCCAACGATCCTGTTACACCAGTGGTGGTGGCTGCCTTTCGGAGAAGTCTCCTGTTAATACATGTATGTACAGTTCATTCCAGATTGGGGAGTTCATCTGACAAAGTGCTTTCTCTTCCCCCACTACCCCCTGTTTTAGTTAAAGCCCCAATTAGTGTTTAGAGGGTGAGCCAGCCAAATAAAAGTACTCATCCTTTCAGGGCACTGTGCTTTCTAGTTGTGGGGATAAAACATTAGTGGGTTGTGAAATCCACTCAGAATCTCACAACTGGACTTCCATTCATGAATGAAATAGAATAGATTATACTGACTAAAGGCAGAGTGTCATTTCAGGATTGTTTGTTTCAGTCATACTGGACCTTGATGTACATTGGTTTTCTTAGTGTGCTTCATGGTCAAAACAACTCGAAATCACTGCTTCAGGGTCTATATTATCCAAGAGAATGTTTATTTAACATGATGTCTGCACGTCATGCCCTCTGGCTTCAGGGGAGTGGCTGCCGGCCCATGGGCCTGTCCAGAGCTGTTGGCAGGAGACACAAACCTTCCCTTGGATTTGGGGCCCCCTTGCCCTCCACCAAGGTCTAAATTAGGGATTTCTAACCAGGGAGTTTTTAGAACCTCCTGCTGGACCTGATCTCCAGAAAAATCCAACTGCAGAGGTCTGCAAAGACTTGGCCATCCGTCTCCCCAGGGGGACTGAATAAGGTGCCCAGTGAATTTGAAGGATGCTTCTAACAGGACTCTACTGATGAGGTGGTGGTGGTAGGGAACAGAGAGAGAAAGAGAGACACAGAGAAACACACAGATGGAGAAAGAGAGAGGGAGAAGAGAAGAAACAAGAGACTAGGGAAGAGAAATGTGTGTGGGGAGGGCTGGTCTGGGTTATCAGAAGAAATGTGGTTTTCCTTTCTCTCGGTCTCCACGCAGTTACAGCTAAGTTCACAATGTCCTTCGTGCGACTCTTTTCTGAGGGTCCCGGTCCATCTTGTCCTAGATTCTTCCCTGGACTCCTCCTCTCCCCTCTCCCTCTCTGCTCAACACCTTCCTCTCCTCCAGGCCTCCACCGCCAGCCTCCTCTCCCTCCCGACCCTCTCCTGCAGGTTGCTTTCTCTTTCTCTCTCACCCCCCTTCTCTCTGCCTTTCCTTTTTTCTCTCCCACCCTGTTTCCCTCCAAGCTCCTCCAAGGAGAGGACGACCTCATGTCTGTCTTTGTCTGAAACACTGATCATGGGTTATCTCTGCCATGGAAATTCCCATAGCAAATATTTGTAGGTAGTGCCTTAAACAATGCAATGAGCCAAGATCACACAGAAATACCCTCTGGAATGGCAAGGGCTACAAATGTGCAACACGAGTGACCCTGGGGTGTTGTCACTTGCTGAACTCCCTGCTTCCGGCTGAGCTGAGCTGAGCTGAGGGTGCCTGACCCATTCCTGACTGGCGAATCTCCAAGAGCATTGCTCTGGAGGGGAAGTGGAGAGGACTCTGGCTCTGCTTTCCCTAGGGGCTATCTCGCCAAGTGTCCTGGGACCTTGGCGGTGGTAAGGTCACTGTGGAAAAGCCATGACATCTGGGTGACCCTGAATAATTTCAAGCCAGACTCGGGGTAAAATGTAGCAGGCACACCAACAAGTGATTTCTTGCTGTAGGTGACAAACTGGTGAGATTGGGCCCAGACTGCCTGACCAGTCAGAGCAGTTTCCTCTCCCCACGTTCTTACCCACTTCCTCCTTCCGGTTGCTTTTCCTTCCTCTCCTCTCAGGGCATCCAGGGTCCAGCTGTGTTCTCGTCTTAGTTTGGTTGCAGGAAGCCATCTACCTGCCAGAGGGTGACTTGATGTTCCAAGGAAAGTCTGAATTTGACAGAAGGAAGCTTGGCTTGGGGCCCACCTTAACTGCTGTTTGCTAGATGACCTTGAATAAGTCTTTTACTAACCCGCACAATGGGAACGAAGCCGTCATATCATTATATAAAGATGATAATTATGAAAGCATTGTAAGAACCGGAAACTCTAAGAAAAAGCTCATAAATATTCATTGAAAATCTTTAAAAAAAATTTTTTTTGCCATATAATGCATGCATTTGACTGAGAGAGAAAGAGAGAGAAAAAATAAGAAAGCACCACCCCGCAGGGAGTAAGGCCATGCTACAATCCTTTCTTCTCTATATTCTTTCCAGGATTTTTGGGCACACATGCACATGTACTCAGTACGATTTTCAAGCCACTGGGTCCAGGATTTGAACCATGATCAGCCATGAGAGAATTTAGCACCTTAACCACCATGCCACCTGCTGGCCCCTTGAAAACCTTTCTGTTGGCCCAGCCTGGTGGTACAGTTGGTAGCAAACTAAACTGCAGTGCTGGAAACCACATGGCCAATGTGAATTCAGATCCCCAATTTGGCCTGAAAACATGTGCATGGCCTGGTACCTGAGCATGTGCCCAAGATCCTGACAAGTTAGAGGGCTGGGGAAAGAAGAGCATGGCGTGATGAGACCCTACTGAGAGTGGTTCTCTCTCTCTCTTTCTTCTTCTCTGTCTCTTTGTCTCATGCACATGCCAGAACTCTGTATCACAAATAAAATAAGGTAAAAACTTAACAACAACGAAACAAACAAGCACAAAAAAAAAAAAAAAACCCACCAAAAAACACCACCCTTTTTATCTGATCCTAGTGATCTGTAAAGGTCTTCCCACTTATTTTTTTCCATCCTTTTTAATCTGATCCTTTTGATCTGTAAAGGTCTTCCCACTTATTTTTTTTTTCTTGAGCGGTTTTTGTATAGGGCACATGCGCTCGCCAGAAAGACAGAGAGAGACAGAGACAGAAAGTGAGAAAGCACCCCTCCAGGGGGAATGGCCATGCCTGGCGTGGTTGACTGCATGGGAGTACAACAGCATAGCCATTACGCCAACTGCTGGTCCCAGTGTTCCCACTTTTTAAAGCTCCCTATGTATTTTGGCAACTTTTCGTTGTGTCTGTATTTCTTTTACTTATTTAGTTATTTATTGAGGGAAATTTTTGCTAGAGGGTGCTGCATGCACTCACCAGAGGAACAGAAAGAGACTGAAAGACAGAAAGCAAGAAGTCACCCCCTGGGGGGTGGCCATGCTGCCATCCCTTCTCTTCTTCTCTCCTCTCAGGACTATGAGCATGCATGCACACAGGCATGAGTTTCAAGCCACTGGGTCCAGGACTCACACCACAGTCAACTACATGGGAGTCCAGCGACGTAACCATTACGCCATCTGCTGGTCCCATCGTGTCTGTATTTCAACACATCTTTCTTCATCATTAATATCGAAGTAGCAAACAATGGGCTGAGGGAGAGAGCACTTCTAGAAGTCGGGAACAAGGGGATTTCATGTCTTCATCTGTGTTCCAAATGCCTTCTAGCATCATTTGTACTAAACTTTCTCACAGACGCTGGTTGAATTTGATTGGTAACCTTGAGATAGAAAAGGATGAGCTCGTTACTATTTAAAACATGCAGCTTGTTCTGTGATTTGAGCAGCTCTGTGGAGTCCTAAACTGGATAAAATGAATCAGTGAGAAAAGTAAATATTCATCTCACTAAAACGCTCCCTTCAGCCTTGAACTTGCGACCTCTTACAATGCCTCTAAATGTAGAGAACGTTCATGTTTTGTTCATGAAAAATGAATGCTCAAAATAGAAATACAAACGGCATGAATTGCTCCATAAGCGTACTTCTTGCTACACCGCCTGATTCCCATCCTGGGAACATTCTTTCTCTCCTCCTCCCTTACCTCCTACTCCTCTCCTCAGACCTGCCTTTTCCATTATTTCTCCTTCTCTGTCCTTGTCAGTGTCAGAAAGCTCATGCCACACTGATGTGTAGAACCGTGTGCAGCATAAACAACCTTGGCCTCCATCTCCCATATCTTATGGGCTATGGTTCTTGGTCCTTTTTTATTTTTTCATTCATTCAACAAACATTCATAAGGTCTACAGTGCACCCAGACACGTATGGTTTGCAAAGATAAACAAGAAGTGTCTAAAATCTTAAGGCACTTAGAGTTCAACAGAAAGCAGATACCTTAGGGCCAGCCTGTGGCCTGGAAGTTAAAGTGGCTGGATCCCACACAGCTGACCACACAATTTGAGTTCCGGACCTAGCAGGCTAAGAAACATGCCAGACACATGGCATGCCCCAATTCCCAACCAAAGAGAGAGAGAAGAAGGGATTATGGCATGACCATCCCCCACGCGAGGTGACTTCTCACTTCCCTCTCTTCATTTCCCTCTCTGTTTCTCTCCAGCAAATGCTTGCACCCTGTGGCAAATTTAATTTTTAAAGAGTGGGTACTTTAGACTGACATCAATAAGGTAAGTGCTTGTTGGGTAGGTGGGCATGAGCTCAACTCTGTTCTCTATTCCCTGCAGACTGACTAGTTGGGGTGACGGGTACAGCCTATGGTCATGGAGATGACAATTACTCTGTAAATTATTCCTAGACCAGCCCCAGACCCTGACAGAATTAACAGCTTTCTTCTCTGCACCTACACAATCACCTGTACGAGTCCCACTGGAACACCAGGGGCTCTGGATTCACTCGCTTTGCTGTGGATATGTTGCCCCTACTGCTCCCTTTGAACTCTTGAAAAGCAACAATCATATTTTATTCATTTCTGTATCACCAACACCAAACATGGGGTCCGGCCGACAACAGGTGCTCAGTAGACGTTTTTCAACTCATGATGGCACAAAGGTCCATAAGGAAATCAATGATGAATGAATGTGTCCAGTTGGTACCTGTAGGACTCAAACTATGCTCTTGATGTTAGAGCATCACTTAAGCATTGTAATTAGGGAAACCAACTCAGTGAAAGAGACAATTGCACAAATACACTTTTAAGTATGTCTAAACAGAGAAGGAAGGTATTTCCTATCACGTGAAGTTAACGCGAGTGCGTTTACACGTGAAAGGCTGTTCGAAGTAGAAGGAGAGGCAGGAGACACAGCTCGGGCTCCTTCAGCATAAGGATTACTTTGAAAAAACAGCAGCCACAGGAGAAGCTCTGAAAACAGAGTCGAAATGACGTGTTTTTTGTAAGAAATCTGCATCTGTTTGTAGATCTTTGAGGAGCCTCCGAATTGCTTTCCACAGTGGTTGTGCTAATTTACATTCCCACCAACAGGGTAGGAAAGTTCCCTTTCACTGTAGCCTTGCCAGCACTTATCATTCTTTCTTTTTTTAAATGTTAGTCACTCTGACTGGGGTTGGTTGGTATCCCATTGTGGTTTTGATTTGCATGCCCCTTATGATAAGGGATGATGAGCATTTTTTTATATGCTTTTTGGCAGTTTGTATGTCTTTCTTGGGGAGTTGTCTGTTCGACTCGTTTGCCCGTATTTTAAATGGCTTGAGTGTTTTTGTGTATGTAGGTTAATTGCTTAAAGGAAATCTCCCTCTGGGTAGCAGGGAGAAGAGGAAGACTCAAAGCCACTGGAGTCTCCTATCAGTGGAGAAGGCAGGGTGGACACCTGCATAACAAAGCTCCCACCATATACCCTGCATTTCGGGGAACCTCCCATTACTGACTACCCCACACCCTTCTTTCTCTGTTTTAGTTGAAGACACCATATAAACTGAAGGTCTAGGCCCCTTCTTTAGGTTCGATTCATTTTTCCCTGGGTACCTGCCATAAATAATGAGAAAAACCTGTTTGTAAACTTGTTTCTTTCTTATTAATCTGTCATTTGTCATAGAAGTTCAAGTCAATAAACCTGAAATGGATAGAAGAAAGACATTTTTACTATCCCACAGGGAAACGATTTGCCCTGCTGGAAAGAGGGAATAGGGCCACAGAAAGGCCATTTTACTAAAGACTATTCTCAACTCCCCACCGTCATCACGTCTTCTAGACTGACAGTGTGTTGGCTAGGTTCAAATGCTTGTGTAGGTGGTCTCATGGTTCAGATTAAAGACCCTTTATGGGCTAATCTCACTGTTCTTCATGTCACATGGCCATCTATGACTTTGACCTTTCCTCCTAACTGTCCTGGAACTGGCAAGGACAGGAACCTCTAATTTAGATCCCAAGAGTTTGGGACCTGGGACAGAGTGAGAATGAGCCTGGGCCTTCAGAGGTGCCCAAAGAAACGCCCATGCTGGTACCTGTCGCCAGGTAATCCTTGCAAAGATCAGCTCCAAAAACATTTGATAACTTTCCTCTTCACTGTTAGAGCCTGCATACTGATCAAGGGAACAGAGGTCAAGGTCCTTCCTTTTCTCCATGTGGTTGGTCCTTGTTGAAGAGGTTTGTGATCTCTCTTGTGGAGAGAGAGAAGGCTGGAAGCAAAGTGCCTGGTTTGGGGTCAGAATCACAGGCTTTCTCAGGTGGATGCATGGGGTCCTGAAGGTCCATCCATTCCTGGTTTTCTGCCTCTCCTCACTGGGCTCCCACCAGCTTAAGCATGTGTGGGGGAAGATGTCTTCCCTCTACTTCCTAGGTCCTTAGGCTGGGCTACAAACTGAATTGACATAAGACAGTTTAACAGGAGAAAAAGCACGTTTAATTGCATTCATACACACAGGCATCCCACTGACTCTGAGACTCAGAGTCAGATGGTTGAAACTTACAGAGCATCCTGCGTTACAGAGAGGAGCAGGACTTGAGGCTTCCGGGCAGTGACAGCACGTAAAGGAGGGAAGCAGGAAACGTATGGCGAACAAGGTTGCCTCCTTGTGCAGATCAAAATCTCCCAGGTAATAACAGTTGTCTGGAAAAGTCCTCTTTCTGTTACAGATACTTTTACTAATGTAGATTTCATTTGTAAATGCAATTATACTTTATAAAAGGGTGGTTTTTCAGCGTTATTTCTGTGACCAATGTGTTTCAGAATAACCAGCTCAAAATATGCCAAAGTTGGGGCCAGCGGATGGTAGAGTGGTTACGTTACTGGACTCCCACATGGCCGACCATGGCTCGACTACTGGTCCTGGTGGCTTGAAAATCATGCAGGGTGTACGTGCTTGCATGCCCAAGATCCCAAGAGGAGAATGGATTGCAGTGTGGTCATCCCTCTTGAGGGGTGATTTCTCACTTTCCTTCTCACTGTCTCTGTCTCTCTGGTGAGCACTTGCACCCTAAGGTAAAAACCTCTTTAAAAAAATGCAGAAGTCTGTTTTGGGTTTGCACATTCTGGTCTCTTGTATACAATCCTATTTGGGAGTAGTTTGTCCTGAGCCCCAAAAAGACTGAAGAGGCCTTGAGGCAGATCTAGACCTGCCATAGGAACTAAGGAATGGGGAGGCATTCAGGAAAATTGTGCCTGAGCTTCTATAATTGCTTTTGTCTCGTCATTGTTGGCCAGTGAAAAACCAAGGAGTCCATTTTAATAATGTTCCCAGAAGGAAACCACATTAGAAGACAAGGACAGGATTCCTTAGATCTATCTCAGCCAGCAATCCCTTTGCCTAGTCCCAAATCTGAGTCTGAATCCCAAACAGAGTTACTGCAGAGTAAGAGACCCCTGCGTGAAATAAAGGAGCACACACCCTCTCACGTACATCTGGCATAAGACATGATGGTGGGGTCCCACAGCCTCATGAGGACATGGGGCGACGCTGGCACCTTAGGACTCTAAGTCTAAGGCTCTCAAGGGCCATCTGTCTTTCAGTGGCCATCAGCAGTTTCATAGTAGCCATGGCAGCTGTAGGGGTGAGCCACTGCCTCAAGAGCCTTTTTAGGCAATGGACACAGCCAGGTGGCCAGTGTAAATGCCGAAGTAGAATAGTGAAAGTGAAACTTAAGAAACTGCTTGAAATGTTTTATCCACTGCTCTCTAGAATATGCAGAATCAAGAAATAATGTCTGGACAATTTCTGCTTCCATATATGTTTTCTTTATTCTTGTAGAGAATATTCTTTCCTCTTTTAATTGCCAGAGGGTTCATGTACTCACTAGAGAGATAGAGAGAAAGAGAGAGAAAGAGAGAGAGCAGGAGAAAGTACCCTTCATTGGAGTGTGATCACACCACGATCCCTTCTCTTCCATTTCCCAATTCTGTGGGAATTTGGGGCGTGCATGCACTCATGCTCAGCATATTTTTCAAACTGCCAGGGATGGGATTCAAACCATGGTGAGCCATGTGGGATCTGGCTCCCATAACTATTAGACCACAGAGTTGACCTTCTTTCTTCTTTCTCTTCCATATCCAGATCAATTCCAACTTTTGTCCTGTCTCCCTGTATTCAGGATATCTCCTTTCTCCAAAATCATCGACTCAATCCATAAAATACTAGAACTATTAATAGGTGATACTTTAGAGATGGCCAAGCCAGTGACATAGCATCAGATCTCAATCTGAATCCTTACTGATAAGTCCCTGTTGTGTCAGTGGAGCTGAGATGTATGAAGCGATGAGGTAGAAAGGTCTGGAGACATTGGAGAAGCTGGCAGGAGCTAAGGAAGTTAAGTGTTCGAAGAGAGAACAGTTGCAGAACATGTGCAATATGCGTGTGGCATGGGTTGGGAGTTTGGGTTAGGAGACAGAAAAAGGAAGAAAAAGAGGAGACTTACCTTTTGATTAGGTACTATGAACATAACTTCCTCTTGACATTTTGAGGGAGATTTCAGAAAAGATGTATTTGGCCTTTTGATTTCATTGGCCCTCCTTTCATGCTTGTTGGTTGCCGCTCTGTTACTGCTTTTTCAAATGTGATTATTTTTATACTCGTAAATAAATTGTACACTCCCTGAGAGCATGCACCTTTTGCATCCCAGCATCTTCCTCCCTGCGCGTTTGACCACCTCCTCTAGATCTAGCCACTTCCTGCTATGACCACGTACGTGCTGCTCATCACAGGAACATGCATTCTCTTTCCACTCTTTGAACACATGGCTGCTCACACATCTTTGAATTCATTGAAGAGCTTTGCATTATTCAACCCCAGCCCCTTGAGCAGAGGAATAGAGAGACACATAATAAAATGCGCTCAATTACTCAGTTCAAAGTATTCCGTATGCAGAGGCTGCACCTCATTTGGTATTCAGAGTGTTCTCTTCTCTCTAATAGATATATATCATACAAGCAAGTATGCATAATTTCTCACCACTTAGAGCAAGATATAAAAATTTTGAAGACCATCTCATGCTTTTATTCGTTCCCCTTTTATAACTTAAATAAATTATGCTCTGGGAATGGAACAGTGCACAACTTTGCAGTGCCTTATTCTGCCCGTAGCTGTTTATGGGGTCTGTCTTTTTTGTTTGTTTGTTTAGGTTTTTGCCTAAGCCACATGGGCTCACCCACTGAGAAAGAGAAAGTGAGAAATCACTCCCCAGGTGGGATGGCAACACCGCAACCCCTTATCCTCCATTCTTTTCTCAAGACTCTGGGCACACACACACACACACACACATACACACACACACACGTGCCCAGTGTGATTTATCAAGCCTCTGGGTCAAGAGCTCAAACCATGGTCCATTATGTGGGAGTCCGGTGCCTTGACCACCATGCCACATGCTGGCCCTATATGGGGCAGGGGGAGTCTACCTTTTTGCAAGATAAAAGGAACGAATGTTTTGAGGGGCTTTTCCAGCAGGCATAGGAGATTCTGTGGGTTTTGCAGCGTCTTCAGATGGTTGGTAGCGTCCAGTCCTCTCTAGCTGCAGGACTGAAGTCCTTGTTTCCCCACTGACTGTCACCAGGGCCACTCTGCATCCTTCTCTCATGACTTCCCTCCATTTTCAAAGCCAGCAACTACAGCAAGCTGAGTCCTTTTCATGCTTTGAAAATCTCTTTTTATTTTGTTTCCAGCTGGGGAAAGTGCTCTGCTTCATCCAATCAACCAGCTGAAGAGCATCCGCCACATAATTTAACATAATCGTGGGAGCAACACCAGGGGGCAAAGGGCATGGGGGCTGAGTAAAACTCTGCTTATTGTAGAAGACATTTCTATTCCTGAGCCAAGGAACAAAGACACAAGCACGGTTACTGGAGCCAAGAGAGCTGGAACTGTGGAAGAGGAGCAGCAAAGAAGGTCCGGGTTCCTCTCTCCTGAATGCGCCGCACAGAGCACCAGCTGGGGGAGACTGGGTGATTCTGTCTTAAAGTCCGCCTCTTACGGGAAGGTGCGAGGAAGGGCTGAAGGTGAGGGGGGAAAGGAGCAAATAAGTCGTTCTGTATTTTCTCGCTTTTCTGCCTTTCACTGATGCAATTTCCCTTTCGTTCATAACTTCTAGCTCACTGTTGTTTGCTTATATGAAAGTGCCTGGACTATATCTGTTGATTTTATACAGTATGACATGGCCCCACAAATTCCTTTGTTATTTGATGTCGTTTTTCACTTGATTCTGCTAGGTTTTCCCGGTACACAGCCTTTCTTTGCCAGCTTCTTCTACTTTCTTTGAGGTCCATTAGGTTCATTTTTCTTTCCTCTATTCATAATAGAAAAGGTGTAGGTGCATGTAACAGAGAGGGTGAGAGAGACGAGCACTCGCCAGGTCTGGTCACACCCCTACCCCGTTCTGCAGCCCTCTAGCCTGTGGGACCTTGGGCACTCACCAGCATTCCTGGCATGTTTTAGGCTGACCAAGGCGGGGAGTTGAACTGCAGTCACCATGTATGGCCTGGATTCTCTTGACCAGAAGAGCTCTATACCCATGCCATGAAGCCAGCTCTGGCTAATAATTTTTTTTTCCTTTTTTTTTTTGTAGAGAGTTGTCCATTTATTCTAGGATTTCAAATTGACTCAAATAGCTTTGTGCACATGATTTCTTATGTAATTTCAATTTCATCTTTTCCTCTCCTTATTTTCACCTCATCCTTTCTTATTTTGTGTATGTGTGCTTTCTCATCTGGTTTTCTTGATAACATTATCTAATGCTTTATCTTACTTCATTTTTTAAAACATCGGCCTTTTAATTTATTCGTTAGTTCTACCTACATCCTTTTTTCCCTGTCTTATTCAGCTCTGCTTTAATCTTTTTTAACTCATTCCTTCTGATTCCCTTGAGTTTATTTTATACTTTTTCTAGATTTTGAGTCAAATGTTCAATTAATTTACTTTTATTCATTCTTTTCGTATTATTATTGTAAGTATTTCAAGCTGTGAATTTTCCTCTTCTAGCTAGATTTTCTATTACTTCAACAAACTTATTCTAAAACTTATATGAAAGCAGAAATGCCTATTAACACATTTACTAACTTTCAAAAGGAGATAAAGGAAGGAAGGAACCTACCAGGTAATAAGCCACAACGCAAAGAAAGCCAAGCCTAGGAATCACAAATATGATATATGCTAAGATTCTCAAAGTTACTGGAAAGAAGAGAAATGCAAAATTAAAAAGGAGGAGATACCACATCATACCCATAAGTCCTGAAAAACTTGGAAAGTTAGATCCCATTAGATGTTGGTGACAATAGTGGAACTGCCGCAAGTCTGGAGTGCAGGGTGGCAGTGATTATGGATAAATCCCGCACTGATCCTTAAGGGGACATGCCCAAGAACATTTATTAGGTCCCTCGGTCTGTTTTGTTGCTCTAACAAAATACCTGAGACTGAGTAATTTATAAACAGAAACTAATTTTTCACAGTTCTGGAGCCTGGGCGGGCCAAAGGCAAGGTGTCTGGTAAGGACTGCTCTTTGCTCCCAAGCTGGTGCCCTGTTGCTCCCTCCTCCAGAGGGGAGGAGCACTGTGTCTGCACATGACGGAAGACACAGGAGGCAAAGGTTGGCCCACATAGTTCCTTCAAAGTCTTTTATGAGGGACTAATCCCATCTATGAGAACAGAGCCCTCATGGCCTAATCACCTCCCAAATGCTCCAGTTCTTATCACTGTTGTGTTGGGAATTAAGTTTCAATAAAAATTTTGGAGGGGATGCAAACATTCAAGCCACTCCCTCATGGTACTGGACGACCTCTACACACACAGAATGACCTCTGCCACAAAGGACAGCCCCTGCCCACAAAGGACAGCCCCTGCCCACACAAGACAGCCTCTGCACACACAGGACAGCTCTGCACACACAGGACGGCCTCTATACACACAGGACAGATCTGTACACACAGGACATCCTCTGCACACACAGGACAGCTCTGCACACACAGGACAGCCTCTGCACACACGGGAATTCCTCTGTACACACAGGATGACCTCTGCACACACAGGACAGCCTCTGCACACACAGGATGACCTCTACACACACAAGACAGCACAGGATATTGGTCTACTCAGGAGAGGGAACAATTATCTGGTGTTTGGGTCAGCTATTTCAGACAGAAAATGGTGCAGCTTGACACGCTGTCTCCACTGCCCCCATCCTAGATGTCACTGCTAAGTTTCTTGAAGGACGGACAATGTACAGAGGGCAAGTACTCCGGCGATTCTGTTTCAGAGACCCGGGACTCCTTCAGACAGTGTCCTTGCTTCCCTCCTGGAGGCTCCCCCGGCTCAGGCTGAGAGCAGTGGCGTTGTCTGTCCAGGGTCGAGAGGATGCTCTGACTGCTGCTGGCTCAGTCCTCACAAGGGCCCCAGGATGAGCTAGGGGTACACAGAGACGTTCAGAAGCAGAAGGTCCTACTTGGGCTCCAAACAATGAAAATGAGCCCCTGGGGAAGAAGGGCACCCTCCCACAGAAGCCTCCCTCACACGACGATCCCATGCTCCTTCCTATCAGGCTTGTGTCCAGCACTTACCTGCTTCATAAGATAAGCCAGGAACCATTTGTGTCAGGTATCATGTGTTTGGACACATAAAATGATGAATTTCACAGTCAAAAGAAAGCTCTCAGTTTAACTCCGGGTCCCAGGAGTCTGCACACAGCTGGGCCGTGGTGTGCACACCCAGAGGGCACTGTGCCTCTCCTGGGTGAGTGGCAAGCCTTGCTCACAGAGTGTCTCCCAGGCTGACAGTTTTCAGTTTGGGGCACCCTTCCTGGTGCACACTGTGATACCAAAGAACAGCCCTGATCAAGAGCAGGAGAAACTGGGGAACCAGCAGTTAGCGTAATGGCTTTGTCGCTGGACTCCCATGTAGTCGACCGCGGTTCACGTCCCGGACCTGGTGGCTTAAAACTCACGCCGGACGTGTGTGCATGTGTGCCCAAGATCCTGAGAGGAGAATGGAGGAGAAGGGATTACGGCATGACCATCCCCCCTGGGGGGTGATTTCTCGCTTTCTGTCTCTTTGCCTCTCTCTGTCTGGCGAGCACACGCGCCCTATAGTGAAAACCTCTCAAAAAAAAAAAAAAAAGAGCAGGAGAAACTGCAGAACCAAATCCAGTGGATTCCCCATCCCCAGATATTCACGAATAACTTTTTTATTTAAGGTTTAATTATTCATGAATAACTTTTAAGATCCCCTACAGCTACTCAAAATAACATGCAAAAGAGGAGATGTTTGAGGTGGTGTATTCTGGTTTCCTGCAGTCATATTTGGGGATTGTTGTATCCTGAGTCCACACAACATACACACGCAGACACCCACACACATACACACTCCTGCAAATCACCTGCCATCAGCCTAGAAAATGTCCTTGGTTCAAGTAATTGGATACAATCCCTGGTCACTTTATTGGAGGAAAATCTTGAAGCTGCCCAACTGTGGGCTCCTTTCTCAGTCGACATGTTAATTCTCTGCCATTTGAGGTGCTCTGGGGGTACACTTGCCAGGTTGTGGGGGGGAGCATGGCAGGAAAATATCTTATTGAAGTGAAAACAATCCACAAAACAAGACAGAACTTGGGGCAAGTAGGAGGTACAGTGGTTAAGGTGCCAAATCTCACATGGCTGACTGCATGGTGTGAATTCCAGACCTGGTGACTTGAAAATCACTCTGGGCACATGTCTGTGCATGGCCAAGATCCCAGGAGGAGGATGGAGGAGAAAGAACTGCAGCATGGCTATCCCCATGAAGTGATCTCTCACTCTCCCCACCCAACTGTCTGTCTCTGGTGAGTGCATGAACCCTAAAGAAAAAACTAAAAATCTAAAATATTTATAGGAGTAAAAATCTTTTTCTCACCCATCTCAAAGTTCATGGCTAAGGCTCCTAAAATAAATAAAAAACAGATTAACAAGAGAAAAGCATGTTATTGACTATAAATTCTACATTTCACCTTCATCAGGAAACGACCCAAAGAAGTGGAAATCTGTGTACTTTTATGCTGAGGTCTGATGAAGAATGGATAGTTGTGCAGAAATACAATTAGACAGGGACCAGCAGATGGCATAATGGTTACATTGCTAGACTCCCATGTAGTTGTCTGCATGCAGTTCGAGTCCTGAACCCAGTGACTTAAAATTCACCCAGGGCATGTGTGCATGCATCCCAAAATCCCAAGAGGAAAATGGAAGAGAAGAGATTACAGTGTAGCCATCCTCTCTCAGAGGGCGGGGGGGGGGGGGATTTTGG
>NW_006159519.1:582816-607112 GCF_000334495.1 Tupaia belangeri chinensis
AAGAAAGAAAGAAAGAAAGAAAGAAAGAAAGAAAGAAAGAAAGAAAGAAAGAAAGAAAGAAAGAAAGAGGGAAAAAAGAAAGAAGAAAGAAAAAGAGAAGGAAGGAAGGAAGGAAGGAAGGAAGGAAGGAAGGAAGGAAGAAAGGAAGGAAGGAGAGAAAAGGAAATAAAGAGAAAGAAAGAAAGAAGGAAGACAACTAGACAAAGGGGTGTGGTCTAGGCAATGAACTGGGGATGTAGCAAGAACTGTTGGTTCATGTTCTTTTCTGTGTTCCTCGGTCCTCAGAGATAAAATGCTCCTTCCCTCCCGGCACCTAGAAGGCATTTTTTGAATGTCTGACCTGCCTCAGGGCAGAAGGACAGGGGAAGGAGAGAGTGGCTTTCCCGCACCTGTGGTTACAAGTGCCCAGGTATCATATTTTGGGGTAGTGTGTCCTGAGCCCCATTAGAACACTATAGGAAGCCCCCGTCTTCCATACTCACCCGGGTCGGACCATTACCAAGATGTGGCCGTACTTGTTTTATCAATCGCTCCCGTTTTCTGTTGAACTGTTACAGAGTACATTTTAGACAGCATGCCATTCCACTCTTACGTCCTTCGATGTACAGCACTAAGGGACGTTTAGTTAACTAGAGACATTTGCTCAGTAACTGTAATGGCCGCAGCTCTATATGTTTGAAATTTACAGACGTTGTCCATCGTCTTGTTAAAATGGTACCATGAGGAGGGCAATATTTACTAGCTGCGGCCTTCCAGGACATTTTCCTTAGTAAACTTCATTCAGAAGTGGCAGGAAGAGCCCAGGAGTGGACCCACAAAACAGGCTTCTAGTTGGAGCCGTGCCTTGAACTGGTCCCTTGACCTGTTTCCTGCTTCTTTAACTCTGGCACAGGGCTCTAATGATCATCTCAGAAGGTCCTGCCCGGCATGGCCTAGGCCTAGTCTCTGCTGCTGAGTCACTGATTCTCACTGTTCTACTTATTGTTTTTATTGTTGGTTGTTTGTTTTCTATTTTGCACTTTTGAAATTGACTTTTGATCACTAGACATTTTTCCAGTGTATAAAATGGTTTTTTTCCAGCATATATGCAGTACATATCAATCAAGTCAAATATACTACCAGGTGTTGGGTTGTCGGGAAAAGCCATGATGCATTTTTGCATAGAAAGACACAGAAAAATGGACCGTGACTTCCCTGACGGCCTAATACATTATCACGGACAGATACCTTTTCATTCACTGTCCTATTAGAACCTGACACTACTTAAAAGTTACCAGAAGCCACTTAGTGATTTCTCAACTCATCATATAGTTTTTTCTTTAAACAACAATGATACATTTAAACCTCAGAAGTTGAAACCCACTGTTTGTGGCAACTTGGATTTTAAAATCAGTCATTTGGAACTGGCAGAGGGCGTAATGGTTACATCGCTGGACTCCCATGTTGTTGGCCGTGGTTTGGGCCCTGAAACCAGTGGCTTAAAATTCACATGAGACACGTGTACATGCATGCCCAAAATCCTGAGAAGAGAATGGAGGAGGAGGGATTGTGGCATGACCATTCCCCCTGGGGGAGTGATTTCTTGCTTTCGCTCTCTCCGTCTCTCTCTGTCCCTCTGGCAAGTGCACGTAACCTGTAGAAAAAAAAATCAATTCCATCAACTTTCAGTATAATTCAAGAATATAGAATATGCTGGGCACAATATTTCTGTGCCCACAGAAATTGTTTTGATCACACACGAAGCAGGTCTCTAGCTGCAGGTGTCTCCTGGCTCCAGCATACTGCAGGGAGAGAGTGGTCCTGATTTTGAGCCTGGTCTGACCACACTTGCACACATGGTTCCATCTGTATGCAGTAATTCCCCTAAAGGTTTGCAAATCGTTTTTCCCATGTAACTGGTTGAACGCTTTAACCCTGGTGCATGAGGTGGGTGTTCCAAACAGCACCAATAACTTCATGGTCAGTGTAGTTTATGTGCTTGGATTTGGCAGGAGCCTCTAGGCCAAGCTGTCTCACACAGTAGGTTGGGACATGAAAGATGATTTAAATCCAGGGATGCCTGGTGCTAGAAGCAGGACCAGATTGGCACAAGTGACCCAAAATTCAACTCACACCGGATTAAACCAACAATAGCGATTGATTTACTTGACATTTCTGGCAGCTGCTCTGCATCCTGCTGCTCAAAGCCCGTCCGCAAGTGGCCGTTTCCCACCTTTGAGGCTGTTCTCCATGTGCCAACTCTCCTCACCTGGCTTGCCTTTCCAAGAGTCCCCGGCTGCTCCAAGTCCAGAGATGAGTGGCTTGGCGTGGCCTGAGTCTTGTGCCAGTGACTGGAGCAGGGAGCGGAATCACTTAGCTTAGCGTGAGAGAGGGGGATGGACTTAAGGAACAAGGATTGTCACCAGAAGGAGAGGGTTAAATGCCAACAGGCAAAACCAACGAGAGCCCTGGAGCTCCAGCAGGGCTGCTTCTCCCTGGGCTGGCTCTGGCCCGGGCACACCGTTCACGGATTCGGCACTACCTAAGGCAGAGCAACAGAAAGATCTGGTCAGAAAGTTCATGCATTCGCACTACCAAGGGCAGAGCAATGGAAAGTCTTCCTAGGGATCTTCTGACCAGATCTTTGAGGGCAAAAAAAGAAAAATAAAATCCCACCCTTGGGGCCGAAGATCTACGAGACTGTGGGTCCTCGATTGCTGCCACAAGGACAATGCAGGTAACGAAAAGTAGGAATGCGAGAGGGAGTGAGGACAAGGGGGTCCAATCCCTGTCATCCACTTGTTTCTCTTTCCTTTATGGACTTTTCATGCTTAAATCGTCTCAAGTAGCAGAGAAGGGAAGGAGCGGTGTAGAGAATGTTCGTATGCCAGGTATACCCTAAATTCAGACTCACCAGTTTTGAATGTTTTGCCACATTTCTCATTCCTCTATATCTATCTAAGTTATCCATCCACACACGTGCATGTACACACACACAGGAGAGAGATCTCTGGTTAGTCTTAAGTTAGAAGGGACAAAATTTAGGGAAGGCTTCAGTCATGAATCAAGTACCGACCGCCTGAGCCCCATTGCTGCCTCACACGGTGGGCTGGGATAGGAAAGGTTTGCTGTCTTCTCCTGGATGGTTGCTGGAGAGAATGGTCTGATCTCCTCCGAGCCTGACTTAGAGCAGGCTGGCTTCCTGGGCTGGTTACTGTAGATAAGGAGTTCATTTCCTGGAGTGCCTCCCATTGACTGTGGCGCAGGGTCCTATTTTCGTGTACGGTCTAGTCATTGTCTACCTGCATATTTAGTCTGTCTCTTGCTTCTTACGACACGATACAGCAAAGGCAAAGAGATGGCACTTCCTTGATCACACCACAGAGACTGATGCCAGGCTAATTAGAATTTTTTTTTTAAGCTACCAATGTTTGAGGTTTGCTCTGCTAGGAGACTTTCCAGTGCTGGCTTTGAGGAGGTAAAACCTGTATGAAAAACATGAAGACAGTCTCTTGCCAGGGACCAGGAAGAAACCGAGGTGTCAGTCCACTATCTGCAGAAACCGAGCTGCCAGTAGGAGCTCAGAAATGGATACTCTCCCAGTTGTCCGAGGTGAGAATGGACCTAGGGATGCCTTGAGCATCCCTCAAGAGACCCTGAGAGAGGAACCAGTAAGGCCAGATCCAGACTCCTGACCTGTGGAAACTAGGAGAGAATATACTATGTTTGTGGTCATTTCGCTACTTACGAGAAACTGAATATAAAGACAGACCAAAGCCAGACCATACTGGAAGACGGAACTCCAACCACTGTCTCCAGCACCCAGTCCAGGAAGCCAGCTCCTTATTTATAAGAATCGGCCCAGGAAGTCAGACCTCTCTCTAGCCACCCGGGCCAAACAATCCACGTAACATTCAGCCCCAAATGTGGCGTGATTCATAACTGACATCTTCCCTAAGGTTTGCCCCTAATTACAACTTAAGACCAACCAGAGAAAGTTGAATATGTCCCCTACTGATATAGGACACCCTAAGACCCGAGTGAGCAGCCTCCAGGTCCCCCAGACCCACGACCTCCCTTAGGCTCAGCTGGAGCCCCCCTATCTGCTGTGAAGCTTTCCCACCCCGACTGCCCGTGAGTCTCTGCCTTACGCAGTGTTGGCGGCTGTTCCCTTGCTACAGCCATCAGGCTGGCCAAATTCCCTGGTAATTCCAAATGACGCTCTCGACAATTCACCATTATTTTGAATTGCTGCCCACGGATTTTAAGATAGGCAGAAGTTATTTTTCTGTGGCAGGATCCTTGGCCCAGTGGAAAATGGGGGAAAAAAGTTTCTTTAGTCATAATGTTATATTGAGTGTGATTAGAGGAAGATAAGACGGGAAGAGGTGTTCAGAAAAAGATTTGTTGACTTTTCATTCGAAAAGGAAGTAAAATAATAGTTTACCTTTGGGAGGCAAAATTTAAAATGTAGATAAAAGAGAAACATCTGGGTATGGCAGGGAAGTTTTTCTTTGAAAATAAATCTTTTGCAGGGGTATCAGATGGACAATGCATGATTGGCCTTTAATATATTCATCTTTGTTCTCTTGTTCTATAAAAGCATCTTCTTTTCAGAGAACAGATTCCTGAACCTTATCTAAACTCATGCCCTGGATCTCTGTTCCTGCCTTTTAACAAGTTGCTAAAGTTCAGCTGTTTTTTCAGAAATCATCTTAGCAGGCTTCAAAGCCTGAGACCAGGGTTCATTCCAGGAATAGGGACTGAGGGGAAGGGCTGTAAAAATGACTCCAGACCTGCTTAGATAAGGAAACAACCCTTGTAAAGGGACCCCTGCCCTTCAGTTCTATGCATTAAAACTCCGAAGATTTCTATTCTCGTGCATAGATTTTTTTTATCTATACACACAAAAAAAATCCTCCTCTTTTTCACAAAACAAAATTTTTTTCAAGACCTTGCTTCTTCTCCTTCTTGCTCTTTCTTCCTCCCTTCCTTCCTCCCTTTCTTCCTTCCTTCCTTCCAGAGCTATCTCTTGGGGGAATCTAGAGATCAAAGGTTTATTAATAATTGCATTTTGCTCAGCTGTAAACTTACTGTCTACCCCTCCCCAGATTAACTATTCCAGCTGACTAAGGAAGGAAAAGACTTAAGAATGACCAGAGCACAACCGACTTAGTACTGCTTGGATTTTTATTTCGTCTAGAAAATCTGTGTAGCCCCTGTCTTAAGGATGGGAGGTGTTGGGTCCAGCCCCATAGCTCAGCAGTTAAGGGAGCTGATCCCACGTGGACACTGCAGGAATATAGGGCTAGGCATGTGTGCATGAGTGTCCCAAATCCTGGTGGTAAGGCAGAATGGAGGAAAAGGATTGCGGCATGACCACACCCCATTGCGCGGCACTTTCTCTCTTCCCCTCTCTCTCATGAGCCTTCGTGCCCTCCAACAATTAAAAACAAAAGGAGGAGTAGGAGGCACTGACTCAGCTCCATGGCCGTCTTTGGCCATTACTGCCTTGAGGAGTCACTGCAGCCTGGCTCTGTGTCACTCCCTCGGGGGATTTCCCATGTTACGAGTTTCTGCTTGAGCAAGAGGTGGAATAATCTTAATGCTCGTGAACCATTATTCATATTTCTTAAATTAGTTTCTTTGCCAGTTTGAGAACAACGTGAGATTTTTTTTCCTTTATGGACTTCAGTTTACAGTCATGAATGGTTATTTGTAAAGCATCTTCCACAGTGAGTGCTAGATTCAGTGGGTCACGGTTTACTGTGCGATTGTGAGGGTTTGGACATTGTCCATGAATTTGCTTTTGAATTCCTCTTTCGAGTCCTCTCACATAAATGACCATATATACCTTGTAATTGGCTAAACACTCAGTCTTAATCATTTCAGTCAGAAATTAAAGTGCCTAGCCCCTGATTCCAGAAACTGGATACAAGGGTAATTCAGCTTCCCTCTTAGACTTCTGCAGGGAAAATCGATATCTAATTTAGAACAAGATTGACTGCATGTGGCGGCAGGCTGCTTACCAGGGTCAAATCTGGATGGTCACTCATTTGGTTTTGTTCTGTGTACTGTTTTAATTGTGTGAAGTCCTGCTTGGCAGTAATTAGACTAGAAATCCTAAACACATAGATTAAAAGTGTTTGGAAGGTATAGATATTACTGGTAATCTCTTCTTTTTAAAAAGGCAGTCCATACAGTAAAAATAATAATAATAATACCAAGTCATGAGGAATGGCCTCTGTTATGGGTTGAGAGTTCAAAATCACCTTCCCAAGAGCCGCTTGCCATCCCTGGAAGACAAGATTGTCAGTGTTACCACCAGGCGTTAGACAGTGTCCATGACAACCTGGTCACATGACACCTGGGCAGCCAAGTAACACCTCTGGGTCTTGGTACTTGATCTGTAGAAGATGGACGATGGCATAAAGCCATGCTTGTCACATGTCATTGGGCATCGGAATCACTGGGGCTTGTGAGGGCACAGACTCTGTTTCCATGGACCTGGCAGGCTGGAGAGTGGGTCTGAGCCACGCGCCACAAGTCTAGCATGCCCTGGGAGTCCTCCTAGAACTTTGTGCTCATGGGACATAGAAGAAGATCCTTAATTCTTTTTAAGGGGCCATTCATTTTATTAATCCAATAAAATAAATAAGATGCAAAAAAATCCACTGGACCTATTGGGTCATCAGAAAAGTCATGATGTGTTTTTCTATGTTTTTCTTTGTTAGTTATATTTTTATATATAGTGGACCAGGGAGGGACAGAGAGAGAGAGAGAAAGTGAGAAAGCAAGCCGCCAGGTCCAGGACTTGAACCACAGTTGGCCACGTGGGAGTCCAGCGCCCTTAACTACCACGCCGCCTGCCAGCCCCAAATTTTTTGTTTTTCTATACAAAATGCTTCATGACTTTTCTGGCGACCCAATATATACATAAAGGCTCTATTTCCTGAACCCGAATTCTGGACACAAATATGACAAGTACGAGTGCGTGAGGGGGAAACTGGAGCTCCACGGAAAGGCCCAGGCATTTGGTACCATGACTTGGGAGAGCCCCAGGCTTCGCCAGCGCATTCGCCTCACCCTCTGGTCCTCAGTCCTTTTGGAGAGGCTGGCCATGTGAACAAAACAAATCAATGCAAAACACACAGGCCCACGTACCAGCCACTGAGTCAGGGAGAGGGTCGTACAGGCCGTGGCCAAGAACAACTAAGAGAGGAGGGACCTGCTCCGGGCGTTGCAGGTCCCTCTCTTTTTCTGACTCGCGACTTAGCAGGAAGTGGAAAGCAAAGGAAAGAAACTTTTTGTTTTTCACTGTCTTTAAACATTTCCCATGACTTAATTAAATCACCAGGAGCCTCTTGAGTTGGTCACTGCCAACAGGTATGAAGACCCACTTAATTGCCTTCTGTAATCTCCTTCGATTTTGTGTCTCAACAAATATTAAAAACATCTTTCCTCTAGAATGTGTCTAAGAGGCCTCTAAAAGACCTCTTCTAGAGGCCCAGTGGGGATAGAGTGACTGGAGCTAGTCTAATCATCAGCCTTTCGCCTGGACTGTCCTTCATTTAGAGACCGGTCCCCAGGAAGCCCTGCCCTGGGTCTCCAGACTCCTGCACCTTGCACACCACCTGCTCCAGGAAGGCCTCAGTTTCCCCTCTTGCAGTCTCTTGGTATTTGCATATTTCTGCTTTTCAGGCATCTTAAACAGTTCTTGAATCTTTCTTAAACAAAATAGGACTTCCTGCCACAGGGCAAGCTCCTGAAAATTTGTCTTAGAAACACATTCGTCTCCTTCGAGTGAGTATAGAATTTATGGGTGTATTTTTGTGAAGTATTTTTTTTAACTCAAATTTTTGACTGTGTAAAAATGTTACCATGCAAATTTTTCTGCCTTTTATTTGCATTCATAAAGTGTTTTGTGTACCAGTGAGTAAGACATTTCTCTAAGACACGGACACAAAATCTTGACTCTGAAACAGTTGTAAGGACAAAGGCAAGCCCTAGAATTTAATAGTTTAGTAGCTTAGTCCTTTTCTCACCTGCCTCTACCCCACTTTCACTCCTAAATGAAAAAGTCTTGGAATTTTTTTTCCTTTAGATTACAGGAAGGAGACCTGTTTGATCTGTAACAAGATTTTGGTTGTTATAAAACTATGGGTGCATCTATGTATTCACAAAGAGAATATTTAGAATAACAGTTGTAAACTGCGATGGACTCGATTTTATACTTTCCCCAAGTACTATAATTATGTTAGAACACAGCTATTGTTTAGTTATTTAACATCAAAGCTTGTGAAGTCAGGGCCTCACCCAGGAACAGAGTCCCTGTCTCTTTTCTCTTCACTGAGGACTATGAGGATCTCCCCAGCTGTGAGGACCACCACCTCTCCACGGAACTGTAATTGGGACCAAATCGATGTTTCCCTGGAAGACCTTCCAGTTCAGATGCTGGGAAGTCTGCTTTTAAGATTTCCCCCAAGATTGATACGTGGTGCAAAATTCCTATCTATCAGTCTTTGGTGTAGACTTTAAACCTCCTGGGATTGTGATGAGGATGAAGACCAGTGCTAGTTTGCAATTGTGTATAGTAAGAGATCTGGAAGTGGGGGCTATCCAGAAAGATAGCTCTTTCTCTTGTCTCAGTTTGTTTTGTTTTTATTTTTGAGAGTTTTGGTATAGGGAGCATGTATACTCACCAGAGAGACAGAGACAGAGAGACAGAAATCACTCCCCAAGGAGGATGGCCACACTGTAATTCTTTCTCCTCTTGAGATTTTGGGCATGCACTTGTGCCTGGTATGAGTTTCAAGCTGCCAGGTCCAGGACTTGAACTGCAGTTGACTACATGGGAGTTCAGTGCCTTAACCACTATGCAACCTTCTGGCCCCTCATCTCAGTTCTTAGCTCTGCTATCTCCAGGTCATTGCTTGTTCTTGGGGCCACTCTCCTCATGGCTTCAAGATAGTGCTGAAGTTGTAGACGGAATACAGGGGTAGTCCACACGAGCCCTTCCTTTGTATAGGTGTGAAGACCTGTCCTGGACCCAGCCCACTAAGCTTGACTCAGGGGTGAAGACTGTGCTCATCATTAAAGCAATTACTGGGAGAAGAATGGGATGGCCATAATAAGCCAGCATTCACTCCTGGGCTGGGGATAAGCTGCTGCCATCAGCCAGAGTAATGCGCTCCTGAACAAAACTAGGCTCTGCTAGGAAGAAAGAAGGTACCGAGGTAGACAACCAGCACCCGTGGCCCCAACCATTCTGCCAGGCCTGTGATCTCTTTCCTGGCCATGCCTGAGACAAGTGAGCTCACCTTGCTTCAAGAATAAATAAACTGATGGACAATGGGTAGACCACATCCAAACTTAGACCCATGATTTGCAACAGCCATCTCAGGAAACCAACATCTTAGGTCCAGTGCCAGCCAAGATGCCAGCTGTTAGAGGGCAGACTTGTGCAAGATGCCAAACAACTCCTATGACAATCATCCCCAAATGGCCAGAACTTGACTAATAATTGACACCTTTCCTGGGACCAGCAGTTGGCGTAATGGCTATGTCACTGGACTCCCATGTAGTCAATCGTGGTTCGAGTGCTAGACCTGGTGGCCTAAACTCACACAGGGCGCGTGTGTGCGTGCCCAAGATCCAGAGATGAGAATGGAGGAGAAAGGATTGTGGCGTGGCCATCCCCCTGGGGGGTGATTTCTTACTTTCTGTCCCTCTGTCACTGTCTGTCTTTCTGGTGAGTGCACACGCCCTATAGCAAAAACCTCTCAAAAAAAAAAAAGAAAAAAGAAAACACCCAGGTACTTTGTCAAAAGCACACTATACTAACTGATACCCTGCCTAATATGGTTCTGTAGTAATACATTTAGATATTGCAAAACTGGCGAGAGACATTTAAGCTGAATGGCTTCCCAACTAAAGCATACAAAATTAAACATAAAAAATTCAATTGATTATTTAATCCACAAAACAAAATAATTAAATAACAATGGAATATCCTGAAAGCGTGTGACCCACAGGACTATCATTATCAAGATAACATTTTAGAATTTTAATGATCACTTGTACATTTGTTTTTGTATAACATTTCATTTTTTGTTCTTAAATATCTGTCATGACTTGATTAATTTATTTCCTTCCAGTCCTTAATAAAAGTGAAAATTTTGGGACCAGCAGATGGTGTAATGGTTATGTTGCTGGATTCCCATGTAGTCAACCGTGGTTTAAATCCTGGACCTGGAGGCTTAAAACTCACACCAGGTGCATATGTGTGCATGCCCAAAATCCCGAGAGGAGAATGGAGGAGAAAGGATTGTGGCGTGGCCATCCCCCCCGGAGGGTGATTTCTCCCTTTCTGTCTCTCTGTTTCTCTCTGTCTTTTAGGCAAGCGCATGCGCCCTCTAGCAATAACCTCTTAAAAAAAAAAAAAGTGAACAATTTAAAAATGAAAGTAAAGACCACCTCTAGCTTCACCGATCCGCAGCCTCTGCCAGGACTTGTCCAGAGCCTCCTAGTCCCACTCTGAGCTCTACGACTCTCAGCCTGCATGAATCCCCGCCAAACACTATGGCAGTGGCCAATTCTCTTGCTACCACCAGCTGCGAACAGAAAGCCTCCGCCCACTCGTCGTGGTCTTCCCTGATGTCCACAAGACCAAGCATCCCTTGGCTTCTCTTGCTTTCCGGACATTTGTAATGTCCTTAGGTATTTGATATTGATGCATTATTGTTCCCTTCTCGAAACGTCCTATCTCGTTTGGGAACCTATCATCTATAATAAGGAGGGACGAGCCGACGTGACTCGCCAGCCTGTAACAGACGCGTTATCTGAGCTGCACTTTCAGTTATTGCAGCAGCACACGTCAGGTTCCTCCGCAGCTAACGGAGGGAGAGTCCGGTCGAGTTTGCCATGACTTCCTCCCCAGCACACCCTGTTTTGCTTAGGGCATATATTTGTCTGTTCCTGGACCTATTTATCTTGACTAAAAGACCTTCCTTCCAGTCCCAGAATGGGACAATAATTCTTGTCAGACCTAAAGACCTTCCTATCTGTTGATCTGTGCCAGCCGTGCAGAGGGACTGCTGCCACATTGCTACAAAAGGGAACGCAGCAGGCATCGCATTCATGCATTTGCCACTTCCTTGATGAGTTCAAGATCCTGAATTTTCTAAAGGAATCTCGTTTTTAATGGACAATGATCCTTAAAAAAAAAAAACCTAGGGACATAGGAAGATGAATTGCTTTGTGAATGAAGTTATTTAAATATATTTGATCTGAGAGCTGAATGATGGCACGGTTTAAAAACGACACTGAGAGGTTGAGCCCCTGGGAAGGTTCTCAGTTTGTATCAAGACACCCCTGAATACACTGGGTAGACCAGTGCCCACGACGCTGAGGCCAGGGGTAGATTATAACATCAGAACCTGTCGAGCGGTGCCTATCTCTGTCTCTGTCTGTCTCTCTTACTCACAGAATAAATACATTTAAACAATATATATTTAGGGGCCAGCAGATTGTGTAATGGCTATGTCGCTGAACTCCCATGTAGTCGACCGCAGTTCAAGTCCCTGTCAATCAACAATATTTATTGAGCACCTCCTCCATGACAGGGACTGAACTAGATTCCAAGTGCAAATCTGAGTAAGGTAGGGCGCTCTGTATCCCAGGGAATATGAGCCCAGATGCACAGTTCTAACAGGCACCAGCTTCCCTTGTATTTGGTGAAGTGCCAAGTTGCTTATTTTGATTATTAAGTTTTTGTAAATTGGATAATTTCTAGTTACTTTGAGCTTTCCCTTCATTAACAAGTTGCCTATTACAAACTGTGCATTACCCCTGTTAAGCAGAAAAAAACTCATAATATATATTTCTTAAAAGAGAAAGCATATTTCAGGACCAGCAGGTGGTGTGGTGGTTAAGGCACTGGATTCCCACATGGCTGACTGTAGTTCCAGTCTTGGACCTTGTTCTCTCTCTCTCTCTCTCTCTCTCTCTCTCTCTCTCTGTCTCTCTCTGGTGAATGCACATGCCCTATAGCAAAAACAGTGAAAAATAATGACAATAATCATAATAAATAATTCTTTAAAAGTGTTTTTTAAAAAGATAAAGCATGTTTTAATAGCAGCATAGCACACATTGTTATTAAAGAGGTTGCAAAAGGACAAGTAAAGCATTTAAGAAAAAAAATCTGTAAACGATATAATTACTTAAAAAGACAAAGGACTGAAAGAAAGGAAGGAGACAAAAAGACAGACAGACAGTTGCATTCTGACTGGTCCAGCCAGGAAAGGCCACCCGGAAGCCGCAGTCTCCGAATGGGACCGGAAAGCCTGAGACCCGCTGTGAGTGACTAGCAGCCTGTTGACCAAATACCTGAGCTTCCTTAAATTGTTCAACCCAGAGTTTTTCTGGGCCAACTGTGGAGCGGAGAGGCCCTGTCCTCCGACTTCCTGCCCTGGGTCACCAATTTAGCTGCTCTGGGGTTTGAAATTTGCCACAGAGAACGGAGGAAGGCCGCCGGCCTGCACTGCAGACGTGTACTCACGTAGGTCTGCTGCTTCTCCTCTTCAAAAACCTCTCCATTTGATAGCTTTGAGAAAATTGTTAAATTCCATGTCAAAATGGGACTTATTCCTGGGTCAGGGAAACCCCTCTTCTCAATTCCTGTCACTGCTGAGGGTCAAGTCTACAGTTGACCCCAAAAAGGACCACGGAGGGAGATCTAGTGTACTACTGCTGTCGCTCATGCTATGCACGTGTGTGTGTGTGGTACAGTATGTGTGTGGTTGTGGTATGTATGTGTTCCTGAGTGGGGATATGTGGTGTGTGCATGTGGTATGTGTGCATGTGATGTATAAATGGTATGTGTGTGTGTGCACGTGTGTGTAGTATATGTATGTGTGATGTATGGGGTTGCTATTTGTGGTGTGTGTGTGTGTAGTGTGTATGTGATGTGTACATATAGTATGTATGTTATGTATGTAATATATGTTTGAGTATATGGTGTGTGTGTCTTGGTGTTATGCATGTGGTATGTGTTTGAGTACATGGTGTGTGTGTATACTGTGTGTGTGAGTATGTGGTATGTGTGTATGGGGTGTGGTGTATGTTGGAGTATGTAGGGTGTGTGTCTTGTTGTTATGCATGTGGTGTGTGTTTGAGTATGTAATATGTGTATATGGTGTGTGTGTATGTGGTATATGTGTATGGGGTGTGGTATATATGGTGTGTGTTTGAGTGTGTGGGGTGTGTGTCTTGGTGTTCAAGTATGTAATATGTGTATATGGTGTGTGTGTGAGTACGTGGTGTGTATATGAGGTGTGTGTCTTGCGTTTGAGTATGTGGGGTGTGGCGTGTGTGGTGTGTATTTGGGGGGTGTGTGAGTATGGTGTGTGTGGTGTGTGTGGAGTGTGTTTGTGTCCTGTACATAAGCCCAATGAGCAGAAGCCCCTGGGTGCTCAGAGCTCTGGGCAGGCCTGGAGGTGGCAAGCTGTGGGTGGCACCTCTTGCCCTGAAGAGTCCCTGCGAGGATTACCTGCCTGGTGTCCCTTCAGCTCCAAGTAGCTGAGGTGCAGGGCTGTCCTCTGCTCGTCCCGCTGGGCTCAGGGGGCTTGCCCTTCCATGGCCTTCCATGGCGGGCCTTACCACTTCTATGCACACTAAGAGGGCAGAGACCAGCAGGGCCTGCTGTGCAGCTGTCTGGGTTCATTTTCCCATCCTGGGCACTGGAGGTCAAAAGGAGACAAGCCACGGGCTTCTACCCACATTCCAGCTTCTTCTTTCAGATCCCCTCTCCCTGTCGACATTCTGCAGATGAGGAAGAGGGGTGCCAGAACTCAAGCCACTTTGGTCTGGCCCCTCTGAATGCAGGAATGAATGCAGAAATTTTGGGTGGGCAATCGTCCAAGAGGGGCTGGGTGGTGCGGGGGTAGGTCAGAGAACCCTGGTTTGCCTGCAGGCAGACCCAGTGGTCTCACCTGTTCTTGCAGGGACCTGCCTCCAGCAATACCACCACCCTTGTTGTTCAAAACTGGTTTGACAATCTGATGTGTGTGTGCGTGTGTGGGGGGGGTGCTGATTCTCAGGGTGACTTCTGCAAGTCCTGTGATAACCCTAATCCTTGCCAAGGCTTGCTAAGCATTTGCTGTGTACTTTCAGGTCCTCACAGCTACCCATGAAGTAAGAATGAATACTGCTCTTATTTTACAGAGGACACTGAAGCGTGGAGTTGCAGTATGATCTACCCAGCGTCACAGAGCTCGTAGCTGGTGGAGACTGGCTGTCTGACGGAGACTGGCTCCAGACTCTAGGTCTTAATCTCTGCTGTTTGCTCCATGTTTACAGGTTACAGTCTCTGAAAAGACATGTGGGATCCAGCCCTTGGCATGATGGCTAACCTCATGGCCAACTATACAGATCAAGTCCTGGATCTGGCGGCCTAAGAAACAACCCTGGCAGGTATATATGCATGCCCCAAATCCCGAAATGAGGGAGACGGAGAAGGGATTGCAGTAATACCATCCTCATAGCAGTGCTTTCTCTCTCTCTCTTGCTCTCTCTCTCTCTCCCTCACAAGCATATGTACCCTTTAGCAAAAATTTTAAAAAAAAAAAAAAGATGTCTACATTGTCACCCATAACACGGAAAGAAACTGACTCAAGCACTGAGCCAAGAAAAACAAATACATATGTTCATGAGTTTCAGTTTCCTCATTTTAAAAGTGTCCACAATTATTTTAATAATTTTCCACCAAGATTCTCTCTTGACCAAACTCCAGCTGGAGTCTGCTGGGCTCCTTTTCAACTAGACCCCATCCTTGGTGAGGTCCTTAAGGGAGCTTCCAATTTTAGCAAGAACTCTGCTAAGGCAAGTTATTCAGAGATTTTTTTTCATCCTCACTATCTAATCACCCTGGCTCTCTGACCTGGTTCCTCAGCCTCCCCACCCCCAGGGGAAGTATGATCTCCCCAGTCTGCCTTCAGCAAGAATCTTGTTAGGTCAGCGCAGCCGGAATCCCCAACCCTGATATTTCCTCGTAGTGCTTCTCCACTCCCGACTCCCACCATGCTCCTCGGCAATAAATTCCCACTTGTCCTGATTGTGCTCACAGTTCAGCCTAATCGGCCCCCCAACACACACACACACACACACACACACACACACACACACTGTGAGACCCTATCCCTGTGGTTCCTATGGCTACCTAGACATGCCGCCACCCCCACCACTTAAAGCCCTTGACTGATCTTTGGGGATCCATTGCTGAATCATTGACTCCCAGTGGGTTTATAAGGAGAGGGAGTGGGACAGACCCATGGGCACGCCACGCATGCGCCTCTCTGTTCTGTCCCCCTACAGGGGATGGCCACGCCTCAATCCCTTCTCTATGTTCTGGATGTTTGGTGTGTATGCACATGCACCTGGGTCCAGGACTCAGACCACACAGTTAGCCATATGGGATCCAGTTGCCTTAACCACCGACCCGCGGGCTGGTTCTAGAAACGTTTATTCTTTTTTATTTATTTATTTTTTTTGAGAGGTTTTTGCTATAGGGCATGTGCACTCACCAGAAAGACAGAGAGACAGAAAGCAAGAAATCATCCCCCAGAGGGTATGGCCATGCTGCAATCCCTTCTCCTCATCCTCCTCTCTGGATCTTGGGCACGCATGCATACATGCCCAGCATGAGTTTAAGCCACCAGGTCTGGGACTAGAACCACGGTTGACTACATAGGAGTCTAGCAACATAACCATTATGCCAACTGCCAGTCCCCTTAAACCTTTATTCTTATAAATCACCCTGCTACAGGTAATTTCTGTAGTTAGCAACAGAAGGGACTAGAACATTCCTCCTTCTTCCTCTTCCCACCTTCTGTCTTCCCTTCAGCTCTCTGTATTCTTTGTCATGTCCCTTTGAACCCCGTCTTCTCTGTCCCTGTTTACCTGAACAGATCTTTCTCTTCCTATTCTAGCCCCTTTGGTCCCCTGACCCTTCTGGGGCTCTCAAGAGACTTGGGAATCTCGAAAAGCCACCTGGGGCTGAAAAGGGAAAAAGGGGGTTAACTGTGAACAGATCGAGCACTTGATCCACTCACATGGCTTTGAAGACATCCAGGTGTCTGTCAGTCTGTCCTTGAAACAGGGTTCACAGCCTCTCCACACCACCTACCAGAACAAAAGAAAATCTCGAAAGTCTGTTCCATAAATATTGGTAAACAACCTTAACTTACTCTATCTGCCAGAAACACAATTTGGATAAAAATAGAAAGTGGAGCAAAGAGTGTATTGCCGTTATTGTCTGGTTTGAGGCTAAGTATGTGAAGTGAAAGCTGGAAGATCCGTTTCTGTTACAAGTTCTGTACATCTATGACTGTATGTTATGCACATGTGATATATTCTTACCTCTTGATGGTATTATCAAATTAATTTATAAAATCCAGTAAAGGAGTTCTGTTGATATTTAGAAATAAATTGAGCCCTTATATTAATAATATTAATTACATTTCCCAAACTCTCAGAAATAGGCACTACCCCAAATGTTTTCTGCATGCAAATGACTTGGGTAAATCTTTGCTAAATAAGATTAGTTTAGTATGTTCATCTAATAAAAACAGGACCAGCAGGTGCATGGAGACCAAGGCACTTAGATCCCACATGGCAGACTGCACAGTTTGAGTCCTGGACCCAGCGGTGTGAAAATCACACTGGGCGAGTGTGCATGTGCGAGTGTGCCCAAAATCTAAAGAAGAGAACAAATGAGAAGGAATTGCAGCATGGCTATCCTCCCAGGGAGTGATATCTCACTCTCTCTCTCTCTCTCTCTCTCGCTGGGTGTGTGTGTGTGTGTGTGTGTGTGTGTGTCTCCAATGAACACACATGCCTAATAGCAAAAACTAAAGACAAAACAAAACAAACAGTAATAGTTATGTCTTCAGTGTTAACAGGCATTAAACATAATGCTTGGGTTTACTATCCAAATGAGTTAAAGTTGTTACCAGAGAAATAAAGAGGTGATGGCTGTTTCACTGAATTGTAGGGTTCCCCGACTTGCAGGTGAATAAGGAAAGTCAGTTCCTGGCAGGTCCAAAAAATGTTATACTATCTTAGAGACCTTGAGGGCAATTCACCCAGTCTACAGGTATTGTAGTGGTGACTTCCTGACCTAGCTTCCTAGCCTTTAGGCTTTTAAATATCTAATGTGAGATTCCATAAGGAATGTTCCAAGAATACAGATTTTAAAGGGCCTTTGTGGTAAATTCCTGTGCTTGTTACGTGCTGTGGTCTGAACATTTGGGTCTCTGGCTGAAATTCAGTGTCAAAATCCTTACCCCCAAGGTGATGGTATTAAAAGACAGGGCTGCGACCAACAGTTGGCATAATGGTTACGTTGCTGGACTCCCACGTAGTCAACCACAGTTTGAGTCCTGGACCCGAAAGCTTAAAACTCAGGCTGGGTGAGTGTGTGTGTATACTCAAGGTCCTGAAAGGAGACTGGAGGAGAAGGGGTTGTGTCATCGCCATCCCCCCGGGGTAGTGATTTCTCACTTTCTGTCTCTCTGTCTCCCTAGTGAGCGCATGTGCCCTATAGCAAAAATATCTCTTAAAAAAAATTGTGGGGCTTTTGGGAGATGATTAGGTTATGAGAGCAGAGCCTCCTGAATGTGATTAGTGCCCAAGAGACCCAGGAGAACTCAGTCATCCCTTCCATATTTTGGTGGCTGCCATCCATGAACTCGGAAGTGAACCCTCACCAGACACTGAATCTGCCTGTGCGTTGATCTCGGCCTTCCGGCCTCCAGAAGTGTAAGAAAATAAATATCTTTTGTTTATAAACCACCCAGTCTATGATATTTGTAATAGCAACTCAAACAGACCAAGATCCTGTACTTTTGCAAACAATAAGGTCAAATCGAATGTGACCAGACTCAGTTTATAAACAAGAATAGCCTTATTTGTTTATCTTTGATCAACAAGGAGGGGGGTGCTGACTGTAGAGAGAAATCTCAGGTTTCAATGGAAGATGATAGTGCATGTTTGTGGGTTCTTAATTCTTCTAGCTTCCTTCACTATCTGGCTGCAACTCTCCAAACTAATGTTTTCAATTCCTGCTCTCCCCCTGACTTCTTGTTGCTGAGAACTAAAACTGCCCTTTTCCTGAAGCTCTGAAGGCTGAAGCTGGGTGACTGGATATAGACTTCAAAGAAACCATAACAGGCTATGTAAAAGCAACTTTCATGCCTGCGGCTGTGTAGACCGCTCAGAAGCTTCATCGGGCACTGAGTCATCACCAGAGACACTCCAACTGCAGACCAGAAGTCCACCCGACCTCCCCCAGCTACCTCCCCCCTGCATCTACAGTTGCTTCAAGCTTCACGTGAGAAATCTCAATGGCTGTCCATGGACTCAGAAACTGGATTTCCAGTCCTTAGTCTCAGTTTTTCTTGTATTTTCATAGAAACTCTTCATGAGATGACTGACTTCACGTCAGCCCCAAATATCTTCTACCACCAAATCCTGACAGGTGGTTCAGCTGGCCCTTAACAAACAAAAAAAATGACTGAGCAAGAAATAGACCTATACTGTTCAAAGGATAGCTGATTGGACCAGCCCACAGCCTAGTGATTAAGGGAGCTGGAGCCTACATGGCCTACTGCAGTTCGAATCCCAGCCCCAACAGTGTGAAAAACACACTGGGCACATGCATGGGTGTGCCGCAAATACCAAAAAAGAAGAAGAAACAGAGAAGAAGGGATTGTGTCACCATGGGGGGGGGTGTGCTTACTCCATGTGTGTATGTTCATGCACAAGTGCATATATCTGCTGGGAATTTTTAAAAAGGCAGAAAAAAGTCTACCTGCATGACAAAGATTCTCTCCTTGACCAAACTTCATTCTCCCTTCTCTGGGCCCTCTCCTTCACAAAGGAAGGACTTCAGTCTCTGTCCTTGTAGAGTCCAGTTTTAGCAGGAACCCTGCTGAGTTGGTTAATCTTTTCAATGCCAGAGGGTATAGATAGAGAGAAAGAACCCTCAGTGGATAAAAGCCTGATTATTCTGCAATCCTTTTTCCTCTATTTTTTTTTTAAATCTCATCAGGATCCTAGTCACATGTGTATGAGTCCAGCATGTTTTTCAGGCTGCTGAGGCTGGGACTTGAACCTGGCTGGGCCATGTGGAATCCAGCTTCCTCTGTGCAGCACTTATCCACTATACTACAGGTTGTCCCTTCCATACCTTCTTAACATTCATTATCATGAATAATTTTTTCTTTAATACCTTTAAAAATAATTATAATTAAACAAAGGGGGAAAGGTACAACCCTTGCTAATTAAGATGTACAAGACACCAGATACAAAACATGTTTGGAAAATAAAGCCTGCTGGAAGGCTGTGCATGTGTTGTTCTTCTTAGTACTTTATCATAATGATATCGTTTCCTGGGGTAGAAATAGGAATTAATGAAAAACGCCGGCCTTTGGCCTGGGGACTAGAAGGATGGATACTAACTGGAGATGGGTGTAACCGTAGGCCAAGTGAGGCTTCCTGATGCGGCACCCTCCTAAGAGTGGATGCTGGGGTGATGGGGGTATTTCAACTTCCGGTGGTTCATACTTAATCAAAGAATGTGAGGGGTGAATGAGGCTTTAAGGAGGAATCAAGGATGCGTCTGGAAACCCTAAATAGCCTTAGTGCCTCACGCAGTCCTTGGTTGTTAAATGAATAAGTGAGCTAGTGCCTCTGGGTGCTTGACATAGTGCATTAACCCATACTACGCTAGTGGGAGTTCCACAGGTGGTAGAGGAATCATGGAAGACAAGAGTAATCCTTCCATTGCCTCACAGCCAATGCCTTGTCTCATTGCTGGTAATGTATCCTCTGTCTTCGATCTCATTTGTTCATCCCTGCAACCCCATGAAGCATTATAATTCCTATCTTGCAGGATAATAGTAGCTAAAACTCTGTAATGACTTGCTCAGTCACAAGAATTAGTACATTATAGGCCCTTTTTGTTGTCGTTCATGATAAGGCAGACACGTGAACAAGTGAACATGCATGAGAGAACGAGAGAGAAAAGCACCCTCCCCACAGGATCTCGTTATATCAGGATCCCTTCTGAGTCCTCCAGCCTGCCACAATCCTAGGTACATGTGTGTGTGCCTGGTGTGTTTTCAGGACCACTGGGCTGGGGACTTGAACCATGTTGACATGTGGCTTTCAGCTCTGCAGTGAAGCATGCTACCACTGTGCCACAGAGGCTGGGCCAGTTAAGGGACTTTTTAATTTGAAAAATACAGGAAAAAAAAGCACAAGACAGAAAACATTTTATATAAATATATAGGTCAATATTAATAATGTTACAGTGTACATTATGTTTAATTGCAGGAATATGAGCTCTTATGTATTTGCCATCATATATATATCTAGAAATAGTAACTTGGGTTATGGTAGAGTATTTGACATGAAAAATAAGAGAAATTCATTAGAACATTTTATTTCCTATTCATCACAATATGCAACATGTCTAGAGGGGAATAAATTTCTTTTTCTTAAAAGAATTATTTTATTTATTTATTTGAATTTTACCAGAGAGAGAAAAAGAGAGAGGGAAAATGAGAAAGCGAACTGCCAGATTTGGCACTCAAACTGTAGTCAACTATATGGGAGTCCAGTGCCACGCCACCTGCCGGTCCCATGGTAGTAAATTTCTTAAAAACTCAAAGTAGAAAATACTTTTGAATATTTTGCCCACGTAATAAGTACTATACAAGTATGGCTTATCAATCATATGCTGTGTGTGTACATATTTCATATACATAACTATATAAACCAAAGTGGAATATTTTCACTCTGTACCCTCAAGGTTATACCCCACAAGTAACAATATTACATTTTGGTATAAATTCTTTCAGATTATGTTTTTTAAAGTAAAGCTAAAATTCTAATTCAGGTTGATTTGCTCCAAATTCTGTGTTTTTTTTCCATTTAATAAAATGATTTATGTAAAATAATAGTGAATATCCAGTATACAGTAAGCACTCAATAAATGTTAGCTGTAGCTTTCATTTTTATTTCTATGAACACTGTTCAATGGAGAGAACTGGCCAGTTAGGGAACATCTGGCACACATTTTGTCCTCGGCACTCGACTACGTACAGAATGAGTTGATATATAAGAAGGCAGGGTACTGAGTGTTATTTTAGCGTATACCTACAGTCGTAGACAGTAGGCATAGTGACACATTTGATGGGAAAGATATTAGATGTAAACTTTAATGTATCAGGATATAAAAGTTGACCCTTAAGGCCACGTTGATTTTGAAGTTTACAGTGCTTGGACTCTCCGGCTGGTATTAATGATTGTTCCCCTGACATTGATGAGAAGAATCTGCAGGAGAATGTTGCAGTGTCTGCATGCCTCTCCCTTACCTGGTTTCACTACTACCACTTGGGAGCTCAGATGGTTGCCTGCACCTGCCCTGTGTGCTGCACCAGGTATTTGAGGAAGAGCCCTGTGGTAAAAGGTGACCCACCTCATTGGAACAATGTGATTCCAAAGCTGCAGAGAACTGGAGGTACAACTCCTCGCTCTTGAGATCCAGCCTCTGGCTAATTGCCTCCAGGGATGAGGAACGCCCTTCTCAAAGGGCAGCTCATTTCACCTTCTTTCTTCCATTCTTTCCTTCTTTCTCTCCCCCTACCTCTTCCCTCCTTTCTTTCTATTTTGCCCGAGTATTCATGCACTTGCTGGAGAAAGAGAAAGCCACAAAGCACCTCCATGGCGCCTGGTCACGCCACAATCCTTTCTTCTCCATTTTAACCCCCTTTCAGGATTCTGGGCAATCACGTGTTGCCCAGCAAGTTTCTTAAGCCACTGGGTCTGGGATTCAAACCACGCAGTTGGCCATGTGGGATCTAGCCGCCTTAACCACCAGGCCACTGGCTGGCCCCCACTTCACTCAAACCCCGATCTCATTTCAAATCAATTTTGCCAGAGCAAAACCTCACTAAGTAAAGCCTTATGCATTTTGAGTTCAGACAGGAATGGATCATTTGCTCTTTAGTAAGTAAAAAGTTCGAGTTTTTGCACCAGTGAATTTCCAGGGGCTGAATTAGCCAGTAAGGGCATTTCAGTCTAAAATTAGTACTTCAGTAAAACGAAAGATTCTTTAGTCATTACTTTCTGGGTCCACAGCTGAACTTGTAAGTTTAAGGATTGTTTTTTATGACTGAATTGAGGAAGGTATGCCCTTTTAACAATAGCATGACTTAACCGTATATAACTCATAGGTGAGTGAATAAATGAACTACGTCGAATTCATAGAACGCAAGCTCTCAGAAGCCCAGAAATGCCTGCCGCTCCCCTCACAGTCATCTTACCTGCGTTTCTACTCACGGGTCTCCCTCCTCTCCCATGTACACCATGCATTTAGTTTACTGGCTTCTTACCTCCTACAGCCCCGGGTATCCTAAGCCCCTCGTGTCCTCTACAAAAGTACGGTATGTGTTGTTTCAATTATTCTAGAACTTAGCTTTCTGAGTTAGTGAGCCAGGCCTTCTTCCAGACTGTCCTGATTTGCAGGGGTTTATAGTTCAATTTGCGATGACAATTTTGAGCGCCCCAGACAGTGGGTGTTCTAGGTGGAGATGAAGCAAGTGGCCTGCCTATAGGCCCTGGGGATGCGTGTTATTTGTCCCAGTGTTCTGAGTGGCTTTTATGAGCATCTTTGAATAGGCTGTGTTTGGATCCTGGCTTTGTTTTGGAATGTCTTGACTTTTATCAACGTTTGTGCTCACAGTGTTTATGGTGAAAGCAGTGGTCCCGCATGACTACTGTTTGCAGTGCACACATCTAAGCCCACATGTTCGGTTCGCAGTTCCTTACACTTTCCTAGCCAGGAGCCACACCTATTGGACTCGTTTGTAAAGGTGTATATAGACACATTTTTAACATTCTTAACTACTCACATGAAGGAGTCCTTAAGTTTAATTTCTACTGGGTGTAGTCTTTCCTAAGATGTTCAGGTTTGATTTGACTTTGTAGTGTTTGTGCCTGGTGGGCTCAGAGGTCACAGGGACAGGGGAAGGTGGGTGTTTGTGAGACTTTATCTGCTGCTTCTTGTGACTTGAGAGCATAGGTCGGGGTAGGCGGGTTGCCACGCTGTCTTGGTTGTGGTCGGCTGGTTGATGTTTAATATTTGGTTTATCTTGCTTAGCTCTGGGGCCTCTTCTAGATCCTCCACGTGTGTCCTGTGCTCCACAGTTCCTGCAAGCCTTTCCTCCTCCCCAACCTTTGGGCACAGCCACCATCTGGTCTGTTTTGAGGGGATCCTGGCTGGCTTCTCCCAATGACAACGTAGAGCCCGTTTCCATTTGAAAAGTTTTGCAGTGGGGGACCAGTAGATGGCATAATGGTTATGTTGCTGGACTCCCACGTAGTTGACCATGGTTTGAGTACCGGCCCTGGCAGCTTAAACTCACACCGGGCATGTGTGCATGTATGCTCAAAATCCCGAGAGAAGGGGACCAGCAGTTAGAGTAATGGCTATGTCGCTGAACTCCCATGTAGTCTACCGTGGTTTGAGTCCCGGACCCAGTGGCTTAAAACTCACACCGGGCGCGTGTGCATGCGTGCCCAAGATCCTGAGAGGAGAATGGAGGAGAAAGGATTGCGGCGTGACCATCCCCCCTGGGGGGTGGCTGGGCAGGGCCCCCCCCTATAGCAAAAAAAAAAAAAAAAAAAAAAATCCGGAGAGAAGAAAGGAGAAGGGATTGCAGCATGGCCATTCTCTGCTGGGGGTAATTTCTTGTTTTCTGTCTCTCCAGCCAGCGCACACGCCCTATAGCAAAAATCTCTTTCAAATAAAACTTTTGCTGTGGGGGCCAGCATGATGGCTAAGGTGCTGGACTCTCACATGGTTGACTATGGTTTGAGTCCTGGACCTGGTGGCTTGTTTTCCCACTTTCCCTCTCTCTGTCTCTCTCTAGTCAAATTAGAAAAGAATCATAATACATGTGTTTTAAGAAGTTTTGCTGCTAATCACTTCTGGAAAACCCAAAAGGTCCACATGATTTTTCTAGAGTAGAAAGTTACAAACTTTTTTACAGAAGCCCACAGTTCTGCATTCCTTTTTTAAATGACTCAAGTAATATATGAATATATACGTGCTTGGTGTGAAATTATACAAGTGTATAAAACAGTTTCTGTAAAGTTAAATTTGCTAGGCAGGAGGGTATGCACACTAAAATGTTGACAAATTCTAACAATTTGCCTTCTCACAGCTAGTACCATCTCACTGTTACCAAATG
>NW_006159519.1:607125-608574 GCF_000334495.1 Tupaia belangeri chinensis
CCCTACATCCTTCTCAACACCGGGTCCCAGTCTTTATGTTTCTTATTCTGGTAGGTGGAAAAATGTCACCTCGTGTTCATTTGCATTCTTCAGTTACAACAGCCTTGTAACCTTTTCGCACTTCACTGTTTCACTTCACTCTGAGGCAGGAAATAAGTCCTTTTGTCCTTTGGAACTCTTAGGACACTTTTGCTTCTTTGGAGAAGGTCAGGATGGATCCCCAACAGCTGGCAAAGTCCTATCCATTCCAGAAAAAGTATCTCAAGGCAACCAGGGAGACCCTAGACCCCCCCTTCCCCCCCCAGTACTGGGCTACGCTGGGGTTCAGTTATGTCCACTGCGAGGTGCCAGTAACCTACCTTAACTACCAAAGTGACAATTCTATTTTGTCAATCACCTATTCCAGTCGCTTCCAGTACCTACAACTATACATGTGGGCACAGCGCAGTTCTTTGTCGATGGTTAGAAAACTCTGGAAACTTCTAGACATGCTCCCCGGGGATTTGGCCACGTGACCGAAGCACCTGATCGGGGGTCCACCTGCTCTGCTTTCTCTCCCTGGGACCTGAGACTCTTAACGTAGATCCTTACAATCCTCCTTTTTCCTCCTGTTTGGAAAGAGTCCACCAGTAAAGCTGCCCGTTCACTGGCCCCAGCGGCTGGCGACGTCCACCAGTTCTTCTTCCTCCAGGGCGGTATTCCGGTATCTCTTTCCTAAGACGTCTACACCCCTCGGGGTAGGGCTTGGACATCTTACAATGCCACCTGCAGAGACCTCCAGCCCGCACCTGGTGGGGAGCCCTGTGACTCCGGGTCACACCCCCGGGGTGCCCTCCGGGGCCTTTCCTCCAGGACCTGTCCCCACCCGGCCGGGCCGAGGAACTTTCTGGTGAGCGCTCTCACAGAGGGCGCGCGGACCCCGGAGCTCGGCCTCCTCGCAACCTTCTAGCGTGGGAAGTGCGGGTCCAGGCGCCCCAGGCTCTGCGGGACGTTCTAAAGTGCTGAGGGGCGCCCCTGACCCCGCTTTCCACCCGGCGCCCACGGACACCCGCCGCAGTCCGCAGCACCCACCCCCACAGCACCCTGGGCCCGCGGGCGCAAGGGGGCACGCATGCGCACTGCGGGGCTCGGTGACCCGCGGACGTTGTCATGGTGACCTGGGCGGACGTAGCCACGCCCACAGGTCCCGGGTGAGGGGGTGTCCCTGGAGCAGGGGTGAGAGGTGAGAAGGGGGCAAGAAGTGAGGGGAGCCGGTGGCTGATAGGGAGGGCCTAGGAGAGGACTAGGGGAGGGGAGACCGGGGGGAGGGAGAGGGGTCCGGGCGGACGGGGGCCCCGGGGTGAGAGCCTCGGGCCGAGTGCGTTGGGGGCAAGGTGAGGGCTTAGTTGGGTGGGGGCTGCGAGGGGAGGGGAGTCTTGCCGCGAGGGGGCGAGGACTCGGCGGAGAGGA
>NW_006159519.1:608772-625338 GCF_000334495.1 Tupaia belangeri chinensis
GGGGGGCCCCCCCCGGGCCGTAGCCGCCGCCCCGGCGCAGGTGAGCGGGGCGCCGAGATCGGGGGTGCGGGCAGACGCGGCCGGGGGCACGCAGGTGCAGAGCGCCGGGGGTGGGGAGGGTCGCTCAGGTGACGCCGAGGCCACGCAGGTGTGGGCGCGCGGGCCCTTGGGATCCCCAGTGCGGGGGTAAGAGAACTTGGCCCGAGGCTTGGCCATAGTCCGCTGGCGTTGTCCCTGTGGACACCGCCATCCACCCGAGTTAAGCCACTATTCTCAGCCGCCGCAGAGCCTCCCGAGACCCCCCAACACTCTTGTCTAGCAACTTGGGGTGCAGGACCCGGAGAGCAGTGGGTGATGGTGGGAGGGCGCAGCGGGACGCGCAGCCTCCTGAGTGCATTCGCGACGTTAGCGCTGCCCTTCGCAGTCCTGCAGAGGGGGACGGTGTTGGGACGAGAGGCCGCCCGGCGCTGGCGAGCGTTCGCTCCCACTCCAGGTGCCCCTGCCGGGTGGGCTCCGCGAAGCCCTGAATCATCCTGCGCAGGAACGGCCTGTCCGCGGAGACGCACATGCTTTTGATGACCACTGCAGAATGTTAAGTGGGTTAAATATTTGTTTGCATAACAAGTATTTCCTTTTCTTAAACCATTGATTTTTCTGGAGGGAGAAGGCTAAAGTCCTTTGTACAGAAAATGGAAAGACATTGGCCTGACAAGTGTAGAGATATGTTTGGAATGTCTAGAATTTTTTAATTAAGAAGGATCCCAGGTGGATTCTGTATGCATTGCATATGCCGCCTCCCTCCCCCCTTTTTTCCAGCGCAGTATTCCTTTTCATGTGCAGTGAAATTGAGGTCAGAAGTCCTGCTTTTTCTCTTTTTTAAAAAGAGAGTCATAAATTTGATCTTGTGTTATATGGTTGGAAACTTTCTCCTGATAATGTTAAAGCTGTTGTGGAAGTCATTGATCTGTATCTTTACTCTGAGAACTGAGAAGTAGTTCTTGAGGCTTTGGTCTGCCCCCCTCCGCACCCCAAATTGGAAGCAAAAGAGCTCCACTGACACCGAAGTTGTTTCATCTCCATGGATATTTCTTCTCGGATTTAAACAGTTCCCAGCTCTCAGAAATTGGAGTTTATTATCTTAAGTATTTAAGTATGGTTATTATCAGAGTTTGTCCTTGAGAAAATGTATTATTAGTGCTTATCTACCTTTTGTTTTTAAATCTCAAGATGTTGTGGTTACTCTAAACAGTCATTCTCTTACAGATAATGATGAGAATGTGTGGTAACAGAGTTTACTGGAAAAGCTGTAAATAACTAAGTTGGTCAGAGGTGAATAATAATGTTCTGAATGGAGAATTGGAAATTTTAAATTGAGCCTTCCTGTGTTCTCCCATTCTGCCTAATGAATTTTAAAACCCTTTTTTCTCCTACATTTTTTATTTTGAAAAATTTCTAACATACAGAAAAGTAGGAAGAACAGGAGATTGAACACCCACATATCCTCCACCTAGATTCAATCACTGGGAACACATTCGTTAAAGGTTTTTTGATCTTCTGCTTACAGCATTGTCATCTATACTTTTTATCTGTGTGTAGGTTTGATTTTTTTTTCCTTTTTAAAGTTGTCATAGGGCATGTGTGCTTGCTAGAGAGAGTCAGAAAGAGGAAAAATGAGAAACCATACCCCCAGGGGGATGGCCACCCTTAGTTTCTTCTCTCCCATTCTCCTGGGATTTTGGGCACACACATGCGCGCGCGCGCACACACACACACACACACACACACACACACATGATTTTCCAGCTGCCAGGTCCAGGACTTGAACCATGGTATGCCTTGTGGAAGTTCAGAGCCTTAACCACTATGCTACTGCTGGCCCCTGTTGTTATTGTTTAAGTAAACTTTATTTTTTGGGTACTCAGCAAATTTGGGGGGAAGATACAGAGAATGCCCCTTTTCCTCACAGCCTGGCCCACAACCAACATCCCCCATCAGAATGGTGCATTTGCTACTGTCCTTGAACCTACATGGACATATCATCACCGAAGTCCATGGTTAGCATTCGGGTTCCCTCTGGATGGCACACAGTCTCAGGGTTTGGACAAGTACGTAATGACTCGTGTGCACAGTTACAGTATCATGCAGAGTACTTACACTGCCCTGACAATCTGCGTGCTCCACCTAGCCATCTCTCCCCGCCCCAACCCTGGTGGCCAATGATCTTTTTACTGTCTCTGTAGCTTCATGTTTTCCAGAATGCCATACAGTTGGAATCACCTAGGATGTAGCCTTTTCAGATTGACTTCTTTCTTCATTTTCATAGTATGAATTTAAGTTTCCTCAGTGTCTTTTCATGGCTTTATAGCTCATCTCCTTTCAGTGCTGAATAATATTCTGCTGTTTGATGTGCTAGGCTTTGTCAGTTCACCTCGTAAGGGATGTCTGGGTCACTTCCAAGTTTTGGCAGTTATGAATAAGGTGGCCTGAACATCCATGCGAGTGTTAGTGTGGACGAGTTTCCACTCACTGGGCTAAATATCAATGGGTGAGGTTGCTGGGTCATATGGTAAGAATATGTTTAGTTTTATAAGAAACCACCGAACTCTTACCAAAGGGCTGTACCAGTGTGCATTCCCATCAGCCGTGAGAGGTCCTGCTGCTCTACATCCTCACGAGCATTTGGTGTCATCGGTGTTCCAGATTTTGGTCATTCAAATAGATTGTGTCGTTGTATCATTGTTGTCTGAATCTGTATTTCCCTGATGACATATGATAGGACTTCTTTAATATTCTCATTGGTTATCTGCATGTTTTCTCTCTTTATAGACAAGGTCTCACTATGTTGCGATCCTTCTGACTGGGATGCTGGGACTACAGGTGCGAGCCACTGAGTCCAGTGTTTAGAGCTGGCCAGGAATCAAACCCCGGCTTCCCATGTTGCCCCAGTCTGCCAGATGGCAGGAAGCGAGTATCTACCAGCACATGTTCCCGCAGCTTGGCCTCTGCATATCTTCTTTGGTGCAGTGTCTGTTCAGGTCTTTGCCCCATTTTCTAATCAGTTTGTTTGTTTTCTCATTGTTGGGTTTTAAGAGTTCTTGTCATATTTTGCATGACAGTCCTTTATCAGATAGGAGTTTCGCAACTACTTTCTCCTTGTCTGTAGCCTGTCTTTGCATTCTCTTGACAGTGTCTTTGCCAGAACAGAAGTTTTTAATTTTAATGAAGTCTGGCTTATAAATTATTTCTCTCAAGGATCATGCCTTTGGTGTTGGCATCTAAAAAGTTACTGCCATCCCCAAGGTCACTAGGTTTTCTTCTGTGTTATCTAGCAGTGGTTTCCCCCCATGCTACTTTATTATTAAGTATCTACAGTTTTTATATTTATGGTTTCATGTATCCAAAGCTTCACTATAGAAAAATAGGCAAAAAATTTTGTTAACTGTGACAGGTTAGGCATATTCTAAATTTAGTTAATTTCTTCAGGAGGATTGTTTTTAATCCCCAAACTAACTTCTCTTAACATTAAATTTTAATATTCGTGACGAGTCAACCATAAAAGTTCTGCCTACAAAATTTTATTTTAAAGTCAATAGAAGTAGGAATTAATATCTGAGTAGGATTTAATGAATCTGTCATATTAGAAAGAAGTTGTCAAGGCTGTTGCATTTCACTCTTCCCCCACCAAAAAAAAATCAAATCAATTTGATATTGAACATGCAGGTTGAGAGTACACTTTACCTGACTCTGGAAAGGTGTTCAATTTGCATTCATATCCTGTATGTCGACTTACTTGATAATCAGGTCACACAACTATGATCTGTATTTTTTATTTTTTTGGTAAAGAAAAAAGTTTAATGTTATATTCATAACACATAACTATTACCAAAATAGTTTTAACAGTGTAGAAAATAATTTTCTCTGATCTTCTCTTCAGCTGTTGATCTTTTTTTGTCATAAGTATATATCTATATCATATTAAAATATAGCAATGAGATTTATTTGTTTATTGGGGGAGGAGAGATTTTTTTGCTATAGGGCACATGCGCTCACCAGAAAGGGAGAAATTACCCCCTGAGGAGATGGCCACGCTGTAGTCCCTTCTCCTCCATTCTCCTTTTGGGATCTTGGGCACGCATGCACACGCACCTGACGTGAGTTTCAAGTTACCGTGTCCGGGACTCAAATTGCGGTTGACTACATGGGAGTCCAGCGACATGGCCGTTACGCCAAATGCCGGTCCCAATAACAATGAGGTTTATAAAAAACATCGTTAATTGCAATTATCCAGTAGAGAGCGACATCAAGATTTAATGGGTCCACTGTTTACTTGTGACAATAAAACTGCTAAGTGGCCTCATAGCCTAGTGGTTAAAGGAGCTGTATCCCACATGGCTGACTGTGGTTCAGATTTTAGCCTTGCATCTTGGAAGACACTGGGCATGTGTGTGTGTGTGTGCCCCAAATCCTGGCAGGATTGGAATGGAGAAGAGTGACCACGTCCCATTGGGGAAATTGTATCTCTCCAGTGAGCACATGCACTTTCTGGCAACTAAACACACACATACACACAAACAAAGCATGGTAATGTGTATGGTAAAATATTAGGCCTCTACGCCTCTATTTCTTTGCTCTTTCCAGTGGGAAACATCATTAAGCTTTTTGTATAGCTATAAAACATTTATGCATATAAGTGTATGCTGGGGAACATACATTTGCTTCCTCACCATAGAATTTTTCTTCGCCTTGAATTGTTCCTTACTAATAAATATGATGAAGTGCTTTTCATTTCAGTATTGCCTGCTGGGACAAAAAAAAAATCCATTTTAAAGCTTGATGGTATTAAATATTATTAAATGGATATGCCAAAATCTTTTAAATTATGACCCTTCTGATGGGTGTCAGGGTTGCTAAGCCTTTTTTTAACCTCTGCCCCTCAAAGTTTCATGTGAATAATAGAGAAGGAAAGGCAGAGATGTTTAACACTGACAGTTTTGACAAGTTCATCACTTGCCTTTTAGCTGGACTACATAGGGGTTTAGCTAGCTTTAAAGGCATGGTTTCACCAGCCCAGCCACAGTAGTCTGCACTGGTAGATGCTGCTGCTTGGCAGGCCGAAGCCATATGGGAGGCCCGGGTTCAATTTTTAGTCCACACTAAAAGCCAGGGCAGTGGTGCGTACTGTGGTCCTAATTACTCGGGAGGCGGAGGCAGGAGGATCACATTTGAATATAATGAGACAGAATTGTCTTAAAAAAAATAAGTACCATACATTAATTTCTCACAGTTTTGGAGACTGAACGTCCCAGACGCCGGTGCCAGCTTGGTCACATTCTTGATGAGGACCTGTTGACTGGCTTGCAGATGTCTGCCTTCATACGGCAGGGAAAGGGCTCTAGCCTCTTCCTCCCCTTAAAAGGACACTAATCCCATCACATGGGCCCTACCCTCATGCCTTTATCCAACTCTAACTCGTGAAGGCCTCACTCCCAGAAACCATCAGAGGGTTAGAGCTTCACCGTGTTCGTTTGAGGAGGGACACAGACATTTAGTTGACAGCAATAGTATTTTCTTTTCTTTTTTTTTTCTTTTTTTAAAATACATTTTTATTTATTTATTTATTTTCATTTCATTTTCTTCCATGCATTCAATCACATTATCTTTTTAACTACGGAATGTGTATTTCAACAGGTGAACATTTCTCCCTTATACTGTTGATAAAACTTTGAAATATGGTAGTATTTTCTTGTATGCACAGATTTTTAAAAAAGTAATCCCCCACTGATCTTTCAGAGGTTTTATCTTCTCTATTATAAATATGCAGCCTAACTCATATATTTGAGGATAAATTTCTGTAACTGAGACGCTGAGGCCAAGGGAATGTGCATTTGTTATTTTGGTGGATGTCTCTAAATCGCCTTCCCAAAGATGTACCATGTTGCAACCCGCAGTGTGTGGAAACGTCTCTCACCACTCTGTTGCCAATGTGGTATGATGCGGCTTGTTAGAATTTTAGATCTGATGGGGCAAAACGTGGTGTCTTAATGTGGTTTTGATTCGTATTTCTTCTCTGGGTGATAAGGAAAAACTTTTTTTGCATTTACAAACCTTGGCAAAACTTGTGAAAACTCCCTGACTACTCCTGTTACTGCATCACTAAATGTATGACACCGGAGTTGGGATAACTTTATTTCCTTGAAAATGTGTTCTAGAAGTCTAGATTGGACTTTAGTTTGTGGTGGACCTCAGCTGAGTCCAGCTCTGGCACTTACTAGCCATGCGACCTTGCATAAGCCACTTGACCTAGCCAAGTTTTAGTTTGAAATTTAAAAAAAAATTATTTAAGTTTTTGCTGTACGGTTCACGTGTTTACCAGAGAGAAAGAAAAGGAAAGTCAGAAATTATCCCCCAGTGAGGAATATCCTGGGGGGATAGCCAGGTCACAATCCCTTCTTCATTCTTCTCTGGATTGTGAACATGCACACACACGTGGCCAGTGTGATTCTCCAGCTGCTGGGTGTGGACCGCAGTCGGCCATGTAGGAGTCCAGTGCCTTAACCACACGGCCTGCCATCCTCCCAGTTTCGATTTCCAGCTGTGAGATGAGATGAGGAAAGTAGCACTCATTGACATTAGCTAGCTCATCCTGAGCTCTCACGTGGATTATGCCACCATCTGCCATAGGAGGAAACCAGTCATAAAGTAGGAAGGTGACTTGGAAAGGCCACTCAGCTACTAGGTGGCAACAAAGACTCTGTCCTTGACCAAACTTTAGTCAGTACCTCCCAGCTGCCCACCTAAACCAGCCTTAGCAGAAGTCCCGTTAGTCCTGTCAGAGCTGATCACCCTTTGCTCTCCGGTCAGGTACTCATGCCCTAGCCTTCCGTCTAAGTCCGGGCCCACCTTCAGCAAAACTGTCCCTCCTCCCACCCTGTCTTGTTAACTCCCTCACTCTGCTGGTTGGCTGGGACTCCCCAGCTGTCCTTCCTGTCTTGAGAACTGAATCAGCAGCTCTCTCTCCTATTGAGATAGTTGAGTAAAGTCTTCCTAACCATTTAACAATGTCAGAAACACTTCTTTTGGGTTACATGTACACTTAATGGAGACAAACAGAGAGAGGGAACATGAGAAATCACCCCCCAAGGGGATGGCCACGCTGCAGTCCCTTCCCCTCCATTCTCTTCCTGGGGTCTTGGGCATGCACACACATGTGTCTGCCATGAGTTTCAAGCCACCAGGTCCAGGACTTACACCATGACTAGACATGACTGCCACACCATCTACAGGCCCCACAGATGAGCATTTAACTAGGATATGAAGCTCGTGACTGGTAAATGTGGTAAAGATGAAATAAATCTATCTAGCCAAGTAAATATAACTCATTATATTCATGTTTTAAGATAAAATTGCTAAATTTAACCCATCTTTTTTGAGAGAGATTTTTGCTATAGAGCACATGCACCTGCTAGAGAGACAGAGACAGAGTCAGAAAACGAGGAATCCCTGGGAAGATGGCCACACTGCAGTCCCTTCTCCATTCTCCTCTTGGGGTTTGGGGCACACATGCACACGTTCCTGGTATGAATTTTAAACTGCCGGGCTTGCAGCTCAAACTGTGGTGGACTACGTGGGAGTCTAGTGACACAACTATTACACTATTTGCTGGTCCAAATTTAACCCATTTTTACAATAAGGAAGAGTTAGCTAACAGTGGAAGCTAGGCCCATTGACTCCCAGAAAATGGGATGTTCTCTTCCATTTCAAATAGTTGGGAGATTGGCAAGAGGCCAGTTTAGCGTCTGACCTTACAGGAATCATAATTCAAACCACAGGGTCTGTCTCTGTGGCCGGGCAGCCCTGCCTTTCTGGCATATAAAGAAAAAATGAAAAGTAACTGAAATCCATGTTGAGCCCTTAGTATTTTTCTCTGATAGACACTTTAAAAGAACGAACTATAAATCTTATTATTAAGTAAAGGTAATAATTAATGCCTTTTTAAAATTAACTTCCAATTAAACTTTCTTAGGCTAGCCAGTGGTGTGGTCATGGTTAAGGCAATGGATTCCATGTGGCCAACTGTATGGTTCAAGTCCCAGACCAGCGTGTAAAACACTCTGAGAGGGGAATGGAGAAAGAAGGATTGCCATGTGGCCATCCCCCCTAGGGGTGCTTCTTTCTCACTTTCTCTCTCCCTCCCTCCAGTGAGTACACACACCCTACAGCAAAACTAAAACAAACAAACAAACAAATTAGACTTCCTTTTTTTCTTTTTGAGAGATTTTTGTTTCCCGAAGTGTCTTGTTAGGACTCTAGAATGTGCTTGCTGTTCCTGTCGACTTGGCTGGCAGAAGCCACGTGCCAGCTGCGGTTCAGGCTGCCAGTCCGGAAGCGGAAAACTCAGCAGGCATGTGCATGTGTGCCGCTGGTCCTGGAGGGCTGGAGAAAGGGGACTGTGGCATGGCAGGCCCTGTAGATGGCCACTCTTTCTCTGTCATGTGTGTGCATGCACTCTACCCTGAACGGGAGAAAAAAGAGCCCTAGTTAGGAAGGTTTACTTTATTGGCTTTTACTAGAGCTTAAAGTAGAGAGATTTAGAATGTCGGAAAATTTGCTGCTCTGATCATTACATTCGGGCTAGACTCTGTGGGCTTCTCAATGTGAACTGAAGTGCTTACGTCGCTGACCATGAGGTCTAACTCACTGTGCTGGGGGATGGTGAATTGCATCTCACCACACTGGACCCTCCCTCACCGGGGTACTTGTCCACCGGAGGAGAAGTCCCGCTGTTTCTTCTGCCTCCGTTAGCGCACCTGTTGGGGAGCATGGCCAACTCTGCCTTCTGTCTGGATGGATTTGGGGGGTGGGGTGTACATGCGTGGTTATTAAGTCCAGCCTCGAGAATTAAAAGCTAAAGAATTGAACCCAGAAGAATTGTCTCCTGTTACTTCAGAGCGAATCGAGCTCAGACCAGGGCCAGCCATAAGGCTGTTGCTGTGCTAGGCGCTGTCTGCTGAGGGCTGGCAGTTCATCGTATGTTCATTTCGCCCACTCTGTCCTGAGAGGTGCTGGAGTTTATCTTGGCACTGTGCCTAAACAGATAAGCCAGGTTCTGTTCTGGGAGTCCTGTGAGAAGACACCTGTTCTCACCTTGGCTTCTCATGGAAACGGGGGCTGGGGGAGGCAGAGTTGCAAAAGACCCTCACGAGCTGGGATGGGTGTGGCTGCTTCCAAAGACTAGGGAATGGCGAGTGCACGCAGGAGCCACAGAATGGTCTGGATCTAAGGAGAGGCCCTGGGGGTCTGGATGTGGGCTCTTTATTTTCAAGATATTAATGAATGTTTACAAAAAAAGAATACTATGGTTTAGCTTTATAATCTTGTAGTCGAGAGTACAATAGTCTGCAAAAATGTTACCTGAATTAAGTGGCGAGTATTAGGTAGTTCTGGCCTTGGGAGATCATATAAGTCCCCTCATGGCGGCCTGATAGCAGGGACACGCGTGGAAGGCCCTCATTGGTGGACGGTCTGTAGGAGATGAACGCGGCTCGACTAGGAGGCTCCGATGCTGTTGGTGCCATGCGTCCGGTACTGTAGATTCTCACAGTGGCCCTGGGAGGTAGGTACAGTTCATCATCGTTTGTGCATTCCTTATTTGTAAATGCATCTACTCGGTGAAATATTTTCTTATCCCCAAATCAGTACTCGCAGTGCCCTCACGGTCATTCGCAAGTGTGCAGAGCAGCAAAAGCGCAGCGTCTCCCCGACACCCCTACACCCCTTCCCGACGAGGTCGTGCTCAGCTGACCTGGCCCAGCTCGCAGACTGTAAGCAGCGTCCTCTGAGCTGTCTCTTCAGGGCTGTGTTTCTCACAGTTCTGTGCTTTCTGTTGGCGATTTTGCTGTTTAAGATAGCCCCCCACAGCAGGGCTGAAGAGCTGTCTAGGGGTCCTAAGTGCAGGAAGGCTGGGAGTGCCAGCAGAGGACATCCATATGTGAGATCAACTTCATTCCGACAGTTATAGTGCCGTTGGCCGTGAGCTCAGCATTCAGGAATCAACAGTATTTAGTAGATAAGGTGTCTTCAAACAGAAACACACACAAAACAAGGTTATGTATTGACTAGTTGACAAAAATGTGTGACCAGGGGCTCAGAGAAACCTAACTCTGTATTTCTCCTAAGAGGAGTAATTCAGAATTTGCTAATTGAGTGTTCAAGACAACTTCATATAATGACTACAGAGAATAAGGAGAATTAATTGTATTTTACGTTTGAGTAATTGATAGAAGTTAAATAATTTGTGTTAAGTGATGCAGCCAGTCACAGGAATTTGAATCCAGGTTTTTCCGAACTATATTCTTTGTTGCACTGTTTCTCTTACTGTACGGTTTATGATAAATTTGTGATATTACTTTTCTTTACTTTCCAATTATTCATTTTTTAAATTAAAAATATATAGAGCTTGGGACCAGCAGATGGTATAATGGTTATGGTGCTGGACTCCCACATAGTCAACCATGGTTCGAGTCCCAGACCCGGCAGCTTAACTCATGTTGGGTGTGTGTGCATGCATGCCCAAAATCCCAAGAGGAAAAGGGATTGTGGCCATGGCCATCCCTCCCGGGTGGTGATTTCTCACTCTCTGTCTCTCTGGCAAATGCATGCACCTTATAACAAAATCTCTCTTAAAAAAAAAATAGCTTCAACAATCAGTGCCTTAGAAAGCACCGGTGAGATTGTGTTTTGACTCAGAAGTCCATTGTCACAAGCAACATTTTTTTTTTTTTTGAGAGAAATTTTTGCTATAGGGTGCATGTGCTTGTCGGAGAGACAGAGACAAAGTGAGAAATCACCCCACCGGGTCTGGGACTTGAACCGCAGTCAGCCATGTGGAAGTCCACCACCTTAACCCGTACAGTACCTGCTGGCCCTCATTGTCTTCTTTTATTTTGCTGTGTTTGAGACAATTACTACATGTATTCACTCATTAGTGGCAGCTTTTGATGGTATAGGCAGCCAGCAGTGGTATAGGTGCAGTGGCTAAGGGCGCTGGACTCCCACATGGTTGATTACAGTTCAAGTCCTGGTCCTGGCAGCTCGCTTTCTCATTTTTCCCCACTCTCCAAAGAAAGAAAGTTAAATAAAATAATTCTTAAAAAGAAAAATAGATTTGATGGCATAAAAAAGAGGACCATAAGGTTGGATACCAGAGGCTGGAGATGGGAGTGGGGAGAACTTGCCTGACGATAAAATTGCAAGCTGCTAAGTGCGAGGAGTCCCAGAGCATGGCAGCACAGTAGAGCAACCGGAGCTGGAGACGATACAGTGTGTATTTCAGAAGAGCAAGAGAAATTGCAAATGCTCACAACACAGAATAGTGATAAATGGTTAAGACGGCCCTGATTCGATCATTATACTTCGTATTCATGTATTGGGGAATCACACTGTACCCCATAATATGTACAACTATAATAGGTCAAAGTGATCACTGAGAAAAAGGACAGTAAGATCATGTAAACTATCTTCATCCTAAAAGAAGCTGGACCACATTTTTGCAGACTTCCCCCACAGCGTGGGCTTGTGCACCCACGGGCGCAGACTTACTTTAACAGAGCGTGGGGCTGTTGGGTGCCATCCTGAGAGAGCGCCAGTCTCCCCCAGTACACAGCTGCCCACTCAGAGACCGCATTTCCCAGTGTCCTTTGTGTCAGCAATGGCTCCGTGACCGAGTTCAGGACAATCGTGTGTGAGCTGAAGCCGTGCATGTAACTTGCCGGACGTGCCTGCCTTCCTCCCTCTACCACTTCACGTGGGTTCGTGGAAGTGGTCAGCCATCTTTCACCCCTTGGATGACAGCAGTGTCCAGAGGTGGCAGGGGTCCGGACTCCCAACACCACTGAATGCTTGCTGCTTTCCTGAACTGAGGGGAAAAGAAATTCGTACTCTGTCATTTGCTTGTTTGTTTAGTTTTGTTCTATTCTATTATAACAGCATACTCTATTATAACCAAGATACTTTATTTTCTGAAAGAATTACTTATTTAATTTAATTTATTTATTTATTTATTTATTTATTTATCTTAATTTGATGGGGGGGTGCGGGGAGAGAGAGAGAGAGAGAGAGAGAGAGAGAAAGAAAGCCACGAGGTCAAACATGTAGAAGTCCAGCATCTTAGCCACCATACCACCTGCCAGCCCCCCCAGGGACTTGATTACCCACCCTCCCCAGTGACCTACTGTTTGTCATGGTAGTCCATTCTCTCCACCAAAAGAAAGCACAGGTGGCCATACTTTTACCAGACAAAAGTTAAAAATATATATACCTGTTGTAAGAGACAAAGATTATGTACAGCTTAAACATCCCTAATATGAAAATCTGAAATCCAAAATATTCCAAAATCTAGAACTTGTTGAGTTCCGAAATGAGGCCATAAGTGGAGAATTCCACACCTGCTCTCTTGATGAATAAAGTCACAATGCTGCAATACAAAAAATGGTGTACAAAATTACATTCAGGATCTGCGTGTAAGGTATGTACGAAACATAAATAAAAATTGTGTTTAGGCTCGGGTCCTACCCCTAAGATAATCTCATCATGTGCACACTTTTTTTTTTTTTTTGTAGAGGTTTTCACTATAGGGTGCATGCGCTCACCAGACACACACAGAGAGACATAGAGACAGAAAGTGAGAAATCACCCCCCAGGGGGGATGGTCACGTCACAATCCCTTCTCCTTCATCCTCCTCTCGGGATCTTGGGCACGCACGCACATGCACCCAGCGTGAGTTTTAAGCCACCGGACCCGGGACACGAACCGTGGTCGACTACGTGGGAGTCCAGCGACATAGCCATTACGCTAACTGCTGGTTCCCATAAAAAAATTTTAAAGAGATTTTTACTATAGGGCTCATGCGCTCACCAGAGGGACAGAGAGAGACAAAGAGACAGAAGATGAGAAATAGCCCCCAGAGGGAGTGGCCATACCACAATCCTTTCTCCTCCATTCTCCTCTCAGGATTTTGGGCACACACACACACACATCCACCCAGCGTGAGTTTAAGCCACTGGGTCCAGGACTTGAACCATGGTTGACTATGTGGGAATCTAGTGACATAACCATTACACTGTTTGCTGGTCCCCACAATTTTGTTTTTAAAGATGAGATCCAAAATACTTTTATCTCCAACCATTTCAGATAAGGGATACTCAATTTGTAATGCTAAAAGGGTCTGCTTACCAAGAAAATTTAAGACATATATGTATCTAACAGCAGAGTACCCGAATGTATAAAGTAAACATTGAGAGAATTGAAGAGAGAAACAGACTGTAACAAAATAATAAAAGAGTATATGATCTGGACCAGCAGGTGGTGTGGTGGTTAAGATGGCTGGATCCCACATGGCCGACCCTGTGGTCTAAGCCCGGGTTCCCAGAGGCTTGAAAAACATACCAGGCGTGTGTGTGTGTGTGTGTGTGTGCGCGGGCCCCAAATAATGCAGAATATATTGTGGCACAACCATCTCCCTTTGGGAGTAGTTTCTCATTCTCTCTCTCTGTTTCTGTCTTTCTAGCGAGCATACATGCCCTATAGCAAAAATCTTAAATATATATATATATATGGTTTTATGTGTAAAAAACCCTAAGGATTCCACTAAAATAATGAACTAAATTGAGCTAATGAACAAATTTACAGTATACAAAATAGCATACAAGAATCAGTTGTATTTCTTTTTTTATTCTTTATGGCACTTGGGCTCACTGGAGAGACAGACAGAGGGAAAGTGAAAAATCACCCCCCAGTGGGGATGGCCACACATAATCTTTTCTCTATTCTTCTCTTAGGATTTTTGACATGTACACACATACATATGCCTTGCATTATTTTCAACCCACTGAGTCCAGGACTTGAACCACAGAGTTGGCCGTGTGCGATCTGGCCTCCTGAACCTCCACACCACCTGCCGGCCCAAGCAGTTGCACTTCTATACACTAATAATGAACAATCTGAAAAGAAAACAATCCCATTTCAAAAGCATCAGAAAGAATAACATACTGAGGAATAAACTTAACCAAGAAGATGAAAACTTGTAGACTGAAAACTACAAAACATTTCTGAAAGAAATTAAAGAAGACAGAAATAAATGGAAGGGCATTATGTATTCATGGGTTGGAGAACATAATACTATTACAGTGTCCATATAACCCAAAACAATCTGCAAACTCCGTGCCACCCCTATCAAAATCCTAGTGGCAATTTTCACAGAAATAGAAAAAAAGTCCTAAAATTCACGTAGACTTTCAGAGGTCACTGAATAGCTATAACAATCCTGAGAAAGAAAAAGCCATACACCTTTGTCAACCTAAACAGAAGGCTGAGGCTTAATAAGTGAAACAGAAGTGGTTTCTATGAAGCAGGGCTTAGGACCTGATGAGCCAAATGTCCAGCCTCTCCAACATGTGTTCATCTGAATGGTGACCAAGAAAGCTGCTTAGATAACAAAAAGAAGGGTAAAAAAGGGGGAGCTTACAAGTCGTTAGTTGAGAGTTACATTGGTTCACTTAAAATAATGCAGGCTCGGGAACCAGCAGTTAGTGTAATGGCTATGTCGCTGGACTCCCATGTAGTCAACCGCGGTTCGTGTCCCGGACCCGGTGGCTTAAAACTCACGCCAGGCACGTGTGTGTGTGTGTGCCCAAGATCCTGAGAGGAGAATGAAGGAGAAGGGATTGTGGTGTGACCATCTCCCCTGGGGGGTGATTTCTCGCTTTCTGTCTCTATGTCTCTCTCTGTCTGTCTGGCGAGTGCACGCACCCTACAGTGAAAATCTCTCCAAAAAAAAAAAAGTAAAAAAAGAATGCAGGCTCGAACCAGCAGATGGCATAATAGTTATGTCATTGGACTCCCTTGTAGTCAACCACAGTTCGAGTCCTGGACCTGGTGGCTTAAAACTCATGCTGTGTGTGTGTGTGTGTGTGTGTGTGTATGTATGTGCCCAAGATCCCAAGAGGAGAGTGGAGAAGTGACTGTGGTATGGTCATCCCCCCTGGGGGGTGATTTCTCGTTTCCTGTCTGTCTCTGTCTTTCTGGCAATGCCCTATAGCAAACATTTCTCTTAAAAATAATAATAATAATAATGGTGCAGGCAACAGATAGGCTATACCTTACTCTTTGCATCAGGAACTCAAGAACAGTGTGAGGGGAAGAGTGGGGTCCCACCATAAGATCTGCAGTACCTCTGCTGCGTCGCAGCCTGTTGCCTGTGAAGTAAAGTATGCCTATTTGGGAAGTACCACTGATGGGTGTGGGTGGATCCCAAGTGCCAGACTTAAGAAAGAAAATGGACGTCGCATCCCACAGACAGCTCTGACCCACTTTCTTTCACACGTTATACTTACAGACTTAAAAACATATTACAAAACTATAGTATTATGAACAGTGTGGTCTTGGCTTAGAACAGAGAGTCAAAAATAAATCCTCATGTATGTGGTCATATGATCTAAGAGTGCCTGGGTTGTACAAGGAGAAAGGATAGTTTTCAACAAACCATGTTGGGAAGTTGGATAGCCACATCCGAAAATTTTTTTGTTGTTACTGTGTTACTATTTTTCTTTCACCATGTAGAAAAACAAACTCAAAGTCGATTAAAGATCTAAATATAATACTGGAAACTATAAAATTCCTGTATAAAAACAGGAAAAAAAGTGTTTAGAATATCAGTTTAGCACTGATTTCTTGGATTTAACACCAATACCCCACTCACAAAAAAACATGTGCTCCAGTTGTCTCATTCTGATACTCTGCTTCTTGTAAGTGGCGTGCGTGGTGGTATCAGATATTTTTCTGAGAATCTGATCATTTTTCTTCATTCTTCTCTGGCTTGCTTGTAATCTTTAGTGACCTAACTTCAAAAGTTCTCTAAGTCCTCTCTAAATTCAAATCTATTAAACACATCCAGCGAGTATTTTATTTATTGTACTTTTCAACTCCAGAATTTCTATTTGGTTATATTTTCAATCTTTTTTATTTACTGACATTCACAACGTGGCCAATAGACCATCTTTTCTACCCCCCCATTTTGTCTTTTCAAGCAAATGAGTACTTCTTTAACATAACCTTTTTAAAAAAACATAGTAGAGTTTTTACTTTAAATATTTATAGGTCTGCTGCTCAGATTCATTTATAGCTGGACAATGTATACCCTTGAAAACGCCTCTTCTCTGTCCAGCTTAGCGTCTGGTCAACAGTCCTGTCCCCAGCCCATAATGGCCTTTGCACATCCCTTTCATTTTATGTCCAGAAGCCCCTGAAATGCCTGAGGGGGCAGCAACTTGCCAACTACCAAGATCTCACCCCTTATCCCAGGTTCCATATCTCATCAAGCCAAGCTCAGTTGTCCAAACAAACTCACCAGGCAGGTTGTATCACATAGTGGACCACATGGAATTTGCATCTGGAGCTAAATAAATAACTCTCTCCTCCTTTGGGCTCACATAGAAATGAAAGTCTCCAAATGCAGGCAGTGCTGTCCTCCACCTCTTCTGATCACCAGTCTAGATCAGTCCCATCGGCAT
>NW_006159519.1:625369-625738 GCF_000334495.1 Tupaia belangeri chinensis
GTGAAGTCCGGTTCCTCCTTCAGCAATTGCCACGTGGCATTGTCTTCTAGGATTGGTGTAGCACTTTCCCAGCTGGGAGCTCCAACTCTGAGTCTCCTGTGCTCACACACTCCCAGGGTTCCAGGGAGCAATCAGGTTACACAAGAAAGAGCAACACTCAAAATTTAGGAATAACCGAAGGCCGGGTGCAAACGTGACTACGGCAGAAGCTTACAGTCTAGGCCTCTATTTCTGAAGGGGAAAGCATTTTCCCGAGTGAAAGTTACTTCCCCAAACCAAAACATCTAACCCTCAAAACTACTGCGGTCATTAGCCACAGACCATAGCAGAAGCATTGTCTAAGTAAAGACAGAGTGTCGATAGAGGGAA
>NW_006159519.1:625763-627845 GCF_000334495.1 Tupaia belangeri chinensis
GAAAGAGGAAAACAAAAGATTGGGTTTCAGCTCCTCCGAGGTGTCAGCCAGTCTCATTGGGTGACCAGAACAAAGCGCCCATCCTGCTGCAAGACCACTGGGTCTTCTGTCCCCCGACGGCTCCTAGCAGCTCTGCCATCTCAGGGCTCGCCTTGGCTTGCTCCTCAGCCTTCTCCTACCCTTTAGTCCCCCTGCCTCAGCACCACCACTGGGGTTCTGAAGGTGACCCATGCGCTCTCTGAGGCCTCCCCCTGTCCCGGGTCTTCATTTGGATAGTCATGTCGTCCACCTCCCACGACTTGCCCCGTTCCCGGGTGCTCTTGCCTGGACTCTTGAGGAAGAGGCGCACCGTCCTCGGGCTCCGCACTGATGACCCACTGCAGGATCTGTACGGGGGTGTCCTCGTGCCCCAGCACATCCACCTTCCCGGGTCCCACGGGCTCCGCGCTGTGCAGGGCCTGCGTTTTGTCCTGCTTCACAACTCGGTACCGACATCCAGAGCAGAGAAGCCCAGGACAGAAACCCCTTCCCGGCTTTAGTCACGCTTCCGCTCAGTTCCACAGTGCATTCCTAATGGCCATCTTGAGGCCTTTCTGTGAACTCAGCAGATCAGGCAGTTGGTGTTGCCCGCTTTTTCCTGCTGTATGGGTCCTACAGAACTTGGACTGTCTCAAAACTTTCCGTTGGAAACTGGACATTTAGGTGATTGATTGTAGCACCTCTGGGGACTACTCCCCCCATTCCATCGATTGTTTCTTTCCTTGATCAGCCACTGACTGGTTGTTTTAGTGACACCTGGTACTCCCAGCCCTGCCCCTGCAGTGTTCCCCAGAGATGTGCCCGCAGCCCCCCTGGGACGACAGTGGGGTGCACCTCTCTTCTTCTGTCCCTGACCACACCCAACCCTGAAGCTCCCCTTGCTGCTGACGGCTCTGTTGTAGACAGTGCTCAGGCCAACACTGCTCTGCCACCGAATTCAGTCGAATTGTGGCTCCTTTGAAGGGATAGTCTGAGGTCCCTGTTTAGATACTTGCTCTGACCCTAGGAAGACCTTTCCAGCTATCGATTCCCCAGTTCTCCCCTGCAGTCGCCTGTGCTGAGACCCCTCCCGGCTGCCTGGTACCGCGGCCTCCAGTGCACTGACTACTGTCAGTATAAATGAAGCCAGCTCCTTGGCAGAGGGTCTTTCTCCCACAGCTCCAGATGTGACCGCAGGCTCGCGGCCATCTGCCTGTGTCCTCTCCCTCCAGGACAGTGCTCCAAATCAAGGCACTGGAGCTGAGGGTGGGCACAGAGGCCTGCTTCTCTCGGAGCGACATCTCTGCTCCAGAAACTGAGCGTTCAGTGGGGTTAGACGGTATCCTGAGGTCCTTTCAGCTGGCTTCTGCTATGAGGCCACCACCTCGAGCATGAGCAGGGGCTACCAGAACCCCAGTATTCTGCCTGGAGCACATGCATGGCAGTGCCTGCTTCCCACAAGCGTGGGGCTGCTACAGGTAGTCAGGGAGACACGAGCAGGAAGTCCCAAGATGCCAATGGGAAGGGCGTTGGGCTCATCACTCAGCGCCGTCAGGGGCTGCAGCCAGACCCTGGCACCAACAGGGAAAGGCTGACTTTGTTATCCCAACTGTCAGCAGATGACCTGGGGATGTAGCTGTCTTCCCCTCGCAGAGCAGTGCGTCGCACACAGGCACTGTCCTGGCCACTTGGCTGATGCTTCTCCTCCTCTCAGGCCCTGGACCAGTAGGGGCACACTCGACCCCCGAAGTCCACACTGGGCATGTGTATGACGTAGCCCTGCCGGCCACCCAAGTTCCCCTTACCAGGCAGGAGGTTGATTCTTGCTTTAATTTTTTTTTTTTTCAATTGCCACAGGGTACGTGCACTTGCCAGAGAGAGGGAGAGAGAAATCACACACTCTGGGGAACACTCACACCACAGTCTCTTCTCCATTCTCCTCTTGGGATTTTGGGCACACGTGCCCAGTATGACTTTTCAAGCTGCTGGATCCGGGACCCAAACTGTGGTCAGCCATGTCAGAATCCAGCACCTTAACCAGCATGCCATCTGCAGACCTCAGAG
>NW_006159519.1:627876-646738 GCF_000334495.1 Tupaia belangeri chinensis
AGCAGGAGTGGTGCAGGGAGAAGAGTGTGTGGAAGGGGAGTGTGAGATAAAACTGTGGTAACTGTTTTTATGACTCTCCTAAGCTGTGTGGACAGAGGCAGTGCTCAGGGAGGGCGCCTGGGGGGTGGCCGTTGGTTGAGGGGGTGTGGGCCGTAGCCCCCTTTATCACGGGGTGGGGATGCAGGCACAGCTGTGATCTTGGGGTGCCTCATTCGTCATCAGTGTTTACTTGAGTTGGGGCCATTAGTGTGCTCATTGGACTCCAAGAGTTTTTAAAAGAACGTGCATTCACTCAGGTGAATTTTTTCTTGATTTTTATCTCCTTAAATATAACCATCTAACTTTTAAGTTTGTTTTTGCAATAGTAACTTAGAATACTGCTGTGGTTTTAAAATGTCAGCTACCTGTGGTCTTGAGTTTTAGGTGTGTTTTTTGGCATCTTTATTCAGTTAGGAATTCTTTTATTTTGACTTCTAGTATAATTAGGCTGTTAGTGATTTTCATAATCTTATCAAACAACCTAGTGTAACTCATGTCCAGCTTCCAGCCCAATTGTGGGAGTTGACGGGCTCTGTTACTTCCATCCCTGCCTCACTCGCTCAGTGGATTAGAAAGCCATGAGGAAGGCTGTGTAGACGTCTTGTTTCTGCCATTTGCCCTAAGTGGTTATTTCTGTCTTCTGTAGCTGTCGAAGCTGCTGGCTGAGCGCTCCCCTCGCCGTGGCTGGGAACACCCGACTGCTTCTGGAGTGGGACGAGCTTGCCCTTGTGCAGGACAGAAAGGCCACACTGGGCTCGAGCCATGCTCGGTACTTAGGAGACTGGGTGGGAGTGTTGAGGAGCTGAGGGTGGGAAGGGAGTGGAGACAAGGGAAGAGGAAGGGTGGTCAGGTCACACCGGAGTGCCAGAGGTGCAGGCGTGATGGCTGTCCTGACTCATGGATGTGTCGTCCATCAGGTGGAGTGAAGAAAGCAAGTCCTGTACCGTTGGTAGAAGGTTAAAGCCAAGCTGGGGACCAGCAGTTAGTGTAATGGCTATGTTGCTGGACTCCCATGTAGTCAACTGTGGTTCAAGTCCTGGACCTGGTGGCTTAAACTCATGCCAGGCGCGTGTGCATGCGTGCCCAAGATTCCGAGAGGAGAATGGAGGAGAAGGGATTGTGGCGTGGCCATCCCTCCTGGGAGGGGTGATTTCTCACTTTCTGTCTCTCTGTCTCTCTGTCTGTCTCTGTCTTTCTGGCGAGCACATGCACCCTATAGCAAAAACCTCTCAAAAAAAAAGGAGGAAAGAAAGTTAAAGCCAAGCTCAGCTCAGCAGCACTGTTTAGTGTGTGTAGACACAGGAATGCAGGAGAAAATGAGGGAACAAGCACAGCCCATAGATCCAGGCTAGCATGTTTCTAGTCCCAGAGGGCAGTGGGCGGTGGCCAGTGGTTCTGTCCTGGCTGTAGTTCACCTGTCCATGTGTAGCCCAGGAAAGGGTGGAGATGGCCTGGTGAGGACTGAGGAAACGGGGTGATGGCTGTGCGGCTGGAACAGGTGGCAAAACTCCTGGTCTGAAGGACTAGGGAGGGTCACGCAGCGGCTCTGGAGGTGATAAATACTTCTGTTTTATTCTCAAGGCACTCAAAAGCCATTGATGGGTTTGCAGGCATTTGTGTTTTAAAACTCAGCTATCAGTGACTGTTTTTAATTCCGTGGTTAATGTCCACTCCCCACTGATCCTCTCACTTTACGGAGCCTTTGTTAGATTATCAAAACAACCTTCTGGAATGGGTCTCAGCTTCAGTTCTGCCCATGTCACTCGCTTAGCATTGCAGTACCCTCCCTGCTTCCCTGGACCAAATCATTCCCCAGTAATTTCAATTCCTTATTTTGTAAAGGAATTATTTATTTAATTTTATTTATTTATTATTATTGTCATCATTTTTAACTTGCTATTTTAAGCTCTGGAAATCTGGATCCCTTTTCTTCTCTTATCTCCTTATTCTTATCTTCTATGTCAATCAGCCAGCCTATTTCTGTAAATCTCTGCTCCTAGTCATGTTTATAATTGCTGAGAGTTCTCAAGCCTTTTCTGTGCCCTTCCTGCTTGTGTGACTCTGCCTTCCCCCCGAGGCACGAAGGGACCCCTGGGTGATGCCTGGAACTTTCTCTGCTGCAGTGAGTATAGTGGCCTGGCCTCCCTCATTTGCCCATCCGCTCCCTCATCCGCTGCTCACGATTGGATGTCCATTCTCCACCCTGCCGGATCAATGTCCATCCTTCAGGGCCAGCTGGTTTTCCCTTTACTGTAATAACATCCACGTCATTTTTCTCAGACACTTATTTGGGCTGTCTATTGAATGCCGCTAACTTTTCAAGTTTGTGCCTCATTTGTCAGCTAAGGTCGTGTTAGTTGTTGTAACAAGTAGGTCCCCCAAGGTATACGGATCAAACACAGTGGAAGTTTACCTCCTGCTTATGTCGTAGTCCGGGCATGGTCCACGTGGGGAATCAGGGACCTGGGCTCTTCCTCTGTACTTACTAACAAGTGTGTCCAGCCAGCCAAATGGAGCAAGAGATGTTTTGGTACAGTGTCTACTTCTTAGTGTCTGCGCCTTAAAGTGTCATGTGCACTTGCTAGGACTTATTCACGGGGCCACACACAGCTTCAAGGACAGCTGGGGCGTGCAGCTCAGTTGCGCAGCTCAGGAAGGAGAGGAGGAGGGAGACAGCTCTTCCTCAGTATCAGTGAGTTCCCGTGCCTCATCTTGTTCATCTCTGTGTCCAACGTAGGGCTCTGCATGTTTGTTTTTAAAATTATTGGAATGAGAATATGAATGAGTCGTCTTTTCTTTATTCTACTGTTCTCTAAGTGTCCTGGATTTGTTTCTTTGTGCCTTGGCTCTGATTTCCACCTTTCATCCCTCCCTCTCATTTTCTTATTAATCACTGAATCATAGATGCTTTTACATTTCCTTCTCATAGCACAGTAGGGAAACCCAGAGTGTTAATATCTTGAAATGGTGTCATTCACTGAACCTGCTCCTCTGCCTCACAGGACGGTGGGACCTGAGGACTGTGTGGGGAAGGAAGGCATGAGGAGGGAGGGAGGGGAGCGGTGCAGCAGGCCACGCAGCACCCACCCCTGCCCTCTCTCTCCCCACATAGCTCCTCACGGAGCCCTGCTGCCCTACCGCTCAGGGGCTTTTCCGCCCTTGGCTGGCACCACAAGAAGTCAGCAGGGCAATGTCTGTTTACTGATGTGAGGTGCGATTTCAGGTTTCATGTGACGGCCTCCAGCAGGGTCACTGCCTTGTCTACAAGCCCCAGGCGCGATGCCTTGTGATTTGAGAGCCCTGCCTCAGAGGGTGTTTGTATGGCTCCTGATTTCTATTCTGCTATGCCCTGGGCTGGGCTTTGAGAAGATCTCTCTTTCTTATTTTCAAATGAATCCTCAGTTTCCCGTTGGGTTTTGTTAGTTCTTATGTTCCCATTGTTGTGACTGAAGGGGATATTCAGGACTTTATCAGAAGTGGGTAGGAGCAGAGGCGGAATTTACACTGGCCTCTGGCTACAGGTGAAGATCATCTTCTGAAATATTTCTAGCAACCCACCTCCTTCCTGGTGCTTTGGATTTTGGTTGGCAAAAGTAATGGATTATGTTTCTTCATGGGGATTGCTTTTTCCAGATGCTTCACAACGGAAGAGAAGTTATAAACATCTTTAGTGTTGTGAAAAGTAATATTTATCCTTTAAGCGCCCCTCCTACCTCTGAGTTTTACAAGAGGCCAGTATAATGAACCTGTTTATTAAAACTGATTTAATACTTAATGACAGAAGTATGCGTGGATTTGTACAGAACAGTTAATGCATTTATTGAACTAATCCTTTTCAGTACTTTACAAACCTGTCGAACAAAAGAATATTTGTACCAAAGAAGTCTATAGCCGGGCTACTTTAGGTCTATAGATCTATTTGCTAAGTAGGCAGTATCTATGGTTTTTTATTTTAGATTACACACTAATTCCAGAGGTATTAATGTATTTGTTTACATCAGATATATGAGATTATGTGAAGTTCCAATAGTTATTGGTTACGTAAATCGAATATTAAGTCACTGTAAAACATTAATTTTTATTTCAACAAACACTGTTAAAAAATTAGGGAAGGGCCAATTGGTGGCATGGTGGTTAAGACAGCTGGATCCCACATGGCTGGCAGCATGGTTTGAGTCCCACATGCTGTCATGTGGCGGCTTTGAGCATGAACGTGTGGGTGCCTGAAATACCCAGAGGAGATGCGGACAGACGAGAGGGGCCTTGGGCATGACTGCACCTGGGGGTGTGCTTTCTCACCTTCCTGATCTCTCTCTCTCTCTGGTGAGTGCGTACACCCTCTGGCAAATTAAAAGAAAATTTTGGTAAGCAGAGTAAAAATTTCCTTCCCCTACCCACCAAATCCTACTTCTACTAAGTAATTACCATTGTTAATATACAGTTTTCGTTTTCAAATGTATATTTTAAAAGGGCATAATAAAGTAGGAATATTTTAAAGTGAAAAATACAGCTTACAAGTTCTGAATGCATTTTTAGTCTCGGTTCCTGCGTGTGTGTAAGCAGAGAACACGAGTTCATTTGTCTTAATGAATGTCTTGTCACTATTTTGAGTGCCAGTTCGAGTGCCAGTTTTTGGTGTGTTAAAATTTAAATGGTATCAAGGCCTTGTGAATTAAATGGTAGAGCAGAGAAAAATTGGGTAGCCGAAATGATAAACTAGCCATAAGCAGCACTTAGGAACTGACAGGTCACACGCAATAGAGTGACGAGTTTTTAACAGCCAGACTATGTAGACATTAAAGCCATTTTAAGACAGTGGACTAATCTGTGTATTGATTCAGAATTTTTGGCAAAGATTGGAATCTACTTCTTTGAACATTCCACAAACTATTGGGTTGTCAGGAAAGTCATGATAGTTTTCAATAGCAAAACAGAAAAATACATCATGACTTGTCCAACAACCTAATAGATCCCTCATGCTATGGAAGGGGATCTCAGTTATCACTTCCTTCAGTAAATACATTTTCTAGGGACCTCTCACTACCTTCTGTGTGGCCACCCCCAACTTTGCTATCTTCCCTCTTTTTAATAATTTCTTTTCTCTTTAAGTTTTATTTACTAATCTCTTCCATGAGAGAGATGGTCAGAGACAGAGAAAGCACCTCCCACAGCATTTCGATGCCACAGTCCACCCCAGCTCTAGCCAGACCCTGCCCACGAGCATGTGTGTACCCGGGGTACCCAGGCAGGTCTCTAGACGGGAGCCTGGAGCCATCCCATGGGTCAGACACACAGAACATCATGTTTATCGCTGTGCCACCACTCGACCCCTCAGGGGTTCCTTACAAACCCCTCACTGCTACATTGCAGGTTAAGTAAGAGGTGGAAAACTGAAGGGAAACATTTGGGACCAGCAGTTGGCATAATGGCTATGTCACTGGACTCGCAGGTAGTCAACCGCAGTTGGAATCCCGGACCCAGTTATGTCAACTCACGCTGGGCACGTGTGTGTGCGTGCCCAAGATCCCAAGAGGAGAGTGGAGGAGTAGGGATTGTGGCATGGTCAATCCCCCTGGGGGGTGATTTCTCGCTTTCTCTCTTTCTGTCTCTCTCTGTCTTTCTGGCGAGCGCACATGCCCTATAGCAAAATCCTCTCCAAAAAAAAAAAAGAATTCTGGATAAGGCTGTTTTTCATGAGCACCCTGAAGATGGGCTTCATCCTGGCCTGCCTGGCTGAAACCTCAGGAGTATTTGCATTGTCAGAAGCCGCTGTGCTCACCACGTTGGCACTTCCGTCTCGCTCCCTAGGGCTCCAGCCGTGTGTGATGTGGGCTTTCACACCAGGGTGGTTCTGACCGTACTGCCTCCACGTGACAGCTCTGTGTCTCTTTACTTCTCAGTCATTCTTGTGCTTACTCTTGCACTTGACATATTAATGCCTGTATTCACTACCTTGCAATCTGCTTGCCTTTTTTAATTTGCTACAGAGTTCTAGCACTCTCCAGAGAGATAAAGTGAGAGGGCACCCCCTGGGAACGGCACACCACAATCCCTTCTTCTCCATTTTCCTTTTGAGATTTTGGCCATGCATGCACACACACGATCATCATGTTTTTCAAGCTGCTGGGTCTGGGCTTCCAGCCATGCTCTTATCCATGTAGGATCTGGCATCCTTAACCACCATCTCACTGGCTGGCCCTGAAATCTGCTCTCTTCATCGCTCTGTGATGTTCTTCTATCTCGTGGATATTTCTGTGTTATACTGGAGTCTTCCCCTCTAGTTAGTAGCAGCCAATCTCCTCTTCATTTCCATCATCTGAATCGTGCTTCTTCTGGTCTGCACTCTCTGTCCCTGGTCAGAACGTGCCCGTCCCTTTCCGTGAATAGGGCAGACCACATTCCATCTCTGACTGTGCATGCCTTCTCAGGGTCCCCGCCTCTGGTTCTGCTCCTGTGCCCCTCTCTTCTGCCCTTTCCAAGTAACTACACCTTCTCAGGTAGGAGAGGCTGCTTTTCTGGAGAAAGAGAACCAGTGTCGGTTTCCAGGGTGGACTGGTGACCCGAGGTGCTGAGTTGTTGGGGACGGGAGCTACACTCACTCTTCCCCAGGGAATTCAGGGTTGCTCTTTAAGTGTAGACAGGGGCATCTTTCTCAGCTAGTCTGTTATGTGACTGAACGAACTTCTCTATGGTACCAGCTTTGCGTCTTCCTGAGAACTGGGAAAGCAGTCACTCAGAGCATTTTCTTGGTTTTGTGGTATGATGAGGGATACTGGCTGAGAAGCACCGCACTTATCACCATGCTTCAAGATGCCAGCTCAAGACGTGTGCATGCCGAAACATGGACATATGTGATAGGTCACAAGTGCACGTGGCGTAAAATTCACAGTGTGCCAAAGGGTATCCAACAAAAAAAAGTCTCCTTTGACTCCCAGCCACCCAGTTCTTCTGTCCAGTTAGGTTTCTTAGCCTCCCCTCGAGAGATGCTGTACACACATGAACTTCTGCTGAGCGAGGAGTTAGGCACACACATGTGTGCACTTCGAATACAGGGCAGTATCTGGCTCAGACTCTGAGGCACCTTGCCTTTGTGACCGATGAGCACATCTGGTGATGGTTTCACATTAGTTCCGACGGTCCTCGTCACGTGTCCTCGTGCTGTCTGCGATCCTGGGACTCCACCCGAGCTCTCTGCCCATGGGCATTTCGTGTCGCACCTCTGCTACCCCAAGTGCGTTTTCTTGCAAGTGGGCTTTGTTGTGCACAAATCCTGCACATTTCCCCTTCCATTAGCATGAATAATTTAGAGCTGACTGGCGAATGATTAGGAACTTAACCTAGAGGCCAGCAGATGGTGTAATGGTTACATCACTGGACTCCCAGGTAGTCGGCCACAGTTCAAGTCCTGGACCCAGCAGCTTAAAACTCTCTGGGCACATGTACATGTGTGTCCAAAATCCTGAGAGGAGACTAGAGAAGGGATTGCATTACAGCTATCCCCTGGGGGGTGATTTCTCTCTCTCTAGCCAACGCATGTGCCCTATAGCAAAAAATGTCTCTCTCTTTAAAAAAAGAATATTGACTAAGGAACCAAATAACTGAACTTCAGCTGATGGTTGATCGCAACCCTTTTTTATATTTTGAGGAACTACTGAAGGGAGTTTGTAAATATCAACAGAGTTGCTACCTTGTCTACTAAAGAGTGGACATCTGCGTTGTCACCCTGCCTCTGTATACGGTCTGCAGGTCCTCTCTGAGGGGCGTTTACACAGGAGCTGGTTAAAGAGAGTGTTATTTTAAGAGCAAGTGATGCAAAGCCTTAGTTGGTCCCTGGCTTAATCTAAGGAGTCCTTAGGCATTTACTACCAGATGCCAACCCAACAACTTAAGTGAGCGGAGCAGAAGGAGCCCACCTGCCGGGGCAGGCCTGCACAGGCCCAGCCCTACTCAGCTGTGGGCTCAGTTTGGAAGGTGGAGAAGGCCTTGGGCATTGGCCTTTCCAGGAGGAGCTGTGGTTTGTCCCATGTGAAGGAGAAGCACAGGATGTGGCCGGTCGCTCGACCTCCTGGTCCTGAGCCTCACAGCACCACGCACGAGTCGACCACAGACTTATGCAGAACCCAGCTGCTCACCGTCCTGTCTGCCGTGAGTTGTGTATGTGTGATGCAGGCCTCGTGGCAGTGTGTGTGGTGGACATCTGCATTGCCTGAGTCCTACGGAAAGTCAGGACCCAGCAGGGTCTGGGAAATGGGAACAGCTCCCTGGTGTTGGGAGCCCAGCCACACCCCTCCTGCCCTGCTCGGCCTCCCAGGTCAGGAGTTGGACCACGGTCTCCTAAAGTCCTTTTCAGCTGACCCACCCTGAGTCAGTGACTGCTGCATCAGAATTTTCTCTGTAGCCTGATAGCCCGAGTCCGATAAAAAGTCTTAGGATTTGGTTTCACACTTTGACCCAGATGCCTAAACTGGGTTATGAAATCAGTGCTCTCCTGAATTCTGTTTCTCAGTTGTTTCAGGAAGTTCGTGAGTTCTAAAATTTAGAATAGTTAGCAAGAATATTAAGCTGTTCTCCCATGCCTTTTTAGTACATCACGGTTGGACCTCAGCCTGGCCCTGGCAGGGGTGGGGGGTGTCCCTGTATAGAGGAGTACAGCCTCTCTGCGTCTTGTAAGTAAGCACCTACAGTGACTGTCACTTGCACCATCTCTTCGGGAGAGCAAGGATGGTGACAGCTAATGGCAATGCAAGGGAGAGGCTTCGGGAGGAGGCTGTGCTCTCACTTCCCCAGAGACCTCCCTCAGGTGGCCTCCCTAGCCCCTTTGATGTGAATTAGCCCCAAGGCATGTTCTTAGACCTTCCTCTGGCCAGGATTCCAGCCCTGAGCCCTTGCATAGAGCGGTAAAAAAAAGAGCGGTTCTGGAACTATGGCAGGCCTGGCAGCGGTTGGGGCTTCTGCTTGTATGTAACCGTGTCTCCAGTCACTTCTTTTTCTTTTTACTCTTTATTTTTTTTTATTTTTTTTATTTTTCAATTTGCCATAGGGTACATACAATTGCTGGGAAGAGTCAGAGAAAGAGAGTGAGAGAAAAAGAACGTACCCGTGGGGCACAGTCATGCCTCGGTCCCTCCTCCATCCTTCCCTTCTTTCCAGTTGTGGGCATGAGCACACATGTGTCAGCCATGTGGGATCCAGCTGTATTAACCGCCAGGCCTCAGTGTGGTCCAGTTCACTCTTTATCATGCACTCCAAAAGCCATCTTGGCCACCAGTGACCCCGGGGCTAGTAGCAAACTGTAGCTGGCGTGAGAGACTTAGGGAGTGTGGAATCAGTGATCTTCAAAAGGAACTTGGCACTTCAGTGGTTGCTTGGGGCATTTTAATCTTTTTCTCCATTCCTTACTTCATATTCATGTATTTCATTGAACTCAAGAAATCATTAGTTGTAAGATATCTTGATTTCAGAAATTAAAAAAAAAAGTATGAAATCATCTGTTTAAAACAGCAAAATTGGGGACCAGCAGATGGCATAGCAGTTATGTCACTGGACTCCCACATGGCTGACTGTGGTTCAAGTCCCGGACCCAGAGACTCGAAACTCATACCAGACATGTGAGAGGAGAAAGGAGGAGAAGGGATTGTGGTGTTGCCACCCTCCCTGGGGGTTGATTTCTCGCTCTCTGTCTGTCTGTCTGGCAAGTACACACGCCCTATTTTTTTAGAGAGATTTTCGCTATAGGGCATGTGCGCTTGCCAGACAGACAGAGAGAGACATAGAGACAGAAAGCGAGAAATCACCCCCCAGGGGGGATGGTCATGCTGCAATCCCTTCTCCTCCATTCTCCTCTCGGGATCTTCGGCACGTACGCACACATGCCCGGCGTGAGTTTTAAGCCACCGGGTCCGGGACGCAAACTGCGGTCGACTACGTGGGAGTCCAGCGACGTAGCCATTACGCCTGGTTCCCTAAAAAAAAATTTTTTAAAGAAAAATCAATTATTTCTTCTGAGGAGACTACACTTTGGAGGTAAGGGCAAGAGTGACCATCCCCACAGAGGTCTGAGCCTGAAGGCGATGCAGAGTTGCTGGTAGCACCTGAGAATTCCCCCTCCTGGGCAACCTCTGACAAGAATCCCCTTCTCACAGGGTTAGGCTCTTGAACTTAGAGACCTACTCCTACTTTAGCAGATTCTCCATCTGACTATCAGCATCATCATCCCAGCCTCTTTGACCTCTAGGAGATGTAGTGTACTTAGCAACCCTGATACGGCACAGGGCTCCAGTGCCCTAACACTGGAGCTAATGGGGAAGCCTTAAGTACACACAGGTGTAGAAAGACAGGAGGCAAACTCTGCCCATGTCTCCCCCAAAAATGTCAGCTCCACAATAGAAAACTGGGACCTGTTGATTCTTGACAGCAGGTGTGACATTTTTCTTAACCTCTTCTTAGGTTCAGGGAGCAAGCTTCCGAGGTTGGAAAGAAGTGACTTCTCTGTTCAACAAGGACGATGAACAACAACTACTGGAAAGATGTAAATCCCCCAAGTCCAAAGGGTAAGTCACAAAACAAGTGTATAGGAAATACTCCTCTCAAGAGCAGTAGGAAGGCTCTTGAGGAAGGTAGAAATGACCATGTTAATTGTGTAAACGAACTTGAACTAACTGCTGTGGTATTTGGTAAATCCTCTGGGTCTCCCTCTAGCCCTCCCTGTGGAGTGGCCAACAGTAGCCAGAATAGGTGCTATGACCATTACAGTTTGCTTAAGAAAACAAATATACTTTTGATAAAAGGCCATGAGGGTGGGTGACTATGTGAGCATTTTTAAAGGTCATGGGAAAGTGAAGAAAACCTGGAATTATAAATTGAACGTGGCCTAACACAGCTGGTGGCCAAGCTTAAGATTTTAGTTATCCCAGAAAATAAAACTGTTAAAAATGCAAAGGATTGATAGGCAATTCATAAAAGATGCTGGAAAATTAAACAGATTTAGATTGTTATATTGCTGCTACTGGATTGGCAATATTTCACAATTGTGCAACACTTATTTAAAGGGGAACATGTAAATCCAGGGATACCTAATGGTGTCACCAGGGGCATATGTTCTTAGCAATCAGTGGAGAAGCTGTTTACAGAAGGTGGATCTCTGTGAGCCCCTAAGCAAAGCTGGGGCTTTCGTCTGAGGACCGCAGGTCTCTGGGCTGCTTTTCTGCACCCTGGGCAGACAGATGGCCCTTCCCCCTCTGGCCACACTGTGACTCACCACCCCACGCTCTTAGCCTGTGAAGACGGTGGGAACTGGCCCTCCTGCCGCCAGGTGACATGCCCATAGGTCAGCATAGCTGGGGGCGAGGCCTGGTGCTGTCCAGGAGCCTTGTTGTTGGGGCTCACCAGACACCAGAGTCTGTCCTCGACAGACGTCAGCCTGCTTTTTTTTTTTTTTTGGTAGATGCTGCTCTGATCTCTTCTTCCAGAGTAAAAAATAAGGGGAACGACTCCATTTATCAACTACGTTTTTAGTAGGGCTATTCAGAGAGCCTGTTAGTCTCAAGCATTGAGTAGGTAATTTGCTCAACAAAAATAAGAATTTAGGACAGCATCTTCAAAAACGGAAGGATGGAAGGAAGAAAGGAAAGAAGGAAGGAAGGAAGGGAAAAAAGGGAAATGCAGGCCAGTGCCTGCTGAGATGCTTCCTCTCAGGGTGATTCCACTTTTGTGGCTCTTCCTGAAAACTGGTTCTTTTCCCATGAATTGCCAGCTGCCATTGTGGCGCTTTTACAAGTTCCACTAAGAGCATGCAGTGACTACTTTTCCTTATTAATGTTAATACTTAAAACGTTATGTGTAGATTTGTGTTGGTTTTCTACACAGTTAGAAACATCTTACAAGAAACTTTATAAAATTGGCATGACTTTTGAGGCTCTAAGATCAATAGCTCACTAGCACTTAACTCTTTCATCTCCTCCAGAACTAACATACGATTAAAAGAAGAGTCGAAGACAGAGAAGAAAGCTGGATTTTGGGACAATTTGGTTTTAAAACAGAATACACAGTCTAAAAAACCAGATGAGATCGAAGGTTGGGAGCCTCCGAAACTCGTTCTCGAAGACGTGTCGGCTGATTCAGGGGACGCCTCGAGTGGCCACCTGTCCTGGCCAGGCTGGGAGGATGACACCAAGGGCTCGACCAAGTACACCAGCCTGGCCAGCTCGGCCAACAGCTCCAGGTGGAGCCTCAGGTCGGCAGGGAAGCTGGTCAGTATCCGACGGCAAAGCAAAGGCCACCTGACGGACAGCCGGGAGGAGGTGGAGTGACGAGGAGCCACATCGCCACGCGTGTTCAGACCACGCTGCCGTTTCATCGAGCTTCTTAGAGTTTGCAAAGTCATGGTGATTTTTAATTAGTATACCATGAAGTTGTTTTGTCTTTCCATATTAAAAGAGTAGACAGTCTACTTTGTGCCTCTATTTCCTGTTGGGACTTGTTTTCACGGTCGAATGATGAACTCCCACATACTGTGATTCCTTGGTGAACACATGCAGGGACTTACATTTGGTTGCCTTATTCAGAAACGTCCACCCACTGTCATCTGTGTGTTGCTGAAACCGAAGATGTGAATTTTCAATGCACTCTTATAGATGCCAGTAATGATTTGCAGTTTGGCACAAAACCACTTTCATGCCACCACCCTCGGTTGTAGTTGTTTCCAAACGTCCATTCCTTTTTCTTGCATGAAACATACACATACACGTTCACACACGTGACACACGAGAATGTAGCGGTCACAAAAAGTCCAGGCAGTAAGATGAGCCTTCCAAAGGTTATGTTAAATTTAACTTAACTGGGCAACTCAGACTTTTTCTCATTAAATTGAAACAGATTAAGCACTGGAAAAGCAAAGGTTACATCTGAACATAAAATGTCAGTATCTCGAAGTGCGAGTGTGTCCGTGGCTGAGGGAGGAGCAGCCTCTGGTGTGTGCACTGGATAGCAACCGCGGTTCTTCTTTGGGGTTTTATCTTTACTTCTCCCTTTTAAACTTTTAAATACTGATCTTTATTTTCTTCGAGAAATTTCCTTTGTTTACAGATTAAAGAATCGCTATCAAGTGTAGATTATTTTTAGTAGCTTGATCATTGTAATTTTGTTTGGAAAACAGTGATTGCTCATTACAGAGTTAAAACTGTACATACATTACTGAAGTGCCTCTTTTCTATTGTTCCAAGTGTTTGGTGTTTCAGAATGAGATACTGTGATTGCTGTCAGATCTGTAAGAAGTCGTGTTTCCCTCCTAGAATAACAGGACTAACGTGAGAGCGTCCCTCACTCTTCACCCCCCCACCCCCCCCGTGTCTCTGGACCAAGCGTCGTCCCCAGCGGTGTGGTCCTCTGTGTCAGGCACACCAGTCGTGTGATCATGTGTGTCTCTGCAGGAGGGCTGCTACCAGCAGGTGGTCCAAATATCTATCCTAGGCCAAAGCAGCATGAAAGAAAAGGTAGATATGTTTCTTGTTTTGATTAAAAGAATAAAAACCTCCAGTTATACTGTGTTTTCCCCTCAAGGAGGGGGAAAAAAAAAGACCCATCCTCGGTCATTCAGTGTGCACTTTGGTGCCATTTCATGTTCGTGGACATCCATTTAACGGTCCCCTGGAGTAACCGAGCACGCCTGAGGGCAGATCACGCATGTGCCAGTGAACCAGGGTGTCAGTCAAGACTTTTAATAGAACAAGTTTACTTGATCTGTCACTTTTCTCCATCCATCCATCTAGGAGTTTATTTATCTAGCCTAGCTTTAAAGGGTTTTCAAATGAAAACTTCAGTTTGTTCTAGAACCTTGAAATTCTGAAATTAACAGAGGCTTGGTTTCATAATGCAGAAGAAAGTTGATCATTTTTAGTAGAATAGCAAAGTTGAACAATCGCTTTACTCAGGTAAATAGCCGGAAGTGTAGACAGGACCCCTGTCTCCCTATGGAAGTGCTCGCCAGGACGGTGCAGATGTGCACCGCGAGGGGTTTATGCACACGTTTCCCTGCAGGAGCTAGTCAGGCTCAGCTTCGCCTGTGGAATGTAAACCTCGCATTTGAGACTCTGGAAATGATATTTCTGTATGGGAGAAGTAGGGAACACCCCCTCACACATTGGGGGCTACAGGAGTCTGGGACCAGCTGCGTCTGCTATGCCTTTGTGTTGGAATTGCCAAGTGCCTGCAGCCCACCCACTCACGGAATCGCAATGGCAGCACAGTCCTGTACACTGCTCCCCCAAATTGGGTGACAAAGGCAGATTGGAGTTAGAATATGCACTGTAAGTTGCCTTTTTTTTTTTAACCTATAAAGATTAATGTAAAAACGAATTTTTCTTCTGTTGTATCTGACTAAATTAAAATGACTGTGGTTTTTAGTATAAGTATTTATTGGCGTGCCGAGAGAGAGTAATATCTTTTCTTGAAGGAATTTACCGAAGTGAATTTGTTGTGTTCACAGGTTTATGGGAGCGTGTGGTTTTGATTAAGGGTGTTTGAATTGTGCACACAACGTCACTGTGTGAAGAGGGTTGTCTGCTCCTTCTACTGTATTTTTACATTTTTTTAATAGGAAAGAGATTGGCTTCGGCCTCAGAAGGTAGGGTTCCTGCTTAATGCTGAGATTTCTGAAAAATAAATCTATTATTTCTGTCTTCCCTCATTATTGGTTTGCATGATTTCTGGCATCTGTTTACAATGACTTTAATCACTTAGAGCTAATGGCACTTTTCCTGAACTTTTAAATCATTTTAAAATGCAAACAAGACATGTAGACTTTTTCATAAATAAATGAACAGTTTCAACTTCTGTTTTCAAGATGTGTCCTTTCCGTGTTTGAACCACCCTCCTGCGCTGTCTGTCCCGCGTGCACCCGGGAGTCTGCCCTCCCCCGGTAGCTTAGTGCACAGCATGCATTCCGGCTCCAGTTTGCTCTTGGTAATGAAAGTTATGTCCTTAGCAGGCTCCCCCCTCGGTATCCCACTGAGAAGCGTGAACAGACCAGCCATCGTACGTTCTCACCGAGTTTTTACTTACCTTCTTAAAAGATGTCCTGTAAGCGAGTCATCGTCTTTTTATTTATTTACTTTTAAGGGTTTTGCCACAGAGAAAACTGGGGGACTGTTCCAGAGAGGGACATCAATGTCTCTTTGGTTCTTTTTATTTTTTATTTATTTACGTGCACTTGCCGGTGAGAGAGACAGAAAGCAGGAAATCACCCCCCAGGGGGATGCCGCACTGCAATCCCTTCTCCTCCATTATCCCAGAATCTTGGGCATGCATGCACATGCACCTGGTATGATTTTGAAGCCACTGGGCCTGAGATGCGCACCACAGCTGGCCATGTGGGAGTCCAGCAACATGACCTCTCCCCTCTGCTGGTCCCAATGTCCTTTTGGAACTGGACATGTAGGCCATGGGGCTGCGGCCTGTTTCCAAGGCCTGGCTACTTGGGGAGGAGGCGTGGAGCTGTGTGAGAGACAAATCAACGTGGGGTTCCTCTGTGTGTCTGAAGCCTGGGGTTTGAGGCCCTGCCTCTTCTTCCTGGGCTTTGCTGACAGGTGTAGACGCTCCCTTGCCTCATGCCCTGGCCCTGTACCCTCCTCCCTCCACACACCCAGTTCCTCCTCTCTCCCCCTCTCCTGTGGCAGATGCTGAGGAGCCCAGGACTGCGCTTGAGGGGTGACCCTGTGTCTTAGTGTCTCCCTCGTGGACCCGCCACACTGATTGCGAGTTATCTTATGGCTGTCACAGGTAAGGGAACTGTCTCTCCTTTCTCCCTTCACTCTAATTTAGTCATTCCCTCTCTGGCTTTAATGATCAGCCCTGGATTGATACATAATTGAACAACCAAAAGGCCAGCTCACAGGGCACTATTTAGTAATCTTTGAAAAGGTAAATTTACTAAGATGAATTTTCCAACTCTGGGGTAGCTTTTGTAAATGTTTTAAAGTTTTTTAATTCCACAAGAGGGAGAGCAAGTCCGGCACCTCCTACAAGATCCTCACGCCATGACCCACCGCGACCTGAGCCAGCCTGGATGTGGCTGTGGAGGGAGGCCCAGGTGCGGGGTGCAGGCCCTTCCCGCCGGGCGGGCGTGTTACTGCTGTGCCACGGTCTGGCCCCGACAGCTTTTGCAGTGCACTCGGAACGGTCCAGGCCTGTAAGAGCTAAGACTGATCACCGAGCGCTCTGATTTATCACTTGGGGGAGGGAAATGGATTCAGTGTGACGGGTGTGAGGCCTCGTCCACACTGAACGCCCGCACCATCTAAACCATGTGCCGCTGAGGAACCAGAACCACCCCCCCTTAGGCAATCCACACCTTCACGTGCAAGCGTTTTTCCAGGGCCGTGGTTTGCAGTGTCAGCTCGTGGACCCAGCATCAGCACTTGGGCAGGAGGAAGCCGCAGTGGTGAGTCCCCCATGGCCCCTGTTCTGTGATTCCAAAATTGCCATTTATAATCGCAGACGTGAGCCATCGTAGCGGGCACTGCATCAGACCCAATTATGCTCAACCGAGCTTCAGGATGAAAGTGAGTGCTGTACTCCAGAGTCCTGCACCCCCTCCCCCCGCCCTCGCTGTCTGGATGCTGCTTCTCAGCACTTGGGTGTCGCTCATGGCCCCAGTGGGAAAGGTTGGGGGCCCCGTTCTCTCCACCGCCCTGGACGCAGGACTGACTGGCAGGAGGCTGTGGTTCCACCCAGCCATGTGCACCTGCTTGAACAAGCACCTGAATGCCCAGAGAGGTGTACACCAGAAAGGAAGACTCATGTTAAAGTGAAAATTGGTCATTTTAGGCAGCCAGCAGGTGGCATGGTGGTCGAGGCACTAGACTCCCATGTGAATGACGGCATTTCAAGCCCTGATCTGGCGGCTTGCTTTCTCACTGTCCCTCTTTCTCTTCCTGCCACTCTCTGGTGAGCACACATATATCCTGTAGCAAATTAAATAATGATAATTATGATAAATTCTAAAAAAAAAAAACAAAAACAAACAAACAAAAAAAACTAGTAATTTTAGCTAATGGCAGACCAGTGATGAACTAGCTTTTGCCAGTTACAGAAACACGTATGGGAAGGGGACTTCTCGGTGTCACGCGTGCTGGCGCTGTGTCATATAGTGGTGCTCAGGAGACCTTTTAGTGAAATGAGAGGACACTGGCTAGTGAGGTGCCCCAGCGTGGGGCCCTGGCATTGCGACCTCCGAGCTTCAGCTTTCATTTAAGAAGGACATTCTCGGAGGGCTCTGAGGAGGAAGTCCACTTGGTGGTTGGTGAAGCTTAAAGTACTGACTGTGCCCTGCTCCTCCTCACAAGTTGGTCTCGACTCTCTAACCAGAGCTCTTGTCTGTTGAGACACTGACTACGAGGAGCCAGAGGCAGGAGCTGCTGGTTCCAGAGGCCCAAGGGGCTGCTTCGAACTGTTCGGTTTTGTTTGCATGATGTAAGTCACTATCAGGTGGCCAGGCTGCCGGTTTCCAAGTGACATTTCTAGTGAGTTCAGGCAGGAAACTCGAGGTCTGCAGGGTGGACGGATGACTGTGGAGGCTGACTACCGTCAGGGCTGCATGCAGGTCTCCCTCCTCCTCCCAGGCCGTTGTCCTGAAGCTCGCGGGGAGTCCAGGCTGAGTGGCATGGCCTGGGCAGGCTCACGGGGCATTGGATAACAAAAACAAACAAACAAAAAAAACTAGTAATTTTAGCTAATGGCAGACCAGTGATGAACTAGCTTTTGCCAGTTACAGAAACACGTATGGGAAGGGGACTTCTCGGTGTCACGCGTGCTGGCGCTGTGTCATATAGTGGTGCTCAGGAGACCTTTTAGTGAAATGAGAGGACACTGGCTAGTGAGGTGCCCCAGCGTGGGGCCCTGGCATTGCGACCTCCGAGCTTCAGCTTTCATTTAAGAAGGACATTCTCGGAGGGCTCTGAGGAGGAAGTCCACTTGGTGGTTGGTGAAGCTTAAAGTACTGACTGTGCCCTGCTCCTCCTCACAAGTTGGTCTCGACTCTCTAACCAGAGCTCTTGTCTGTTGAGACACTGACTACGAGGAGCCAGAGGCAGGAGCTGCTGGTTCCAGAGGCCCAAGGGGCTGCTTCGAACTGTTCGGTTTTGTTTGCATGATGTAAGTCACTATCAGGTGGCCAGGCTGCCGGTTTCCAAGTGACATTTCTAGTGAGTTCAGGCAGGAAACTCGAGGTCTGCAGGGTGGACGGATGACTGTGGAGGCTGACTACCGTCAGGGCTGCATGCAGGTCTCCCTCCTCCTCCCAGGCCGTTGTCCTGAAGCTCGCGGGGAGTCCAGGCTGAGTGGCATGGCCTGGGCAGGCTCACGGGGCATTGGATTCTTTTTTTTAAGACAGCGGCTCACTATGTCATGACCTTTCTGCCTCGGCCTCCCTGGTCGTTGGAACTACAGGCGTGAGCCACTGCACCCTGCTTGAGAGGAGCTGGGAGTGGAATCCAGGCTTACGTGTGGCCTCGGCCTACTCAGCTGGGCTGAGTGTCAGATCTTTCCTGGGGACCGAGCATCACGACAGCCTTCTGGGCTTAGGGAGTTTCTGTGTGAGGTGGTCGGTCTTGATCACCCACCTCCTTTTTTCTCCTGTTGTAGGAGTCAATTTAACATCCCTTCCGGAGAGCCCGCCTCCCCCATAACTGGAGCTCCCACAGTCTGCTCTCCTCGCCATCCATCTTCCTTCGTGATGCCCATGTATCTTCCACGTAGGCTTCTTGGCGTCCGCCCTGTGCTAGAGCAGCAGCTCCCAGCAGGCAGGAATGTAGCCCAGCACGTGCCTCCC
>NW_006159519.1:646959-648849 GCF_000334495.1 Tupaia belangeri chinensis
CAGGAATGCAGCCCAGCACGTGCCTCCCAGAGTGCTCAGCCTGCAGGAGTGGCCTGGAACGAGTGCTCTTGAGTGAAGGGGACACTGGAGCTACTGGCACATATTAGAACGAGACGCCCATGAAGGTTGAGCAGCCTGAGAACTGATGTAGAGACTCAGGAGCCTGCGTGGGTCAGCCTCCAGGCACGCCCCCGTCCTCCCACCGTTTCTGAGCCCGGTTCTTCATGCACCATGGGGTCCGCAACACAGCCCGTGTCCTAGGACTGCCCTAAGAACTGCAACAACCCTGCCGAGGGTCACTTTCTGACACTGTGAGTGTGGGCGCAAGTTGGTCATATTGTTGCTTTAAGTTTATTCCTTTATTTCCTCTGAGAGAAAAGAGACACCCACAGAGTCTTTGTGCCACAATCTACCCCCCAGTCAGCCAGCCCAGGGCTGAATGTGCACATGCCTGGTGACATCATGGCAGTCCCCCGACGAAAACCTAGAAACCCAGGACCTTTCCCACATGGGCCCAGCTGCATTACCACCCAGCACTGCCTGACCCTGGTCATGTTATTACTGACATCATTTTTTTTTTCAAAGTCCTTTACTTTGTTTTCTCCATGAGCAAGATAAAGACAGCACCCCAGCAGGCCCTGATGCCACGACACACCCCCAGCTCCAGCCAGCCTCGGACCGTGTCCTGCTGGGGCCGGTATTCTCAGGGAAGTCCCTGCACACAAGCTCAGAATCCTCCCATGTGGGCCAGTCTCGCAGGGTTCCGTGTTTTACTGCCATGCTGCTGTCTGGCTCAGAAGGTGAATTCTTAGCCTCCTTTTTTTTTTTTTAAAGAGAGATTTTTGCTACAAGGCACGTGTGCTTGTCTGAGAGAGAGACAGAGAGACAGAAAGTGAGAAATCACCGCCCCGGGGGATGGTCACACCACAATCCCTTCTCCTCCATTCGCCTCTCGAGATTTGAGGCATGCACACACGCATGTCCGATGTGAGCTTTAAGTCACTGGGTCCGGCACTCGAACCACGGTTGACGATGTGAGGATCCAGCAATGTAACCACGATGCCATCTGCCAGGCCCTGGACTGAGCTCCTTTAAAGGTCCACATAGAATAGAGCCCAGGGCTGCCCTTGCTGCTTCACGGTCTGCATGCCTTGGTCTCTCTCCGGTAGCGGCTGGGCTGCGGGTCGGCCCTGAGGCAGGGACAGGGAGAAGATATTGAGTGGAACCAGCACGCGCAGGTCTGTCACTCAGCGCAGTGAAACGCGAGGGCTTGTAGGACTTGGCCTCGGTCGCCTTTTTGGTTTTTTTTAGCTTTTGCTCTTGAGTGAGTGTGCTTGCTAGAAGGAAAGAGAAAGAGAGGGAAAGTGAGAAATCATCCTCCGGGGGAATGACCACACCACGATCCATTCTCTTCCAGTCTCCTCTTGGGATTTTGGGCATGCCATGCACACAAGCCTGGCATGATTTCCAAGCTGTTTGGTCCAGGACTCGAGCCACACAGCCAGCCATGTAGGACCCAGCCCTTTAACCTCCACACCACTTGCTGGCCCCTGGGTTCCCTTCTTTTTTCCTTTAGAGATTTTTACTATCTGGCATATGCACTAGCTGGAGAGACAGAGACAGAAAATGAGAAATCACCCCCTAAGGGGAATGGGCACGCACGCACACATGCCTGGCCTGAGTTTCAAGCTGCTGGATCCAGGACTTAAGTGCAGTTGGCCACATGGGAATCCAGGCTCTTAACCACCACACCACCTGCTGGGCCCTGGGTTGCCTTTTTTAAGTATTTTTTTCCTGATTTTTTAAAGAGAGATTTTGGCAATAGTGCACATGTGCTTGCCAGAGTGACAGAGACAGAGAGACAGAAAATGAGAAACCAACCCCACCCCC
>NW_006159519.1:650926-651851 GCF_000334495.1 Tupaia belangeri chinensis
GTGGCTTAAAACTCACGTTGGGCACGTGTGTGTGTGCGTGCTCAAGATCCTGAGAGGAGAATGGAGGAGAAGGAATTGCAGTGTAGCCATCCCCCCCGGGGGGTGATTTCTCGCTTTCTGACTCTCTGTCTCTCTCTGTCTTTCTGGCGAGCGCATACGCCCTATAGCAAAAACTTCTCAAAAGAAAAAAAAAGAAATATAAGGCATGCTAATTACACAATGGGATCATGTTTTCTAATATACAAAAATCAAATGACATTTTTACAATTACTAAGTAAATCATTTTATGCACTTGTAATTTATTATTTTTTAATAGATTTTGGCTATAGGGCATGCACTTGCCCAAGAGACAGAGAGAAATTGAGACAGAAAGTGAAAAATCATCCCCCAGGGGAATGGACACACAATAATCTCTTCTTCTCCATTCTCCTCTTGGGATCCTGGACATGCATGCACACACAGGCACCCACTATGATTTTCAAGCCATTGTGCCAGGGACTTGAACTGTGCAGTCAGCCATGTGGGATCCAGCCCTTTAACCTCCACACCACTTGCTGGCCCCTGGGTTCCCTTCTTTTTTCCTTTAGAGATTTTTACTATCTGGCATATGCACTAGCTGGAGAGACAGAGACAGAAAATGAGAAATCACCCCCTAAGGGGAATGGGCACGCACGCACACATGCCTGGCCTGAGTTTCAAGCTGCTGGATCCAGGACTTAAGTGCAGTTGGCCACATGGGAATCCAGGCTCTTAACCACCACACCACCTGCTGGGCACTGGGTTGCCTTTTTTAAGTATTTTTTTCCTGATTTTTTAAAGAGAGATTTTGGCAATAGTGCACATGTGCTTGCCAGAGTGACAGAGACAGAGAGACAGAAAATGAGAAACCAACCCCCCCCCCCGCCTCCCAATGGGGACGCCCACG
>NW_006159519.1:652052-656304 GCF_000334495.1 Tupaia belangeri chinensis
TACACACACACACACACACACACACACGTGCCTGGCATGAGTTTTAAGCTGCCAGGTCTGGGACTTGAACCACAGTTGATGGCGTGGGAGGCCAGCAACGTAACCATTACGCCACCTGTTGGTCCCTCTGCGTTCATCAGAGAGTAGAGAATCAACAAGGAAAAGCTTTGGCCGACCACCATCAATCAGCACCAGGAGCCGTCCTGCGTCTTGGGATAGCGGAGGCCGTCGCAGGCCCTCTGCACTTCTGGGCAGGGACACCTGCCTTCCTAGTCTTCTGCCATCACCTGCCCTGTCTTCCTGGACAGTTCAAAGCCAGTTCAATGGGCACTGCCTGGGGACTGTTCTTGTCCTTTATCTGCCTAAGAGTAGGGAGGAAGCTGGCTGACATGAGCCTTGCTTTGGGCATTTCTGCCAATTTGGGGAAGAAAAGAAACGGAGAGGGTGAAAAGGTGCCCATTAGGAAACGATCTTAAAGTCCAACTTAGCATTAGCCTGGAGAGGCATTTTCCCCGGACTTCCTTTTTTTTCTTTTGAGAGATTTTTGCTATGGGGTGCACACGCTCACCAGAGAGACAGAGACAGAGAGACAGAAAGAGAGAAATCACTCCCAGGGGGTTGGCCACACCACAATTCTTTCTCCTCGTCTCCTCTCAGGACTTTGGGCACATATGCACATGCACCCAGTGTGAGTTTTAAGTCACTGGGTCCGGGACTCGAACCACGGTCAGCTACAGCCAGCATCGTAACTGTTATGCCATCTGCACATCCCTCCCGACCTCTTCTAAAAGGTAGGTCTTCGCTGGAGTGTCTGCTGCTGAGCGGCTTCGTCAGGTTTCACTGGGAACCTTTCTCATTTTAGAGTGGGTAAAGGCCGATTTATATCCACTCAGGTTGAGGAGCGTTTTTATGCCTCTCCCCCATACGACAGGAGAGGGAACTATCGAACTCTTGTCCAGAGCGATCCTTGCTCAAGCTTAAAAGAACACGCTTAGAATGAGACTTGGTTCTGCTATCATTTCACCCCAGGCACGTCCCCCAGGGCTCGGCAGCCCCGCTGGTGCAGGTGTGACCTGGCAGCCGGCTCCTGGAAGTGCCTCCTCCCGGCTGAGATCCAAGATCAAACTGGGCTCTGAAAACGTGGAGCTTCCCATTGTCACTGATGGCTTCTGGGTCTTCAAAGGAAGGGCAGCAAAGTCACCGGGGAGCCACAGGTGAGGCACCATTTCAGACATCAGGGACCCGTCAGTGTGGCCCCATTGCCCAAGGCCCCCTGCTCCTCCAGGTCAGGGTCTCTGGAGATGAGACCGTGCAAGGGTTTGTATATTCCCCAACGACACCCCGTTCTCTGCTGTGCTAGACTCCTGAAAGCACAGCTTTATCAAGGCAGTTATAGTAAAAGCCACTTTATTTTCCCAACAACCTGTGTGTGTGTGTGTGGGGGGGGTGGGGTGTAAGTTTTTGCCATAGGGCATGTGTACTCACCAGAGAGAGAGAAATCACCCCCCGGGGGGATGGCCATGCCACCAGCCCTTCTCCTCCATTCTCCTCTCAGGATTTTGATCCTGCACACATATGTGCCTGGCATGATTTTCAAGCCTCCAGATCCAGGACTCAAACTGCAGCCACTCATGGAAATCCAGTGCCTCAACCACCAGGCTACCTGCCGGCCCTGACAATCTACATTTTTAAAAATATGACAGTTGGATGTAACTGGCATGCTGTGCTTGCTGGCCTTCAATGAGGTGAGTTCCATCCGTCGTCACCCAAGTTATCCCTGTGACAGACATGTCCCTGTCAGATAGAGGGGTGCCCTTCCCTCCTCTCCTCAAACCCACAGAGAATGAGGAAACACAGAGGGCCATTGGGCAAATGTATTTTGTTAAGATGGACAGATTATGGGGTGGTCTTCACCTCTATTTTTTAATCTTTCCGGAATATATAGGGAACAGAAGGGTAGAGGCAATATTAATGCACAGCATAAATTGATAATTTGGGGTGTTCCGAGTTCAGGGCCAGGTGGTGGCATGGAGGTTATGTAACTGGACCCACATGGGTCACAAAGCTGAGACCTCCCTTCATGCCTCAGATACACATGGTTGTGGGCATGACGGGGCTGGATCGTGGCGTAAGGACCCTGCTGGGTTTCTCTCTCTCTCTCTCTCTCTCTCTCTCTCGGAAGAAATAAGTGAACGAAGTGCCACATCCTTCTCTGAAGGAAACAAAGTGGATCCCAGAAGGCTGGGAAGGGGGCTTTGAAGCTGTCAGGGACGTCAGCCCCCTTCTTCTCACGCATGCTCTTCACATGCTGTGTGATATATCTGCCCGGTGGAAGAGGTGCAGTCTCTACATGAATGTTGTGGAACAACGTAGTCATTTACCCAAATCATAAAATGACAGAACCTCGGGCAGAGTCCGCTTAGAGTGGCGCAGGCATGACATGGCATCCACAGGTGTTCCTCAGCAGGCAGGTCTAGCCTTGCACACAGATTCCGTTTTCCAGATCATTCTGCAACAAAACAGAGCTTGGAAAAACGAGATTACTGCAGTGTCTTGAGTGTCTCACTTGCTCGGGAAGGCAAATGAGATTTAGGACCTGTCCCTCTCAGTCTAACTCGAGAATGTGCGTGCATATGGCCCAGGCCCAGGCCCAGTCTGGTGGCACAGTCGGTAGCCTACTAAACTCAGTGCTGGAAGCCACGTGGCCAGCTGCAGGTGCTGACTCCCGGCTGGTCGACCTGAAATACGCTGGGCACAGGCAATGAGCGGCAGAGCTGGGGGGGCGGGGGGGAGTGTGAGAAGGCCTTGCAGAGCTTGCTTCTCCTCCTCCTCCCTCCTCTCATATGTGCATACATGCTCTCTGACATTAATAAAATAAATAAAAGAATATGTGCACAAAATTTGCCTTCCGGACATCCCTTTCCCTCCTGAGGCTAAGACCAGTGGCCTCCCAGAACTGGTCTAATTTTACTTTATTTCAGATTTTTTCCATAGGTCATGTGCACTCACCAGGGAGATAAAGAGAGGGAAAGTGAGAAATCACCCCCCGGGAGGATAGCCATGCTGCAATCCCTTCTCTTCTTGGGATTTTGGGACAATTTTGGATAGAGACTGACTTGGCACAATGAAATGTTAGAGGAATAAACAAAACAAAATCAGTTTTACTTTCCATGAGGAAGTAAACTATTGTAAACTTTTTAAATTGAATTAATGTATCTCAATTCCCTGAAGTGGAAAACTCCAGCTAAAATAGCTGGCTCTGTTAGAAATTCATGAGTCTTTCTGTGCATAATGGTTACGTCGCTGAACTCCCGTGTATTTGCCGTTTGAGTCCCGGACCCAGTGACTTAAAACTCATGCTGGGCGCTTGTGCGTGCATGCCCCAAATCAAGAGGCAAATGGAGGAGAAGGGATTGCCGCGTGACCATCCTCCCTGGGGGGTGATTTCTCGGTTTCTGTCTCTCTGGCAAGTACATATACCCTACAGCAAAAATCTCTTTTTTTAGAAAAAAAAAGGGGGGGGGGAAACAAGCAGAACAACACAAGCAAAAGCTTCCAGTACTTGTTATTCCAGTAAAACCACAGAAAGATGACCTAATATTGAAACGCGATACCATCCATGCGGCTGGCTCTACCTGTGCTGCAGCGTGGCTGTCTGTCTCTGGTCTGTCTGCAGATGGATGGGCCCGTGGGGCTCTGGTGGCATCCACGTGGGCATCTCCTTGCCACCCTCGTGGGGGTAAGGACAGCTGGTCAGAGGCTAGGGCTGCTGCTGTCAGCTCCACAGGCCTGCCCTCTTGGTCTTTGAAGGAGGTCCTCATACCCACCTGCACCCCTGTCTGCCAAGCACCCCATTTGAGTCTCATCACCCACTTCCAGCCTCTTGTCAGTTCTCTCCTGAGACTGGTATTGCTGTGCCCATTTTATGGACGATCAAAGTGAGGTCAGAGAATGCAACTTCGACCACCCGGAGGTGCGACCTGTCCCACGGTGAGCGAACCTGGCGGCAAGGCTAAGCAGGACCACTGGCGTCCTTCGTTCAGTTGTCCTCATGTATACCAAGTGTGCCACGGCAGAGACTGCATGCCAGGTGCCAGAGCAGCCCTCACTAAACGCAAACAGGAGATCAAGTCCCGACCTGCGAGGGTCTGGAGCGGAGAGGGGCTGTGTGCTCCCTGGGTCTCCGAGCAGCCCTGAAACTTAGCTGGTGCTTTTGGGCTGGGGGAACTGCTCTGTGACCTCTGGCATTCCT
>NW_006159519.1:656324-658118 GCF_000334495.1 Tupaia belangeri chinensis
ATTCCTGGAGTGAGTTTTGAGGCACCAGGGCTGGGGTTTGGATCTCTATGCCACTGCAGATGGCATAGGCCCTGAGCAGGTTTGGAAGCCTCCCTGGGCCCTGGCGAGGGTGGGAGCCCTGGCTTATGACACTCACGGTAGGGAGGGCCCATGTGACGAGATGAGCTGTGTCTGCTCTGGGCCTCCGTTGGCCCGAACTGTGGTCTGTGTGATCCACTCCCATGCCTGGCCTCGGCTGAACGAAGGGGCCATTTTCTAATTAAATACCCAAAGCAATCTGAAGGTAGGTCCCTCTCCCTCACCATTGCTGAGGTCAGGGTTGGGGTGTTCTGGTCTCTGTCTTCAGGCCCGTGTCCTGGCTCCGTACCCAGCACCCACCCCCAGGTGCCACAAAGACAGAGGGAAGATCTCCGTCCAGCTAAGACTCCCTCTGGTAGCTGCTTCTTCTGCATTTTGGCCCCAGGTGGCAGATGTGCTTCCTACAGGACACAGTCCCGAGGGTCGTAGGGCTGTCTTCCCACCATGCTCGGCCTCTGCTGACCCATCCTGCGGCCTCACATCACAGTGAACTAGCCAACTCCTTGTGTCCTCGCTCCCTGCCACAGACGATCTGCTCTCCTCAAGTCCCCCCACCACAGCACTGAGGCAGGGAGGGGGCGCGGGGCAATCTGCCTGGGAGAGGCCTAGGCAGGTTGCCCGTCCCCCTGCAGCCTGCCCTGCTGAGGCTCTGGAATGCCTCCATCTACATGGGAGGGCCAGGGGCGCGGTGGGGCCTGTGTGCTCCAGGTCAGCGCCTGTGTTGCTCACGACTCCTGTCCTAGGTGAGCACCTGCAACACACGCAGTATCCCCGAATCGATTCACTGTGAAAGTTACACAGAGGAGGCTGCTGAATGCAGAGAGGGCGGTAAGGACAGGAGACCCCACCACAGGAGGGCTGCTGGGGTTGCAGGACAGCAGGCAGAGGCATGGAGCTGGGGACCTTGCAGGGGCTCACCTGGTATTCTCACGGAAATCCCCTCGTGGGCCACACTACGGCTCCGCCTGCTCTGCAGGACGCACTGAGCCTCTTTGCCCTGGTGGCCTCTGGCCAGCATCCCCACACCAGCTCTCTTCCCTCCCCCGTGTGGCCCCCGGAGGCTTCCTCTCACCTCTGAAACAGCCCCCACTGCCAGGAGCCACCGCCTGTCACCATCTCCTGGTGTCTACTTCCCCTCGCTTGCTTTTTTCCTCCCTCGTGGATAGGCACTGCTCTTGAAGGAAGAGCAGGTGCCTGGGAGAGAAGGGGGGCACCCTCTAAGCTGGGGGGAGAAGCCCAGGGGCCTGGGGCGGCATCCCGGATCTAAAGCCTAGAGATCAACCCCCTTGCCCACAGACAGCAGAGCCCACGGCACGTCTGTCACCTGTAGCAAGTCTAGCCTGAGCGAGGCATGGCACCCCCACAGGGTTGTCACCTGGAGCCCTTCCTCCCCCGAGGCCGAGGCCGAGGCCATCTGGCCTGCAGAAGTTTTCCTACAGCAGACATCGGTGCCTTTTCCTCCTTGTGGCGCGCACCAGACGACAGCGTTTGGGGAGATATTTCTATGGCAACAGGTTAGCAATTCGTTCCTGGCCTCACCATGGAAAACTAGCAGAAAGTTAAGAATTAAAGTGTTAATTAGGCAAAAACCCAGATCAGTCAGCGGCACTGCAGACGAAATGGGCTCATCCCTGGAGAGTACTATTTTTTTGGAGAGTTTTTTTTTTTTTTTTTTTTTTTTTTTTTTTAAGGGTTTTTGGGCCCCCACAAGGACAC
>NW_006159519.1:658129-663410 GCF_000334495.1 Tupaia belangeri chinensis
AGAAATCAACCCCCAGGGGGGATGGCCACGCCGCAATCCCTTCTCCTCCATTCTCCTCTCAGGATATTGGGCACACACGCACATGCGCCCAGCATGAGTTTAAGCCACCGGGTCCGGGACTTGAACCACAGTCGACTACATGAGATTCCAGTGATATAGCCATTATGCTAACTGCTGGTCCCCCTGGAGAGTACTTTTAAAACCCACCAGATGCCCCCGTCATGCACATCCAGGCTCCCAAAGGGTCTCCTTTGACTGAGGCTCAGGCCACATGGTTCTGCTTGGGGTCTGTTGCCAGGGCCTCAGGGCTGCAGAGCCCAAGGTAAACAGGATGCGTGCACCTCCAGACCCTCTTCCAGGGCTGGTGGGCTCTGCTCTCTTCCTCTCAGAGCCCAGAGAAGCAGCGCGGCACATTCCTCTGGCTCCCAGAATCTGGTATCCGGTCCCTCCAGGAGGAACACCTCCAGGATAGAAGTTATTCTCGCTTAACAACAGGAAATGCTCCAAGAGCGGTGGGGGGAAGAAAGTCCCCTCCTACAAAGCCCTTTGCATCTTCTGGATTCGGGACAGTTTACAGAGTGGCTCTGAGCCATGGGGGGCAGAGCAGGGCAGGGCGAAGGCTGGAGGTCACAGGTTTACTTTTTCCTCCCCTAAGGTATTTTCCATTCTTGTTTGTTTGTTTGTTTGTTTGTTTTGAGAGGTTTTCGCTATAGGGCGCATGCGCTCGCCAGACAGACAGAGAGACAGACCATTACGCTAACTGCTGGTTCCCAAGGTATTTTCCATTCTTGAACCTTGAAGGATCGGGGTGAGAGTGATAGGGGGTTAGGGATGAACAACTCACCCAAACCTCTAAAGGGCAGTTGATTTTCATAACTGATTCGACATATTTCAATTTAGCTCATTTTCTCGGGTGGGATAAGCACTTCATTTGAAAAACTTTTCACTATGAAAATATAAAATCTATGCAAAAGTACAAAGAAGAGTATAATCGCCACTCACGAACTCAGCTACCGAGGTTCCACGATTGCTGTCAGGTTTGCCTTACCTAATGCTGCGTGTGTACGCACAGAGGTACAGCCACGACCCGTCTACAGGTAAACTATAGTCACCGCCAAGCGCTTCAACCCGCTTTTCTTTTCTTTTTTGTTTTGGAGAGGTTTTTGCTCTAGGGCGCATGCGCTCGCCAGACAGACAGAGAGACAGACAGAAAGCAAGAAATCACCCCCCAGGGGGGATGGCCATGTCGCAATCCCTTCTCCTCCATTCTCTTCTCGGGATCTTGGGCACGCACGCACATGCGCCTGGCGTGAGTTTTAAACCATCGGGTCCGGGACACGAACCGCGGTCGACTACGTGGGAGTCCAGCAACATAGCCATTACGCTAACTGCTGGTCCCCAACCCGCATTTCTAAAACAGGTTCATTCCTATATGACAGGATCTCTGGCACAATGAGCAAAATTTGGTAACTCCTAAATATCACCTAATATCTGTGTATTTTAAGTTTCCCAATTGTGAAAATGTCTTTTAGATGCACCCTCCACCAGGATCCAGTTGAGGACCATGTGTTACATGCCCCATGGTGGTTTTCGCTCTTAAGTCATTTAAAATTGAAAACAGAAACGCCCTGCATTCCACACACATCGCTGTTTTTTCTGAACATCTAGAATCATTTCTCTGTGACGCTGAATTTACTCTCCCCCCCTTCTTACTTCTAGAGTAGGAGATCTATAATCTCGATCAAACTGAAGTTGGAGCTTGCTGGCATGGAGACCGATGCTGCTGGGTTTTCCTGGCACTGCACTCGAAGCCACGCATCCAAGGTCCCACTGTCAGCGATGTTAACTTAGGCCTTGGTGCTCGCGAGTGGATCTTTCACCTGGCCTTTTTTTCCCTAGGCATCTCCCTATCGAGTCCCGTCCATGCTGTCTCTAGCGTCCGTGCTGTCGTTCTCCTGCAGAGCTTCCGTGAGACCAGGATGCCGCTGTCCATTCCCCGGGCTGCTCGCCCATGTAGCTTCAGAGGTCCCAGCGACTAACATTCAGGTGAGACCATTTCATTTCCCCCAAACATAATCAGCCCTACAGTGGATATTAGTCCCAAAAGCTTTCAGTGGGCATGAGAAATAGCCTATCTTGAGACCAGAGGCCCTGGAAAAGTGGCTGCCGTCTGGTGTCATGGACACAATGCCCCTGCCTGATTAAATCCGGGGAGGTACGTTTGTCCACATCACTCAGCTACAGCCCAGAAGCTCAGGTCTCTGACAACGAGGGCGATAAAATCAGATTCTGTGGCCTTTATGAAGAGGTCCTGGTGTCAGCCGGGACAGCGGCAGTGCTGACATCCATCTCAACTTTCCTTGGAAAATCATCAGGCTGATCAGAAACTTGGTGTGGATGTGGGGACCCTGGAAAGAGATGCTGAGCTGACTATAAACATGTGTTTTGTAACATGATATTTTAGGTTTTTAGAAGGATGATACGGGACGGGGAAGGGGGTCCACCTGCGGCTTTCCACACGAATGGCTCTCTCCAGTCTGTGCAGAGCCCCTCGGGTCTGGCGGGGGAGGGGAGAAGCTCTGTGGTACCGACACGGTTCGTGGCCTGTAGAGAGGCTCAATAAATAATGCATGAATGTTGACTATGGAGAGCTGGGTCAGCAAGCTGGCAAGCTCACCACTTCCATTTTCATCGACAAACGAAGTGCTGAAGGGTAGCCTCTTTGCTGGGAGGTATTTTCTGTGGGGTGTGCCTGGTGAGACAATACCACTTTCTTTTGTACCTTTTTCTTACCCAAGAGTGGCTCCTACAAACTTGCCACACTTTGCCATCCTTCACTGAATAGAGGGTTCTGATCCTCAGTCTCTGAATGTTGGTTAATAAACCTTCAAGACCTGATATTTCTTTGTAAACGTCCATTAAGTTTCTACTTATTTTTATAACAGAGTATTTTTATTTTATTTTATATTTTATTTTTTGCTATAGGGCATGTGCACTCACTGGAGAGACACACAGAGACAGAAAGTGAGAAGTCAGTCCCCAGGGGGGATGGCCACACTGCAATCCTTTCTCCTCCATTCTCCTTCCAGGATTTTGGGCATATGCTCACACACCTGCACCTGGCGTGAGTTTCAAGCCTCCAGGTCTGGGACTCGAACTATGGTCAGCCTGTGGGAGTCCAGCAACGTAGCCATTATGCCATCTGCTGGTCTGAAGCCTTTTATTTTTTTTAAAGTTTATTTATCCAGGTCATTACCCCCAGCCTGTGTTGCAGAGCAGGAAGCAATGGCAGTGAGACGAACTGAGGCAGGGGACCACCTTGGGACCTCCCACTGCTTCCCAGCTGCTCCAGGCACATCCCAGACCAGCTCCTCCCACCTCCCTTCACCACCATTACCCCCAGAACCTGGGCTGCAGAGCAGGGAGCAATGGTGGTCAGTGAGACAACTGAGGCAGGAGACTGCCTCATTTCTTCTGAGACAGAGAGTTGGGGGTGGGGGAATAGAAGGTGAGGTATACCCACAACAAGGTCTTCATGACATAATCCACCTCCTGTCTCAGTGGCCTGGGTCATGGGGTCCTGGGCATGCCTGGCTTGCTCAGGGAGGCTCCAGGATGTGAACTCATGTGGGTCCAGCTGTGCTATTGCTACACCACTGCCACGCCACCACCTGACCCCTCCACCAAGTTGTGATTATGTCTGAAGGCCATTATAATCATGCTGGTATCCCTGTCTTTTGGAAACCAGCTGTCTCCTCACCAATGTCTATGAACACTTTCTCTTTCAGGTACTTGGCAACAGTGGCCCTCTGATAAATGGATACATTCTTGTGCTCAAAAATTAATGTCATAGCATGAGTTGTCAGAATTGCAAATAAAGCACTTTAATCTAGTGAGAAGTGTTGGGTAGTGTGGTTCAAATACGTTCTCCCAAAATCCAGGTTAAAATTTGTTTCCCAATGTAATGGTGTTGAGATGTGGTGAGACCTTTAAGTGAGGTCTGGTGGGCAGTGTTTAAATCCTAGGAGTACAAATAGATGAATGGTTTTAGAAGCATGAATTCCAACTCTCCCAGGAAGAGGTTAATCCTCGAGAGAGCAGGCTGACATAAAGTAAGACGGCTGTCCGTAGGTCTCTTTCTCCTGCATACATCTGTGGACCTTCCTGTTTCTGTAGATCATGTGATGCAGTATCGGAGCCCAGCCAGATGCCAGCCCTTCACTCTGACTTCCCAGCCACCAGAATCATAAGCCAAATAAACCTCGATTCTTTATAAATTACTCAGTCTCAGGTATCTCTGTTTAGCAACACAATAATGGACTAAGACACAGACTTTTAGTTTTGAAAACAAGTGATAATCTTTTTAACACAAACCAATTTTTTTACTAAGTTAAAATTAGTGTTACAGTTTAAAGGAAATATGTGATTTTTTAAATTATAAAATGGAGATAATTTATTATTAAGAAAACTGAACAAATCTAGATGTAGTGGAGATGATGGAAATATCATATCACTTGCTTTTTTCAAGCTTCTTTTTGATGATTTTTTTTTTTTCTTTCGAGACCAGGGTTCAAAAATCTCTTCTCCCTGGAGACCTTAGAACTGGTGCTATAAGACAAAAGGGAAGGGCAATAATTTTTATTCTGTAAGAAATCTTCAAAATCCAATTCACAGAAATACAAAAGAAAGCTAAGTTTCTCTTGGGAATTCAACCTCAAGAATCATACTGACATGGTTCCCTGTGGAGCTGTCTTGGAACACACAACTCCACATGCTTTAGGTTTCAGAGCAGGAGGGGCGAGGTAGAGTATATCCTAACATTTAACTATTTCTCTCACTTTGTATTTAGAAACACATTGTGTATCTTCAAAAAGCAATATAAAAGAATATGAAGAATTATCTTGAAGTAGAATTAGAGAGAACATTTTAATTTTTTTTTTGTTTCAGCTTTTGGAAATAAAAAACTTTCTACAATGAACATAACTACTGGGTTGTCAAAAAAGTCATGATGTATTTTTTCCATGTCTTTCTATGCAAAACTGCATCATGAATTTTCTGACAATCCAATACTTTTGCAACAACAACAAAAAAAGGTAAGTACCAAAACATCAACCTTATGTAACTTTTTTTGTTTTGTTTTGTTTTTTTGAGAGAGATTTTCACTGTAGGGCATGTGCGTTCGCCAGACAGAGAGAGACATAGAGACAGAAAGCGAGAAATCACCCCCCAGGGGGGATGGTCACGCCGCAATCCCTTCTCCTCCATTCTCCTCTCGGGATCT
>NW_006159519.1:663519-694581 GCF_000334495.1 Tupaia belangeri chinensis
AATCTTTTTAACACAAACCAATTTTTTTACTAAGTTAAAATTAGTGTTACAGTTTAAAGGAAATATGTGATTTTTTAAATTATAAAATGGAGATAATTTATTATTAAGAAAACTGAACAAATCTAGATGTAGTGGAGATGATGGAAATATCATATCACTTGCTTTTTTCAAGCTTCTTTTTGATGATTTTTTTTTTTTCTTTCGAGACCAGGGTTCAAAAATCTCTTCTCCCTGGAGACCTTAGAACTGGTGCTATAAGACAAAAGGGAAGGGCAATAATTTTTATTCTGTAAGAAATCTTCAAAATCCAATTCACAGAAATACAAAAGAAAGCTAAGTTTCTCTTGGGAATTCAACCTCAAGAATCATACTGACATGGTTCCCTGTGGAGCTGTCTTGGAACACACAACTCCACATGCTTTAGGTTTCAGAGCAGGAGGGGCGAGGTAGAGTATATCCTAACATTTAACTATTTCTCTCACTTTGTATTTAGAAACACATTGTGTATCTTCAAAAAGCAATATAAAAGAATATGAAGAATTATCTTGAAGTAGAATTAGAGAGAACATTTTAATTTTTTTTTTGTTTCAGCTTTTGGAAATAAAAAACTTTCTACAATGAACATAACTACTGGGTTGTCAAAAAAGTCATGATGTATTTTTTCCATGTCTTTCTATGCAAAACTGCATCATGAATTTTCTGACAATCCAATACTTTTGCAACAACAACAAAAAAAGGTAAGTACCAAAACATCAACCTTATGTAACTTTTTTTGTTTTGTTTTGTTTTTTTGAGAGAGATTTTCACTGTAGGGCATGTGCGTTCGCCAGACAGAGAGAGACATAGAGACAGAAAGCGAGAAATCACCCCCCAGGGGGGATGGTCACGCCGCAATCCCTTCTCCTCCATTCTCCTCTCGGGATCTTGGGCACACACGCACACGCGCCCGGCGTGAGTTTTAAGCCACCGGGTCGGGGACACGAACCGCGGTCGACTACATGGGAATCCAGCGACATAGCCATTACGCTAACTGCTGGTTCCCGACCTTATGTAACTTTTTATGTGGAAAATATCAGGCGTATACAAAAGAGACAAACATGTAAGTCAGAGATTGGCAAACTACAGCTCACCTGCCTAATCTAGGCCACTGGTTTTAGCATAGCTCACAGGAATGGTTTTTACATTTTTTTTAATGATAAAAAACATGAAAGATGACTATTTCATGACATATGAAATGCATATGAAATTCAAACTTTAGCGTCCATAAAGTCTGAATGGAATATAGCTATGTTCATTTGTGTTTGGTCTGTCTATGGGGCCTTGGTGCTACTCTAGCAGTTGAGTAGTTGCAAGTGAGACCATGTGGTTTGCAAAGCCAAAACTATTTACTCCCTTTCTCTCTACAGAAAAAGTGTGACAAAGACTGATATAAACTCCTATGTGTATTCATCCATCCAGTTTCAATAATTACCAATTCCTGGTTAATCTTGTTTCATCTGTAGTTATCCTCCACCTCCAGTCCAGTGGATTATGATGAAGTAAATCTCAGACACCCTATAATTTCATCTTCATGTTGTTTAATTTTAAAAAGCTGAAAATTCACCAAGAAGATATAACAAATATATATATATATATATATGCACCAAGCATCAAAGCTCCAAAATACATGAAGCAAATGTTGACAGAACTGAAGTAAGAAATGACACTACAATAATAGTAGGAGACTTCAATACCTCACTTTCAATAATGGATAGAACAATCAGACAGAAGATAGGAAATAGAACTTGGACCACACTATAGATCAAATAGACTATACTGACATACCCTCACCCATAACAAAATAGTATACACATTTTTTTCAAGTGCAAACGGAACATTCTCTAAGACAGATTAAATCCCAAAACAAATCTCAAGAAATTACAAGACTGAAATAATAAACAGTATCTCTTCTGACCACAGTGGGATGATACTAGAAATAAGCAGAAGGAAAATTGTTCATAAATACATGAAAATTAAACAACACACTCTTAAACAACCAGAGGATCAAAGAATAAATCACAAGAGAAATTGAAAAATATCTTGAGACAAATGAATATACAACATTCCAAAACTTATGGGATACAGAAAAAGCAGTGAGTGGCAAGTGGGAATTTTATAGCTATAAACACATTAAAGTCAGAAGAAAGACTTCAAATCAACAACATAAACTTACACCTTAAACTACTAGAAAGAATAAGGTCAGAGTACAGATAAATAAAAGAGTGTATAAAAGAAACAATGAAAACTGAAATCAAGAGTTATAAGATCTGACCAACCTCTGGCTACACTAAGGAGAAAGAAGACTCAAATAACTAAAATCAGAAGGAGGGCACATACCACCAATTTTACAGTGATAAAAGGGATTCCAAGACTACTGTGAATGATTATATGACAACAATTAGATAACCTAAATGAATTAGAGAAATTCCTAAAAACACACAACCTACCAAGACTGAATCATGAAGAAATAGAAATTGTGAACAGACCCAATGACAAGTGAGGAGACTGACTGGTACTCAAAAACTTCCTAACAGAGAAAGTCGAGGACACATGGCTTCCCTCAAAAAGTCTACCAAACATTTAAAAAATTAAACCAGTCCTCCTTAAAGTAATGAGATAACACTCCTAAATTTACACTATGAGGCCAGCATCATTCTTATACCAAAACCAGAAAAATAAATCCATACACCAATATTCCAAATGAAGATTTTTGTATCAATATTTATCAAAATACTTGCAAACAGGATTCAATGGCACACTGAGAGGATTATATACTATTGCCAAGTGAGACTTATCCCTAAGATGCAAACATGGTTCAAGATGCCCAAATCAAGGGGAACCAGCAGTTAGCGTAATGGCTATATCGCTGAACTCCCATGTAGTCGACTGCGGTTCATGTCCCGGACCCGGTGGCTTAAAACTCACGCCAGGCACGTGTGCGTGCGTGCCCAAGATCCCGAGAGGAGAATGGAGGAGAAGGATTGCGGCATGACCATCCCCTCCGGGGGGTGATTTCTCGCTTTCTGTCTCTATGTCTCTGTCTGTCTGACAAGCGCACGCACCCTATAGAGAAAAAATCGCACGAACCATATAGAGAAAACCTCTCCAAAAAAAAAAAAAAAGATGCCCAAATCAATAAATATGATATATCACATTAACAGAGTGAAGGAGGAAAAATAATCATACAATCATTACAATTGATACAAAAAAGACATTTAACAAAAATCTCACACCCTTTCATAGTAAAAACTACCAAAAAACCCCCCAAAAAAACTAAAGCTAAAAAAAAAAAAAAAACAGAAACAGAAACAGAAAACCTCAATCTAATAAAGCCTATATGAAAGGCCCACAGTAAATATAATAGTCAATGGAGAAAAACTGAAAGCTTGTCAGAAATAGAGAGGGAGAAAGCACCCCTCAGTGTGGCATGCTCATGCTGCCATCCCTTCTCTCCATCCTTTTGGAATTTGAGGCATCACACACATAGTCCAGTGTGTTCTTCAAGCCACTGAGACTCAAACCATATAGTGTGCCATGTGGAACCCGACTCCCTTAACCACTAGGCTACAGGACTGGCCTGATGGCTTCTGAGCTTGTCCAGAATTCTATTAAACATTTAAAGGAGATTGACAATAAACCTTCACAAACTCTTCCAAAAAACAAAGAGGAGGGAACACTTCCCAAGCTCATCCTATGAGACTGTTTTTACCCTACCACCAAACCAAAGGCATCATACATGCACACGAACACACTCACAAACTGTAGACCAGTATCTCCTGTGAATATTAACACCAAAATCCTCAATAAAACATCAACAAACCAAATCCAACATAGTTACATATGAAAATTATATACCGTGACCAAGTAGGATACAGCCCAGGAGTGCAAGGTTGGTTCAACATACAAAAATCAGTCAGTGTAATCATACCACATCAATAGAATAAAGAACAAAAACCACATGATCTTCTCAACAGATGCACAAAAAGTATATGACAAAATTCACCACCATTTTATGATAAAAATACTCAACAAACTAGAATTAAAAGGGAACTTCCTGAACTTGGTAGAAGGTATATATGGAAAACTCATGGTTAACATCATATTTAATATAAAAGACTAAAAGCCTTCCCCTAACATCAGGCAGAAGACAAAGATGTCTGCCCTTGCCACTGCTATTCAACACTGTACTAAATAGGTTCTATCCAGGAAAGTTAGGCAAGAAAAAGAAATAAAGGGCATCCAAACTAAGGGGAAGAAATGAAATTATGTCTATTTGCAGATGACATACTTCTGTATATAGCAAGTCCTAAGTAATCTACAAAAATACTATAGAGCTGATAAACTATATTGGCAAGGTTGGAGGATATAAGATCAATATACAAAAATCTTCATGAAGGTTTGATTCTAAAAGCAGCATTTAAGGCAAAAATTGTACACAGTCAGACCCTTATAAATTGTCCATAAAATAGACAGTTTTTTTTGGTGTACAACTCTGTACAGTATATATGCATAATACATATGCAGATGCAATACATTACTCAGCAAACTATTGAAGAGTTGTACCTTGATCTGCTACAGAGACACTGCTGCTTGGCTCTTTCTGATTTATATATATTCATAGGTGAGAAATGTATCTTTTGAATCTCAAAATAGGCAAAGGGACATGACTGTATATCAACACAGACTGCAGCTGTGGCCAGGCTCTGGGCAGGACCCAATCCAGTAACACTAACCAGGATTCAGTATCATGAACGACTAGAGATTCCATCTTGAGAGTGTCTGGCATTGCCTTTGTCAGGAATAAAATGCATGCAAAACTTGCTGCCTGGTCTCAGGTTCTTGGTGGCCTGAAATCTCTGTTTCCTTGCATTATGAACCAAAGTTTAATTTAATCCAGTGAGGAGCAACAGCCCTACTTTGACAGGCCCTGGTATTCAAAAATACCATTCAAATGTGTAAATTATTTATCTTCTCTGTTTGGTGTTGTTTGGTCCTCTGTGAACAACTGATTAGTGCTTTGAAATTGTCTTTCTTCCACAGTTGCCTGTGTCACCCATTCTCTTCCTAGCAACGTGTGTCAGATATCCCTGCTCACCTGCCCAGCCCCAACTCTGCATCCTTCGTGTACACCTGCAATAGGATATGCCAATGTGCACTTACAGATTGGATTGGCTGCATCCCCTGCCTGTGGAAATATGGCAATGCAATGGAACTGCAGGAATCTTCTCCCTACTCTATTAATATTGTTATTTTTTTCTGAGCAGTTTGCTCAATTTATAAATGCATGCATATGTAACTCTACAGCACAGCCAAAGAGCATCATAACAATTAAAAAGGTATGTGACCAACTGGGGGGAAAGGACTTCAAGAGGTTAACATTCTCTTATGAAGAAATTAATATGAAAAATACCAACATCCCAAAAGAGAAAAACAGGCAAAGAGTACAATTGGTAATTCACCAAAACCAAAACAAAACTAACGGCCAATAAGTCCAAAGAAAGAAATGTTCAACCTCACAGTAAGTCATACATCCAGTTCTTCACTTAATTAAAATAGCACCATCAGAATAAGAAATAATACCCATGCTTCAAGGATAATGGACACTCACTATACTCCCTCATTTAAAAAGGCTACAACAATTTCTATTCTTACAAGCCACCTGGAGGTATAAATGTTAAAAGCCTGAAAGAATGTGTAGCTCGTTACGGTACTTCTACTTCTGGTTTATCATGAGGACATAGTCACGTGCACAAAAGTTTATGTACGATGATGCTACCACAGAATTACTGATGTTAACAGCAAAATCCAGGAACAACCCGAATGCTGTGATGATAAAGGTTATTCCACCTGTGTGATGCTATGGAGTGTAAGGTTTTCAGGTAGTACTTCTATAGGTAAGTGCTTCTGGGGGGGAAAAAGGCTGGTTATAAAATGAAAGTACTGGGGCCAGCAGGCAGTGTAGGGATTACAGTGCTGGGTCCCCACATGGTCAACCGTAGTTCAAGTCCCAGACCTGGTAGCTTGAAAATCACACAGGGCGCATGTGTGCCCAAACTCCCAAGAGGAGAATGGAGAGGGACTACAGTGTCATTCCCCCAGGGGTTGATTTCTCATGTTCCCTCTCACTGTCTCTCTGTTTCTTGTTTCTCTCCAGTGAGCACACACACCTATGGCAAAAACCTAAAAAAAAAAAAGAAATGAAAATACTGTATTGGATGTTTATGGCTTTATGGGAAATTCTTACTCCAAATACAACGGCATCTGGCTAGCGACAGACGACAAACGCATTACAGTGGCCCCACAGCAGCACAGGCTCTGTCACAGTGCCTAGGTGTGTAGTAGGCTACACCGTCTTGGTTTGTGTACGTTCACTCTAATAACAGTCACCCAAGGGTGAGATGACCTAACAACGCATTTCTTAGAACATACCAGGTCACAGAGGATGCATGACAGAATATACGTAGAGGCCCTAGATGTCTGCACAGCATCTGGAAGGAAACCGTAATTTGACAACTAAGAAGCATTATTCCTGACCATTTGTTTCAGTTCAGTGCAGAATGTGGTGCTGAAAATCCAAAATCTTTTTTGATCCAGATTTATAAATACGTAAAATTATAAATTTTAACATGCTTAAAAGAAAAAAATTAAAGAAGTAGATACAATTTTCTTGGCTCCTTTGATTCTTTTAAAGATGAAAATATTTAACAATATGTTTCTACCCTAGAGCTACTGAGGAACAATATTTCATATATATGCACATATATGAATATATTTAGCAAGCACAGTTTTCTTTGGGTGGCAGGATTATGGGTAACTTTTATTTTCTTTTATTTACTTTCAAAATTTTCTAGAATTAACATACATTACTTTAAAAATGAGACAACCTTTAAAGACTTAAATAAATGATATTAAAACCACTAACATTACTTTTTCCAGTAAAATGCAGAACTAACCAAGTTAAATCAATAGGTCAACATGATTTATTATTACTTTGTCTATAAAAGTAGCTTTAACACAAGTGAAGTTTGGACTACAATGGCTGTTGCGGACTAAGTCTTGACAAGCCTGAGCTTGGTCCCGCCGCAGGTCAGGGGTGGCTACACAGACTTGACACCTGGAGCAGGAGTGCCCTACCAGGACCCACCTGGGGCATCCAGGAGCACAGACTACCACAGCATCGTGAGGCTACACAGTCTGCACAATTCACAACTGTACCAATACACACCAAGAGGCAGTATGGCTGGCATTCCCTGGGTTCATTCTGCATTCGAAGAGTACTCATTTGGGCACAGCCAATGCAGTTGCTAAAGTACATTTAAAGAAAAAATAAATACTCTGCACAATGTATTTACAACAATCAATGAATTGCTTTGTCCCCACCCCCAACTGCTAGAAAATTGGGAAACTATAATTGGACAGTTAAGCATATTTTTGGCCATTGGTGTCAGTTTGGCACAGAAAGTGGGGCTGAAAATACAAAATCCTTTTAGAACCATATATATATATATAAAAATGCAAAATTTCAAATCGTAATATGCTTAGAAGAAAAGTTTTAAAGAAAGTAGAAATGATTTGCTTGGATCTTCTGCCCTTCTTCAAAGAGAAAATATACAAGAGTCCATTCCTAGCCTTTAGCCACTGAAGGACAATTTTCACGTTCTTTCTGGAAGCATGGGCCTCATGGGATCCTCCAGTCGCCACCCTCGTCATTGCTTTTGGTCACAAAGAACATTTACTACCAGCTATTGCACAAACAGTACGATGTACAACCTCAGACGACAGGGACAGCCCAAACGAGGGCTGCTTTTAAAATTTGAAGAGATCAATGAAGTGCTGTGGAGACACTGGAGTAAAGCAGCTGTCGGGGTCCGCTGCAGTGCAGGGGTGTCCTGAGTCCTGCAGGAAGGAGGGAGATGGGTTAGGAAGGATCCACACCACTGGCAGCCACGCGTCTGCAGAGAAGGTCTCAGACATCTGTCTTACATGGACCCTGGAGTCCACCTCAAAGGTTTGTGGAAAATAACTTGGATGAGAAATATTCAGACAAGGGCAGCCACACAGTTTCTCGGTGGAAAGTTCCTGTGCAAGTTCTGTCATGTGGGGCAGGAGACAGTAGCCTCAGAGTCAGCCCCGGGAACTGTGCCTGCTCTGAGTAGAAAAGCCAGGTGCCAACACTACAGGGCTGCCCCAGAACCTGCACGGGGTCCTGCTGCTCCCTGGTCCCGGCTATTCCTCCTTCCCTGTCTGCCCAGTCCTACTTCACGTTGCTACTCAGGTCTGCCTCTCTGCCAGGTATCCTCGACTCAGCATGCGGGCTCCCACACGGGCCAGGAGTGACCGCCGCCGCCTCAGCCCCCCAAAGCCCCTGCTGCAATGAACCTCTGCTCAGCAGCAGGGCACGAGGCAGTGCCTTCAACCGAAGACCACAAATTTGTTGAATAGAAGTGACAGGGGAAAAAAGGAAGTTCTGTGTAAGATAATGGACAAAATTTCCAGAGGAACACAAGCTGAGAGGTCCCAAGACACGGTGAAGGCAGCAATGGGTCTCTCCACGTGCCCTCCCTGCCGTGTTAGCACCCCGAGGTGCTGCGTGTGGTCCTTCTCTCTGAGTGACAGGCCTGCGTTCTCCTTCAGGGTGGAGCCGCTATCCCCCGAGCACCGATCAAGGAGACACTTCACTGAACACTCCGCCCCGCTGCGGTGGCCAGGGCAGCCCGTCTCGCTGCTTACACTCCATTGCCTCAGTGGCAATCAAGCGCGTGAGGGCTGAAATCTAGCGTGACTGTCTCCAGGGAGTGGCGAGGATGATGAGCATGAGATACAACACAACTCAACATTTTTATCCCAAACATGGCATGTGTGGTAAAATATGGAAGTACCTTGAATAATAAAGCAAGATGGTAGTCCTTTAATATCATGAAGAAAGAATCAGGAAGGAATGCAGTAAAGAAAAGGGAAAAAAGGAAAAGTTAGGATTAGAACAAGCCGGACTGTATTTAGGTTCGATGCATATTAAACATCAGGTAAGTAAATTTGGGCAATGCAAATATTATTAAAAGTGGCATACACAACACCATCAGATGTCCCAAGTCCCCATACAAGTTGAAGATAGTCCTTTGTCTTCTTGAAGACAAGAAGACAAAAATGTTTCCATTTCTTTTTAATTCTCTGAAACTAACAACTAATGAGGTTGCAGTGTCAAATAATCTTCAAGGTCTTTCACTGAAAAACATGTAAAATAATGTTTCTATGTAGTCATATTAAAAATTTTGCAACAGATTTTAGGGGGAAAGTGCTTTACTCCTCCTCAGTGTCCCTAGGGTCTACTCTGCGCTAAACAATGCACATTAATTCCAGTCCATGTGGGCCCAAAGCCATGTGGCCAACCTCTGTCTTTTGATATATCAGTTTCTCCAGGAAGGATCAGCAACCATCTGCTGCTTCCCAACACAGCCAGCCTACACCGTGGCTGTCTGTTGCTCACTGCCTCAAGAGAACCCAGAGCCCGCAGCTCCCAGCCACCCCCACTGCCGCTCCTGCTTCCCTGTGCTATGCCCCCTAGCGGGAGGGGTTTCTGTCTGATCCCTGGCTGAGCGATCTAGGGTTGGCTAATTAACTACTCATACAGAAACAGTTCACCCGTGAGACCAAGAAGGCCAGACTGTGGATCTGGGAGTGGATGCCTTGTCTTAGATTCCAGCTACAATTTTGCTCCTGACACCCACACGAGCCTGCAGGGTTAGTGCTGGCTGTCCAGTATTCAATTTTGGCAACTGAAACACTGAGACAAGAGACTCACAGAAAAAAATGAATCCTCATTTGGCTTCCCAAACCACCCCACAAGTCAGTTTTTAACTGAGTTTTACACAGATAGGAGAATGGGTAGGAGTACAGACTAAAACAGCCATGTCAAACTCTGCTCTTCTCGGTGGCCCTCAATGACTCTAGGTTGGGAGTGTCACCGCAATGGGATCTGGAGGGCCTATGGAGTTGGTCTGCGCCGCAGAGGCCAACTCAGCCGAGTGGTCATTGTACAGACTGTGCTGGGGGCTTTCTGATCAAGGCAGGTAGAACGTATCTGATACAGAGCCAATATGGGCACACGGCCACACTGCCAGTTATGACCAAGTCTGAGTGCCAGGCAAGGATTTAGTCACCCACCAGGACCTCAATTTCTTAATAGGTTTGATGTTACTTTGGTTTCACAGGTAACAGAAAATAACTACTGAGATGCTAAAGAAAATGAATGACAATCAGTAGACAAGCATTTGCTGAGCACCAACTACGTGCCAGATATAAAACTGCTTAATCTTCACTATTCCTCTTCGTCCCAGGTTATGGTAACAAACCTAAAGCCCTGTGGGATTGATGTCTACGTGTGGCCACAATCTGAGGCAGATCCAGGTCTGCCTGACCACATCTGTGCTCTGCCCACTAGCCTACCTGCCACTGGACTGCTGCGTCAGCCAAACACAGAAAAGTAGATGAGAGGCAAGGGAGGAAGGAGGTCAGTTAGGAGAGACTCATCTTGTTTTACACGTGCATGCAGAGATTCTGAAATAAAAACGTGGCTGTGACCAACACCTCCCAGAATGATGTCTGGTGGGAAGAGCTGGGATGTGACCACTCGCAGAGACCAGCCCTAAAACCCACAGTGCTATGTGACATCGCACAACCTTCTGGGGTGAGACGTGAGCATTTTAGAACTGAAAAGACCAGCAGACATCTTTTAGAAAAGACTTGTTCCAAATTTCCATACCATGATTAAGTTAAGAGAGAGAAGTTTGGGCCAGCCAGTGACGTGGCAGTTAAGGCGACTGGATCCCACATGGCCAGCTGTGCAGTTGGAGTCCCAGACCCAGTGGCTTGAAAAACACTGGGCGTGTGCATGTGTCCCCAAAATCCTGATGAGAGAGCATGGAGGAGAAGGGATTGCGCATGGCCATCCTGCATCCCTAAAGTGAGAAAGAGGGCGAGGGCCTGTGCCCTGAAGCAAAATTTAAAAAGAAAAAGAAAAGTTCACTAAATGCAAGAATTTGCAGGCAAATTCTTTTGGAGAGCTAAAAATCATTTCTCGACTTTAAAAACATCAACAACTTACATATTTCAGGAAACGCAAAGAGCATATTCTTTTTTTTTTTTTTTTCCATTTGCTAGAGGGTGCATGCACTCACCAGAGAGACAGAGAGAGGAAATTTGAGAAGCAACCCCAGGGGAAATGGGCACGCCATAATCCTTTCTCCTTCCTTTCACCTTTCAGGAATTTGGGCACACATGCACACGTGTCTGGAGTGTTTCTCAAACTGCAAGGCCCAGGACTCCAGCAGAGCAGTCTGCCATGAGGGATACAGCCACCTACACCACCATGCCACTGGCTGACGTCAGTAGCATATTCTTAAACTGCCTAATGACAAAGGAACTAAGGTGAGAATGTTTGTTTCTTTGTTAATTACTCAGGGAGGGTTCCAATAGTTTTCAGTACTGTTCTGAGAAAAATATTAACTACCACCTACATAACTGAAAGTCTTCTATCAAACGAATATTATTTTCCCCAACAAAATTATCATTACTTTTGTCGATTCTAGAGTATGAAACAATCTGCTGAAGAGAAAGACAAATAACTCTTAGGAGAAGTATTCATTGAAACTAGAAACGACAGCACATACCCTGGTCTTCCCACACTCCCTTCCGCCCGTGTTTTGGTGCAGACAACTCACTCCGTGTGGTGTTTTTGGTGCCTGTGACTTAGGATGGGGAGAACCAAATAGGGGCTCTCTCCTGTCATTTCACTGATATACCGATTAGTCGACCTCACCAAGGTGAGAATAAATTTAAATACAAGATGTTTCCTGCTATCAAGGGACAACGTTCTACAAAACCACCGTACTCCTGCAGAGATACATGATATACCTTGCATGTTCCTAATTTAGGGAAAGGGGGGAGTCCTACCAAAATATAAACAGTAAATCAGAAATAAAATCTCCCAAGCAATTCATGAATGGAGGCACCATGACTGTTCGGGATGGTGCTGATCACTGCTGAAATGGCACAGGAAAACAGCCTCTTCACAGCCTCTGCTCAACCATGGGCTATAATTTAGAAAGCCACATGATTATAAATGTATTGTAAAATAAAAACATTAAAAGCAGTAGTCTCTTTCCAACAACCTAGAGCTTATCTTGTAACCCAACTGATCATAACTTTAGATAAATGTAAAGCAGAAAGAAATAAATCAGAACAGATTATGGGTTCCACCAGGCAAGAGCTTCAACTCCCTAAACTCAGAGAAAGGGAGAGGAGGAAATGGGCCTGTTCCTGCCAGAGGGGCTGAGCCCTGTCAGACCTGGAGCTCCCCAGGGCACAGCAGGGACAGAGCAGGCTACTGCTCTAGGGACCAGGCTCTATTGTTTCCCACTTCTCTCTTCCCCAGCAAAATCTCACAATACAAAATACATACATTCAAATGCAAACCAAAGAACACTTCCAGCATGAAACAATATTAACATGACAAGAAAATGAACTGTACCTAGGAAGTGGTATACAAATATTACCTCCCACTGTGGGAAACATTCTGTCAGAGTCTGGGAGTGAGAGAACAAACAATAGAAAGCAACTGGATGATAAGGGATCCCTTGAGAAACTGGAACTGATGAAGACAGAATTTCTAAGTTTTTCGCTGAAGGGTCAGATTTGCAGTTAAGCACTGATGGTCTTGTTAAGTTTTGTCCAAACAAAAGAAAAACCACAGGTTTATTTTAAAGCCTGTGATTTCCTTATGGACCCTCTTGTTCTAAGAACTTGGCTTTGACAGTGAAGCCCAAGACTAGTCCTGGCCACTTACAGACCCTTGTGAGGCTGTCTTCAAGATGAGGACACAGGGCTGGCCTCATAGCTCAGTGGCTAAGTTCTGTGCATAGAAATCCAGATTCCCACATTGTTGAAGATGTTTCAAATCCTGGCACCGGAAGCCTGTGCATGTGGGTGCATACCCTGAATCCTGATGGGATGGAGAAATGGAGGAAAAAGGACTGCAGTGTGACCATACCCCATGGAAGGGTACTTGCTCTCTTCGGTGAGCACATGAGGGGCTGGACATTCCCATATGGCTGACTATGGTTCGGGTCCCGGACCTGGTGGCTTGCTTTCTCACTTTCCCTCTCTCTCTGTGTTTCTCTCTGGTCAAATTAAAATAAATGAATGAGTAAATAAATAAAATTAAATAAATAATTCTTTAAAAAAATTAAAAAAAAAAAACAGAGGCACAAAAGGAGGAAACTGATCATCAGGATTCTAGGCTGAGGGCTAAGTGTGGGGAAACAAAGAGAATTCTTTGTCAGGTTTACAAAACAGGAGTAATCATCAGCCCCTTCACCTTCAGGGTGAGGGCTGGCAGGCATATCCAACGCTGCTGCTGGAAAAGCCACTGGCCTTGGGTCCAGGCTGCTCAGGTCCAGGCCACACCTCCTGCATGCTGACATCTACGAGGGAGCCCTCCCTGGGAAAAGAAGCTACCCAACACTTTCGGCATTTCCAATTCAAGCCATGAGCTGTCTGTTTTATTCTCATGAACACCTGTTCCTTGTCTCACTAGGTGGTGAAATTTATCTCCTTAACTTTCTTATCACAAACAGTATTTTCCCTTTTCCGTTTTTACACTTAAAACACAGGTGAATAGTTTCACCAAATTACAATCTTCAAAGAATGTATTTTAAATGATTACCTTCCAAAAGAGAATGCTGCAATGCCGACAAAAATGTAAAGTGTCTCCATACTGTTCTTTAGTCGGGTAATATTTCTGAAGTGCAAAATACATCATTTTCCATTCGATGTGACCTTTTTCTGAAAGGATCAAATGTCTGCAAAACTAAATGTAAACAAAATTCTGCTCAGAATAAGATAATTTCAAAGCATAACACTGGGCACAAAACTATTTTTAAAAGGTCCTATACTGCATGAAACATCTAATTACCTGATATTAAATTTATTTGTATTAAATCAATAAGAAATGAATAAAATAAATCATGACATATCTGTACAATGGAATACCAAGCAGCTGTTTAACCATTTATGTATTGTGATCTGTAGTGACATCTATGCTATGATAGTTAGAATAAGTTACACACAAAATGCATTTGATAAGGGACTTGCCATCTAGAATGCATGGACGTTGACAACTCAATAATAAAAAGACAATGCATTTTAAAAATGGCCTGCTGCCATGACTAGCAGTTAGCATAATGGTTAGGTCACTGAACTCCCGTGTGTTGACCATGGTTCGAGTCCTGGACCCGGTGGCTTAAACTCACGCCAGGCGCGTGTGCATGCATGCCCAAGATCCCGAGAGGAGAATGGAGGAGAAGAGATTGTGGCATGGCCATACCCCCTGGGGGGTGATTTCTCACTTTCTGTCTCTCTGTCTCTCTCTCTGTATTTCTGGCGAGTGCACGCGCCCTATAGCAAAAACCTCTAAAAAAAAAAATGGCCCCGCTGTGGGGCATAGTGTTAGGACACCACTCTGCAATGCTGTAAGGCACACAGAAGACCAGGGTTCAGTTAAAAACCTTAGTTCTTAGAAAGAAAAAATGACTTTTGTCACATTTCTACGCCTCACTAATTCTGCGCTGCACTAATGTTCACATGGGGAATTTTCACACACCTTCCCATTGTTTTTCTCCTAAATAACCTTCGGTGATTTATCTGAACTCAAATCCACCATCCACATTAGATGCTCCAGTCGAGAGTATTTAGACAACTTCTCCTCCCAGCACTGTTTCAGGCTATCTGCATCAATCCAACAAGTCCCTCAGTTTTCACTTTGCGGAGGCTTCCGAACCTGGGTTGTATGCATAAAGGTTCTTGCAAATATGTGTCTCTTTTTTCAGGGTCTTACTGTTAGTTACTGAGCCTTGAAGAACAGAAATTTTTTTGAGGCTTTTATAATTCAGTCAAGAAAAAGTATATAAACAAGATGAGTCAGAAGATGCTGATTGCTAATTCTAGCCTAACCCTGCCAGTAGGACGTTTACTTGCTGAACAAACGGTTTAACTTCTGTCAACTGGTCCCTTTAAGGAACTGCAAGGACCTCACCAGTGGTCAACAGATACCCTTCAAACGCATGCAAGCCTGTGTATAACTGTCAGGCACTCTCACTAACACCGTGGACGGCTAGCTCATGCCTGAATGTGAGCACACGGCAGAGGGAGGTGAGGGCAGCCAGCTGAGGACACCTGGCATAGATGGAGCCCACTGGCGTCAGTGCTCGGGCAGAGGGTCCAGGGCAAGCTGTACGCTTTCGCTCACCCTCCTTTCCTAGGTTTGCTATTTATTCGTGTTTTTTCATTTAGATCCCATTGTTGTACATATCTATAGCACACAATATGGTTTATACCAAATGTCTTCATTCTACGGCAGAAACTGAAAGATTGTAGGGGGATAAGAGTAGATACCAGAGCCTGTAAGGAAGAGGAGTAGAAGGTAGATGGTAGCTGGGAGGGGCAAAAGGAAGATACTTTTAACAGGAAAAAGGAACGTAAAGTTCTCTGTTGAAAATGATGTACATGGTGATATCCTTTCCTAGGTTTTTAATTCACCCCATTTCCAATGCCGACTGAAACTCAGTCCACTTTCTCCCCTAGTGAACTGCATGTGAACAGGACGTGCTGCTCCCACAACCGGCTGCTGCAGGCAGCGCCATGCTGGAGAGGAGGGAGAGCTATGGACACTCAAGAGGTTGTCTCCCAAGTGACGACAGAACCTGAGGTTCACAGAGGTCACGCCACTTTTCAAGGATGCAGCTTAGCAAAAGGCATTTACTCTTTAAATTAAGGAGAAAGGACAGTAGCTGGAGACGCTGATATATCCCGTGATCAACAGATGTGATGAAAGAACTCAGCCTTTTGCTTTCCTGTTTGCACTGGGTTAGTTTTAGAATCATGGGTCTTTTTTCAATATGAAACAGAAGCCTGACTATCTACAGAAGAGAAACCAGAAGTGATATAGATAGGTCCTGACTGTTCTGATTCTTTAAAAAATAGAAATACCTGGCCGTTCTCTCCCGGAGAGTTTAGGGACTATGCATCCCTGGGTAGAATCCACCAAACTGGTGATTCTGAGGGGACACCGCTGCATCACACTCACCTGCTTTTCAGCAAAATGGTACTGACACAGTTTCTTCCACAGCTGTCTGTCTTCACTGAGCATATACAGCGTGGGGGTCACTTGGCCGAGAGTTATGATGTCCCACCCATCTGAGAAGCGGTACAAGATGTTGTTCAGCATGTGCAAAGGAAGGTCGCTGAGTGTGAGGCCATTGTTCACTTGCTGGAAGGAAACACGACAGCATTCACTGAGAAGACCATACCCAGCAGCACTCGTCCACATGGAGACTGAGTGGTCACGCGAGACTTAAACAATGACAGCATAAGAGAAGCCCTAGTATTTAACGTATCACGTTTCTCCGTACTTCGCACTATGGAAAGTGCCTGCTTTGAGATCTCAGGGCTGGGGCTGGTGACTCCTCTTACCTCGGAGGCAGAAAGCAGAGCGGCCAGAAATAACCAAGGCTGTTTTTGTACTGAGGGTCTACTAATCTCTACACACACCCCATCTATCTTCACCACTAGGAGGTGTCTGACTATTACCTAAGACACACCTGGAAAATCCCAAGTTCTAAGAATGTGGAATTGTTGATGAGATGAATCAATGCTTCATGAGGGAAATGAATTGGACTGTTTGAAGGCCCGGTGTTGGAAAGACCTCCAGCCTGAGTCACCAAGGGCCTGGGTCCACACTGCATCACTCTCTAGGCAAGTCTAGACAGTGTGGAGGCCTTCATGGGACACAGTTTCCGACTCACTAATGGAGAGGGGTAGACCCAATTGTCTCTAAGGGCCCTTCTACCTTTATCTACTTATTTATATCTGTATTTTAATTTTTAAAAATGTTTTTTCTTTCTTTATTGAGGTATAACTAGCAAAGAAAAGTTGTGTATATTTATAGTGTACAATATAATATTTTGGTGTGTGTATATATATATATATAATTTGTCAGGAAAGTAGTGATGTATTTTTCAATGTTTTTCTATCTGTGCAAAAATGTGTCATGACTTTAATAATAACACTATCACCTCACACTTTAAAATCTTGTGTGGTGAGAACATTTAGGATCTACTCTTCCAGCAAGTCTGACGTGAACAATATATTTTAACAACTGTGGTCACTGGGCTATACAACAGACCTCCAGAATTTCTTCATCCCACATAACTTTGTACTCTAACATCTCCCCATCTTCAGTTTTAAATTTCTCTAATCTCAAATGTATTGATCAGTTCCTCCCTCACACAAGGCTGTGAGTAAACAGGGTACACCTGCCCCCAGAGGACGGCTGGAGGAAAGGGTGGATGTCTGATCCACAGCAAGGTGAGTGCTCTCAAAGGCACGGAGGCAGGCTGAATTAGGTCAGGACCAACCCTGCTTTGAGGCCTTCCTCGGGCAGCCCTGGATTGGGTTTAGCCTCCACCACTCTTGACTTTTTGGGCTTGGTTAAGTGGTATAAAGGGCACCTTTCATGCTCACTAGAAGCATCTCCTACTGATGACTGAGTTCTGACTGGCTGAGCAGGATTGGGGTGGGGGCCTCTGACAAAGCTTCTGGTCCTGCCTTAGCTGCTAGGCCCATGCTCCTCTGGGGCACTGCCTCAGCACACCAGTGGCTTCTGATTGGTGCTTCTTGGATTCTCTTGTCCCTACCTGGCCATAGGGCATTCATTTTCCTGATGTGTCAACCCCCCTTCATCTTACTGGGCACTATGCACATTTATGACCCGTTTCTGATTAGAATGAACTAACTCCTTGAGTTTGGTTCTAGAAATCACCTGGTCTCTGTAGCGAGTGGGGTACATAGAGAGATGAATGGGACACCCATCCCTTGCTGGTCTCCTTATTTTCTTCTTACAGCTTTCCTATGATAGGCTAGCTAAGAAAATAGGTTCTTAAGACCTCAAGAATACAAACTGCTGAAGGATCCTTCTTGTGTATCAAGTGGAGGGTGTGAGTATGGACAGATATCTGTGGCTGTTCTTGATTCACATTTCTGCCTCATCAACTGTTTAAGCCTCTGCCAGACAACCCCCTGGGGCCTCAACACTGCCCGACTATTTCTAAGACAATCTATCACGCTGGATGCAATTGTGGAGTTTCTGTGGACTACACCGTGCTGTCTTGCCCTGAGGTCTGTCCCTTCAGATATTATCACACGTATATTTATGCCTCCCTCTACGGCTGATGGAAACCACAAGTAGGATGGCTGTCAGCCCCAACACAGTCCAAGAGGTGCTGCGTCCCCAGGAGCCAGCATGGCACCTGCAGACTTGCAGCAAACACTCTCTGAATGCAAGGACAGAGAAGGAACGCTCATTTCTGATGAGTGCAAGCACATCTGACTCAAGTTTTAGCCAGTCCTCCCATTTTTATTGTCTAGCATATGGCAAAGAGTACATGTACGAGATAATGTGCAAGTAAATTAATCCCCATTTAATAGTCTTAACATTATTATAAGAATTAAGGCTTATTATGAACAGACGCTTTATTCTCCTTCTCATTGAGTGGAATTTCTGTGCCAGGCAGGCATTTACAGATACTCTGCTACTGAAATCACAAAGCTTAAGGTAGTGTGAAGTGGTAGAAAACCCTGGATTAGTAAGGACTTACAGAGCGTGGCATGACACCTCAGCAGCTGAGTTTTCCAGTCAGGAGCAGATTTACAGCCCCATTAGGACTATAAATGAAAGCGGATGGCAGAAACGCCAGTAATTTCACCTAAGTTAGAGCTTGCCATTCAAAAAGCCTGTGTATAACTGTCAGGCACTCTCACTAACACCGTGGACGGCTAGCTCATGCCTGAATGTGAGCACACGGCAGAGGGAGGTGAGGGCAGCCAGCTGAGGACACCTGGCATAGATGGAGCCCACTGGCGTCAGTGCTCGGGCAGAGGGTCCAGGGCAAGCTGTACGACACAGGGGACCATCCCAGGCACGCTTTCGCTCACCCTCCTTTCCTAGGTTTGCTATTTATTCGTGTTTTTTCATTTAGATCCCATTGTTGTACATATCTATAGCACACAATATGGTTTATACCAAATGTCTTCATTCTACGGCAGAAACTGAAAGATTGTAGGGGGATAAGAGTAGATACCAGAGCCTGTAAGGAAGAGGAGTAGAAGGTAGATGGTAGCTGGGAGGGGCAAAAGGAAGATACTTTTAACAGGAAAAAGGAACGTAAAGTTCTCTGTTGAAAATGATGTACATGGTGATATCCTTTCCTAGGTTTTTAATTCACCCCATTTCCAATGCCGACTGAAACTCAGTCCACTTTCTCCCCTAGTGAACTGCATGTGAACAGGACGTGCTGCTCCCACAACCGGCTGCTGCAGGCAGCGCCATGCTGGAGAGGAGGGAGAGCTATGGACACTCAAGAGGTTGTCTCCCAAGTGACGACAGAACCTGAGGTTCACAGAGGTCACGCCACTTTTCAAGGATGCAGCTTAGCAAAAGGCATTTACTCTTTAAATTAAGGAGAAAGGACAGTAGCTGGAGACGCTGATATATCCCGTGATCAACAGATGTGATGAAAGAACTCAGCCTTTTGCTTTCCTGTTTGCACTGGGTTAGTTTTAGAATCATGGGTCTTTTTTCAATATGAAACAGAAGCCTGACTATCTACAGAAGAGAAACCAGAAGTGATATAGATAGGTCCTGACTGTTCTGATTCTTTAAAAAATAGAAATACCTGGCCGTTCTCTCCCGGAGAGTTTAGGGACTATGCATCCCTGGGTAGAATCCACCAAACTGGTGATTCTGAGGGGACACCGCTGCATCACACTCACCTGCTTTTCAGCAAAATGGTACTGACACAGTTTCTTCCACAGCTGTCTGTCTTCACTGAGCATATACAGCGTGGGGGTCACTTGGCCGAGAGTTATGATGTCCCACCCATCTGAGAAGCGGTACAAGATGTTGTTCAGCATGTGCAAAGGAAGGTCGCTGAGTGTGAGGCCATTGTTCACTTGCTAGAAGGAAACACGACAGCATTCACTGAGAAGACCATACCCAGCAGCACTCGTCCACATGGAGACTGAGTGGTCACGCGAGACTTAAACAATGACAGCATAAGAGAAGCCCTAGTATTTAACGTATCACGTTTCTCCGTACTTCGCACTATGGAAAGTGCCTGCTTTGAGATCTCAGGGCTGGGGCTGGTGACTCCTCTTACCTCGGAGGCAGAAAGCAGAGCGGCCAGAAATAACCAAGGCTGTTTTTGTACTGAGGGTCTACTAATCTCTACACACACCCCATCTATCTTCACCACTAGGAGGTGTCTGACTATTACCTAAGACACACCTGGAAAATCCCAAGTTCTAAGAATGTGGAATTGTTGATGAGATGAATCAATGCTTCATGAGGGAAATGAATTGGACTGTTTGAAGGCCCGGTGTTGGAAAGACCTCCAGCCTGAGTCACCAAGGGCCTGGGTCCACACTGCATCACTCTCTAGGCAAGTCTAGACAGTGTGGAGGCCTTCATGGGACACAGTTTCCGACTCACTAATGGAGAGGGGTAGACCCAATTGTCTCTAAGGGCCCTTCTACCTTTATCTACTTATTTATATCTGTATTTTAATTTTTAAAAATGTTTTTTCTTTCTTTATTGAGGTATAACTAGCAAAGAAAAGTTGTGTATATTTATAGTGTACAATATAATATTTTGGTGTGTGTATATATATATATATAATTTGTCAGGAAAGTAGTGATGTATTTTTCAATGTTTTTCTATCTGTGCAAAAATGTGTCATGACTTTAATAATAACACTATCACCTCACACTTTAAAATCTTGTGTGGTGAGAACATTTAGGATCTACTCTTCCAGCAAGTCTGACGTGAACAATATATTTTAACAACTGTGGTCACTGGGCTATACAACAGACCTCCAGAATTTCTTCATCCCACATAACTTTGTACTCTAACATCTCCCCATCTTCAGTTTTAAATTTCTCTAATCTCAAATGTATTGATCAGTTCCTCCCTCACACAAGGCTGTGAGTAAACAGGGTACACCTGCCCCCAGAGGACGGCTGGAGGAAAGGGTGGATGTCTGATCCACAGCAAGGTGAGTGCTCTCAAAGGCACGGAGGCAGGCTGAATTAGGTCAGGACCAACCCTGCTTTGAGGCCTTCCTCGGGCAGCCCTGGATTGGGTTTAGCCTCCACCACTCTTGACTTTTTGGGCTTGGTTAAGTGGTATAAAGGGCACCTTTCATGCTCACTAGAAGCATCTCCTACTGATGACTGAGTTCTGACTGGCTGAGCAGGATTGGGGTGGGGGCCTCTGACAAAGCTTCTGGTCCTGCCTTAGCTGCTAGGCCCATGCTCCTCTGGGGCACTGCCTCAGCACACCAGTGGCTTCTGATTGGTGCTTCTTGGATTCTCTTGTCCCTACCTGGCCATAGGGCATTCATTTTCCTGATGTGTCAACCCCCCTTCATCTTACTGGGCACTATGCACATTTATGACCCGTTTCTGATTAGAATGAACTAACTCCTTGAGTTTGGTTCTAGAAATCACCTGGTCTCTGTAGCGAGTGGGGTACATAGAGAGATGAATGGGACACCCATCCCTTGCTGGTCTCCTTATTTTCTTCTTACAGCTTTCCTATGATAGGCTAGCTAAGAAAATAGGTTCTTAAGACCTCAAGAATACAAACTGCTGAAGGATCCTTCTTGTGTATCAAGTGGAGGGTGTGAGTATGGACAGATATCTGTGGCTGTTCTTGATTCACATTTCTGCCTCATCAACTGTTTAAGCCTCTGCCAGACAACCCCCTGGGGCCTCAACACTGCCCGACTATTTCTAAGACAATCTATCACGCTGGATGCAATTGTGGAGTTTCTGTGGACTACACCGTGCTGTCTTGCCCTGAGGTCTGTCCCTTCAGATATTATCACACGTATATTTATGCCTCCCTCTACGGCTGATGGAAACCACAAGTAGGATGGCTGTCAGCCCCAACACAGTCCAAGAGGTGCTGCGTCCCCAGGAGCCAGCATGGCACCTGCAGACTTGCAGCAAACACTCTCTGAATGCAAGGACAGAGAAGGAACGCTCATTTCTGATGAGTGCAAGCACATCTGACTCAAGTTTTAGCCAGTCCTCCCATTTTTATTGTCTAGCATATGGCAAAGAGTACATGTACGAGATAATGTGCAAGTAAATTAATCCCCATTTAATAGTCTTAACATTATTATAAGAATTAAGGCTTATTATGAACAGACGCTTTATTCTCCTTCTCATTGAGTGGAATTTCTGTGCCAGGCAGGCATTTACAGATACTCTGCTACTGAAATCACAAAGCTTAAGGTAGTGTGAAGTGGTAGAAAACCCTGGATTAGTAAGGACTTACAGAGCGTGGCATGACACCTCAGCAGCTGAGTTTTCCAGTCAGGAGCAGATTTACAGCCCCATTAGGACTATAAATGAAAGCGGATGGCAGAAACGCCAGTAATTTCACCTAAGTTAGAGCTTGCCATTCAAACATGATGTGTGGCACAAACATCTTGCTGGACAAAGCTAGAAATCACGTTGGCTTTTTCGCTGAGCCTCCTCCATCCATCATCTGAATGTTCTTGGTTGTCATGAGAACTAACAACTATACTGAACGATATAAAAAAGAACAATGCCCCGTCTTTTCTTGCTTTGCGATGGTCTCAGTGATTACATGCATGTATCAACGATCCCCCCACTTCTCTGTGGAGACACTTTTGCTGACAGATACTGTCCTGCTATTATCAATCTTTTCTTGCCCCAGGCTGGGGTCTAGGCCTTGAGCCCAGGCTGCCTGGCCCCAAGACTGTGTTCCCAGCTGCCCTGCTCTGCCCCTTCCCCACAGGAGGACCACTCCCCCAACCACCTAAAGTGTCTCACCATATGTGAAACCAGGTCACTTGTCAATAGCCCCGTGTGCACATGTTGGTTATAACACCCAGTCTCACCGCGTCATGCTGTGCACCCTGTGTACACCTTTCTGGGGCGCTTCAGGTCTCATACCACAGGCCATGACTACTACTCACTGTGTCCTACCTCCTGATGGGTAGGCACCTCAGAAGTGTGGACCAAGCGAGGTAATACATGAGTACTTACTGCGCACCTACCCTAACTGGGTTACAAAGACACAGGGGGTATAAACAGGAAAGCACTTTGAATTTATCAGCACTACTGTACCTCAAAGGTAGCTTTAAAAATAATATATCTGTTTTAGGAAAAAGAAGAAAGAAGTTTGCCTTTTTTTTTTTTTAATGCACATACCATTACTTATGTCCAACTTGTTATTTTTTAAGATAATGTTTTATTTTTTAAGATAATCTAGACTGGGTGGCTTAAAACTCACACTGGTGCATGTACGTGCGTGTGTGCCCAAAATCTCGAGAGGAGAATGGAGAAGGGATTATGGTGAAGCCACCCGCCCCTGCCCCCCAAGGTGATTTCTCACTTTCTGTTTATCTCTCTGTTTCTCCATGCATGCACCAAATAATAAAAAATCTCAAAACAAAAACAAACAAGCAAACAAACAAAAATAATGTGTTACAAGACAAGCAAAGGCATAAACCCTGCAGCAGAGTTTGGGATTTGTGCTATGATACCATCGCCTTTGCCAGGAGGAGACTGGAAGTCCTCCACCCCAGCATCGGTCCAGCAAAGCACTGACACTTGTTTCAGAGGGTTAAAATCCATCTTCTAGCTCTTCACTTGCCTTTTATAAGAATAAGTCATAAATGATCCTACTCAATTAAGCATGAATTCTCTTTCAAGATTTCTGGCGATATAAACACAAAATCACTTGATTTTATCTTTAGTTCTCTTTTGTTCTTGTCTCGCTGTTTATGATTACTACCATATATGCTGTTTATTGAATTTGAAGTCATTTTTGGTATTTTTTTTCTACATGAATTCCACAACTTAGAACAATAATAGCCTGCAACTTCAGATACTGCCTGAATGTAAATGCAGATTCTAGACGGTGAGCAGAAGCAAGCTACATGGTTTCCTCAGAGCAAGACATTCTTTCCTGACAAAGAAAATAAGGTAAGTAGAACACTTATGAAAAGCTTAAAGGCATTTTAAACCCAATAATTTGATCGCATATAATAAATTATACTTTTATCTCAACTAAGCAACTAAGAAATTAAAGGAAAACTCACTGATTTATCTTTTTCAAGGATTTTTTTTTTTTTTTTTTTTTTAGGTTTTTGCCATTAGGCATGTGCACTCAGACAGACAAAGAGAGGGAAAGTGAGAAATCACCCCCTATCGGGAATGGGTATGCTGTGATCCCTTCCCCTCCACTGTTCTTCCTAAGATTTTGGGCATCCACATACACACGCCCAGTGTGATTTTTCAAGCCACCAGGTCCAGGACTTGAACTGCAGTCTGCCATGTGGGAAAATCCAGCACCTTAACCACACCACCTGCTGGCCCCTAGAAAAAATTTTTAAAAAAAACAGAAACTGGCAGCTTGATGACAGACCACTTCTGTCTACTGTAGTTAAGCATGACTTTGTTTTACCTGGTAGTGGTATCAGGATGGTGGATAATCTTTTAATGAGTAGTGATGGATTTTAATCCCCAAAGCAGGTGTACATTCTCCCATGGTATATGTAAATTTCATGACACTCTCAGAGTTGACAGATTTTTGGAATAGGACCACGTGAAGGATTTCTGATGTTCTTACACACTTTTTTTTTTCCTTACACACTTTTCAATGCTAATAGATACGAGGCTTCTACTTATTTTTGGGAGTATGAGAATTTAGATTTAAGTGTTATCTAGATATCTTTTGTTAGAAGAATTGAGAAGGCTGTCAGCTCACTGGAGGAAACTGGCCACCACACCCTGTGCGGCGGAGAGAACTGATCCGCACGCAGTGCTCCTGGGCTTCTCTCGGGGATCTGTGGAAGCTCTGGGCTGTGCAGTCCTACCTTCCATCTGTTCATGTCACCTAAAAACGGACTATGAGTAAACATAAGGCAGCAACTCGCCATCAGCCAGAGGGTTAGGAGCCCAGCACTCATACTGAGCAGCCCCAAATTCGGCTGACAGTCTGCTATCGACACACACAACTGAGTCACTTGACACTTAAACAACTCTTTCTGTTGGTTTCAGACAACATTCCCAGTAAAGCAAAAATCTTCTGACCAAGTCATTCAATTGCCTATCACCCAGCAGGAGGCTGGATTCCGGATGCCAACTAACGACAGAGCACAGACCGTGCCTCCTGCTCTGAACAATACCAATGGGGTACAAGAGGAGTATTCAGGGAATGTCCGGGAAAGACCAAAGCAGCCCATACCCCACGCGAGAACCAGAAGAAACTTCTTCAAGGTGTTCAATGGTAAGATTTGCGAAAACACACAAAAACTAGCACTCCCGTGTTATCATTTTGCTTTCCTACTCCTAAAAGTGATGTTTCTATGCTTTATTTTTTCCACTTGATCAGAATAGTGGCATAGTGACACCACATAACCGTGTGCTCAACCACCAGGGTTATGAACACATCCCAGGCCCAAAGCAGGGGTTCTCCTGATGTTCCTCTTCTCCCAGTGGCCACCTGAACAGGACAAGCTGGGATAATGGTATGTCCCATCACCCCTGTCTGCTGCTCTTCTCTGTTAGCGTGAGTGGAGATAAAGATCCAGAGGAAGCTCATTACACATTTGTGCTCTGCCACAGTTCACCTGGGCAAAGATGAGCCACGGTTCCTTGCCCCCTTTCTCTCCTCTTTGTGATATATGCAGGCCCCATCCTCAGAGCTTCTCTGCTATCCCCAGTGGTCCGACACTGTCATTAATCTATAGTTCTCTCTAAACAATGCACAGTAGCTAAGCCCAGGCTGGCACTTCCTGAAAGAACAGAAAGGCTGTATCCTGGCCTTCCCAAACACTCCCTTACCTGGGATCCCGATCATCACAACCCCACTGCTGACAGTGGCATACTTCACTCCCCCCCCAGAGGGCTGTTAACCGGGAGGTGGTTACTGCTCTAAGTTATGTTAGGGATAAATGGGACTTGGGACAAATGGCCTGGCCATTTATGTCAGGACTTCTACAGCAAACTATGTGCCATATTTAAGTGTCGCAAAGGGATTTTAATAACAAACTCATGTGTACGTAGAAAACTGGGTATAACGAGGAATGCAGAGCCAGAGTATGGAGAGCCCTAAATTACTGGGCGTGCCATGTGTAAAATGCCAGAACAGTCCAGTGTTTATAATGAATTTGTTTATTTCTTACTGGTACTAAATATTACATTATTAATGGTCACTTCAGACTCATAATTAGGGAATCACTACTTTTTTTGCAAACCCCATATTTAGATGGCAAATAAATGACCCCAAATTAAGGCATTCCAAGGTCACTTGAAAACAGTTCCCTTCACGTGGACCCTAGAGTGCATGATGAAAAGTTTTTATAACCCTATGAGAAGTACAAATTTGGAGCATCATCTGCATCACTAAGGTACATACGCAGTTTATTCTTTCTCTTATACAAAACTAGAGGTAATAAAACACACTACTAAAACATGAATGGTTTTACATTTTTTCTAGTTATCAGAATAAATTTAAAAATATAAAAACCAACTGACATGATCTGCATCTTTTTCTTGCTTTGTTCACTTTTGCCAAGAACTAAACACACACACAAACAAAATGATAGCAAGCAAAAGAGAAAAAAATACTAACTCTAGAGAATCAACAACTAGCTAAATGGAGATTTAGTGCCTGTACAATTTAGCCTCAATTTACTAAATATTATTTTAGCCTGAAACACTTAATTACCTTTAAAGAAAAATTCACTTTCCACCAAATCACCCATAAGATCAGCCTTATTTAACGATAACCATCACCTTCTGTTTTTCTCATAACAACTGTAAGCCAGTAAGGGATCTTCTGGTCCTATGTCATTTTCAAAATAATTTAATGACTACTTGGGCAAGGATTAAAAATAAAACCTTCAAGAAGCTAATCATTTTTCATGTATACTGAGAAAAAGTAATGACTTTCATAATATGAAAACAGAATGTGAATAATTCATAGGTCAAGAAATTCATACCTTAGTCATCTGAAGATTCTGTAACTGCTGTTGCCAGGTAAGAATAGTTTCTAGTCGGCAAATCCAAATATTGATGTTTCCCACCAACACGGACTTCCCCACTCCTCTAATAAGAATGCAGAGGGTAGAGCTTAGGTCTTGGAGAAGATCTTTGATGAGGCGGGGATTTTGGTGGTCATCAAGAACTGGGAAAAATAAAAATGGAGCTATGGATTGATTCAGTTAGCCACCACCTAAAAATGGTCTAGTTTCACAACCCAAACATTCGCCAACATCAGAGCAGATAAACAGTACGTGGCATGTACATACAGTGGAGTATTACTCAGCTGTAGAAAGGAAGGAAATTCTAACACATGCTACGACATGGATGAAGCTTGACACATCATGTTACGCAAAAGTTCAAATATTATATACTACTACCTTTATGAGGTATCTAAAGTAGCCAAATCCAAGAGACAGAAATAGAATGAGGTTACCAGGGGCCGGGGAGGAGGAGAGTGCAGAATGGGGAGCTGGTGTTCAATGACTACAAAACAGAGTTCCAGACTGGGACAATGAAGCTCTGGAGATGGATGCACAACAATGTACAATTACTTCATGCCAGTGAACATATACTCAGAAATGGTTAGAAAAATTAAGTTTATATATATTTTATCACTATAAAACACACTGATCTGATTATATTGCAACCCCAAACTGGCATCATTTTTGTGATATCACAGATATAATAGGATTGTTTAAATCTTTTAAATGTTTGTCACACAGTAATCTTCCAGTTGGGTCTACAACTTCACCTTTAAAATTGTCAGTTTACAACTTCTTTTGTACTTATAAAGAGAATCAATATTTTAAAATTATAGAGTCAAAAATGTCTACATATGACTAAGTTTATGGTATAAAATCTGAAGTTTACTTACTAATAAGTAAAGTAAACTAATTAATCAAGACAAGCTCACTGAATTAAAAATAAAATGATGGCTTAGTTGATGGCTACGTAAGTCACAATCTTACAAATTATTACAGAATCACACAGCTAAAATTAAATGACTAGCCATAAAAAGATAAAATAGTCTTTTAAAACTCCATGAGTTATCTTTACTATCATAATATATTCCTACATATACAGAAGGAACTTTAAAAAAAGTGAACAGTAGTAACAGCAAGAACCAGAGGAACGACCTGCATTCCTGTCTGATATTACATTATTCACATGGTTTTTGACAGCAAACATACTGAGGAAAGAAAAATTTGAAATGTCTCTTACTGCATCAAATTTCACATTAAGATTTAGATTATTAAAATAGCAGTGTTCATCTTACCCTTTTGAACAATTTTATCCAAAATGTTGAAGTAATTCTTTTGTGCCACACCACTCAATGACGTTAACTGGGATTTTGCAATTAGCTGCAATAGCTTAAAGAAAAAAAGGGGGAAAAAACACTAGGCAACATATAAATATATTTAATCTGGAATATAAACCTCAGTGATATATCACAAATACAGCATAAAGGATCAGCTAACACGAGGCTCTCAAAATCAGGTCCCTGCGTCATCTGGAGTCCAGCTTGGGAAATGGTCACCACCTGCATTAACTTGAAGAACACTGAACACGAGGAAGCCAAGGCAACCATGGCTTCTATTTTCCAATCTTGTGTACAACTAGTTAGTGGAAGCCAATTTACTCCCAGAACCCTAGCTGCAAGAGAGTCTATGAAACGTAGTCTTTAGCTTGGCAACCTCTATGGTAAGAGACACAACAGAAAAAGTTGTACTTGGTCATAGGTGCTTGGTCACTAACAAGTATTTGTGCTAGACTACACCTAGACTTGCTATTGTTATCTGAGAAGACAATCAGAAAATCAAAAGGCCCTTCCATCTGGAAAATAAAAAGGATAAACAACAAAACCAAAACTCCAACTTCTTTTTTTTTTTTTGGCCAGGGGGTGGGTACACATGTGGGAGAAAGAGAGAGGATCCTCCAATGGGCCTTGGTCACACCCCAATCCTTTCCCATCTAATTCTCCATCCCGTCAGGATCCTGGACACGCACACATGTCTAGCGTGTTTCTCAACACTCAGGGCCAGTCCTTGATCCCTCGTTAGCCACAAAGGATTTAGCTTTCTCTGCACAGCACTTAACCTCCACACAACGGGGCCAGTCCCCAAGCTCCTTTTCAAACAGCACTTTGGTCAAAGAGTATTATTAGGGAAACTTCAAAAAGTTCATGTGAAAAATTAAAGTGTGAGTTTATTTTGGTCCAAGAAATATGAAATCTACCTATAGTTTTTTCATAGTAAGAATTTCCTATGAACTTTTTGAAGACCCTCTTCATATGAATTACAGAATATCTGGAAAACCAGCTACCTGCTTTTGTAATGGTTAAGGAGTCCTGGACCAGGTAGCTTGAAAATCACGCCAGGAGCATGTACAAGCATGCCCAAAATCCCAGAAAGAGGGAGAAATGGAGGAGAGAGGACTGCTGCATGACCATTCCCTTTGGGGGAGGAGGAAGGGTGCTTTCTCATTTTCCTCTCTCTGTCTCTTACCGGTAAGCACACTTGCCCTCTAGGAAAAAAAAAAAAAAGTACAAAAAGAAAAAAAATGATATTATAAATCACTGCAATGGAATCTGTGAGATGCACTTCCTCTTTGCTAGAATGGTGACAGCATCCACCTCCACTTATGCCTGCACCCCTGAACACTGCTGTCTCTGCTGTACCCTCAGATGTGCATCCTTTGACAGTGTGAAGTGAACTGCTTCGTTCCTTTAATCTTTTTATTCCACTTCTTTTTGTTTATATCTGCCCAGTGTATCTTTTCCATTCTTTTCTTTCAACATTTGTGAATCACTGTATTTTACGTGTGCTTCCTACATACAATTTGGAGTCAGCCTTTGCTTTGTAATCCAATCAAAAATTGTTTACTTTTAACACTCTCCTTACACTTATGGACACGAGACATGTTTGGTCTTAATAGTGTGACACATTTTCATTTTCGTAGCTTTAAAAAAAGAATCTCATGTCTCTTTTCCTTCTTCTCCCACTCCCTGCAGTTCTTTTTTTTTTTTTTTTAATTTTTATTATCATCATAATCTTCTTTATATTACATTGGATTACATATAACTTTACATCCCTGCAGTTCTTTTAAAATTTAGGAGAGTTTGCATTATTTTGTCCCAGAGGTTACTTTTGTAATGATAACTTTATATAATTTTTATTCCCCTACATCCTTCAACAACATATCCTAGTCATGTTAGTTTCCTGTTCCAAGTTATGATAGAACTACCATGCCTCTTCTTCCTCCTCCCTTCCAACCCTTCCCTCTCAAGCTGATTTAGTGAATAACATTTTCTTCACAACCACCTTGTGATTACAGGTGGGACAGACAACAACTTTTCCCCCTACCTTTTCTCTCCTCCCTTCCCAAATTTTCCTAGTTGCACCATTTTGTCCTTGTCAGGACCTGTGACCTCATCTGCTCATTACCCGAACCCCACAGCTGTTCCCATCCTAGTCTATAGTTAACACAGTGGGTCATCGTGGATCCAGGCCTGCTGCCATGTTTCTAAAACCATCTCTTAAGTGGCTGAAGTTAAGTTTTAGAAATACCCATTAAAACGATACTCTCAGTGTCCTGAATCCCTACATGGGCAACACTTTGCAGCCTTACTACAAAAGGCAACTGCATGGACATAAATTTCATGAGTCCTCCTTTCTACTTGGAGGATCCTGTAAGGATTCTTCCATTATCGGAAAAATACATAGAAATTTGAGGCCTGAGAAGCTGCCTCCCCTCCCTTTTTTTTTTTTTTTTTTTTTTTTTTTTTTTTTTTTTTTTATTGGGGGCGGGCCCCCCCGAAACAAAAAAGAG
>NW_006159519.1:694997-698164 GCF_000334495.1 Tupaia belangeri chinensis
TAGGGATCTTGGGCACGCACGCACACACGCCCAGCATGAGTTTAAGCCACCGGGTCCGGGACTCGAACCGCAGTCGACTACATGGGAGTCCAGCGACATAGCCATTACGATAACTGCTGGTCCACCTGAAAGAATGCTGAAAGAATTCTAACTGCATCGTCAGAGTTGAGCAACTCCCTAGGATACAGCACACTACAGCTGTCCTGGGTCAGTCTGCCCTGGCATACAATTTGCCCTTTCAAAACGGAGGTTCAAGTCTATTTTTACCACAGGAAAGTTTTCTTAAATGTTATCTTTAAATACTTATTTGGGCTCATTGTTTTGTTTTATTTTAGGGGGTTTCCAATTATAAATAGCTGGAATGTCTCTTACTATCCTCCATGGCTATAATTCTTTCTAATCCTTTTAAACTTACTTTTACTGTGTCACTTGTATTCCTTTTCTCATTCCTGTCATTCCCAACACTCTAACTGTGCTGCTTCTCTTGGCAACGTCTATCCTTAGTTCTGCCAGCTCACATCTGCCCCCTCTTGCCTCACCTGGTTATACTAACACCTGCTTTCGGCATGGGACCTTCCTTCACAGAACTGCTTCATCAGCCGCCGCTTTTTGCTTTTCCTTCTCGATGAAATATTTGGCTGTGACTTCCACCTGCTTCACAGACTCATTTTTCTGGTGTCCCTCATCTCTCAGGAGGTTTGGCTGTGTTTTCTGCATTTTTCTTTAGAAAATGTTCACGCTATTGCAGTTACCTTCTCTCTTAATACTCATTTTTGAGTGAGATGGTACCCAAAGAGGGTACGTGCTTTGCAAGAGGCTACAGGAGGGGAGACCGGGGCAGCTTCCCAGGCTGCTCAGTCCAACGCCCTCCCCTCCTGCTGCTGCTTGACACAATCACGTGTACTATCCCGGGATAACCCTGCAGCCCCTCTGAGTAAAACAGGCTCCAAGAAGGCCTTTGCCGCTAGCCCTCCTTCCTGGAATTTCCACACTTACTGTGGGCAGCATTTTAGCATCTATGAGGAGGTCTTCAAAGAAAATTCATATTACAAGAAGCTCTACATGGAGTTCAAAATGTTTTTGTATCGAAACACACTCATACTTTAATTCCGTATCTCTATGAGCTTTCTGAAGTCCTCGCATATGACTTCTGCCTCTCATTCTACAAGGCTGTGCAGCTGGGGCCTTCCAGACCTGTCCAACAAGACTTTCTGCCACCTAAGCTCTTCTGTTCACTTCTGCCTGTATGACTTCTTCCCAATCCTCACTGCTTTTGGTAAGCCTTGCACATATTTAAGAGTCTGCAAACTGCATCTGATTCCCATTTTTCTGAAAATAGGGTTTTTCATCCACTCCTTCCAATCCTCCTTCCAGCCTTTTAAATAAAGACTTTGAAAGCACAGGGTTGGCAGTTGGCTTAGACCAGTTACCTACAGAGCACTAGGTAACACCAGACATGAACAACAGCAAAGATGAAAAGCGAGGTAACGTTCACAGTTGGAGGAAATCTTAGGTTAAAATGGTAATTAAGATAAAAGGGCAAAGGACACAATTTATAAAGAACATATAACCAGTCATAAGCTTCTATGTAGCTATAAGGCAGGAATTTAATGAAAATTGATTAAAAACGCAAATATTGTGGGAAGCTTTTATATATCTTTTCAAATCTGACAATTCTAAACAATTAAGAGCGCGGAAAAATCAAGTAATATAACCATCAAAACCTGATTTTTAGATAAACAGAAAAATATTGCAACCTTCAAATAAAGAATCTACATTTTTCTCATGTATCAATAAGAATATTTACAAAATGACCACAAAGAGGGACCAGCAGTTAGCGTAATGGCTATGTTGCTGGACTCCCATGTAGTCAACTGTGGTACGAGTCCCGGACCCAGTGGCTTGAACTCATGCTGGGCGTGTGTGTGTGTGTGCCCAAGATCCCGAGAGGAGAATGGAGGAGAAGGGATTGCGGCGTGGCCATACACCCTGGGGGGTGATTTCTCGTTTTCTGTCTCTCTGTCTCTCTTTGTCTTTCTGGCGAGCGCATGCACCCTATAGCAAAAACCTCTCCGAAAAAAAAGAAAAAAAAAAAATGGCCACAAAGAAAAGCTTGATTATTTCAAAGTAAAAATCTTACAGGCCATACTCTCTGATGATTCTGTGATAAAACTAGAACTTAATACAGTTAAATAAAATCATACCTACTTGAAATTCATAGGACATTCCTAAATACCCCTGGATCTTAGAGCAAATCAAAATTCCACATGCTTGTGTTCACGAAGGCTCTCACAGACATGGCGAAAGGAGGGTGGGGTAGACAAAAATGCTACTATTTTTACTTTTAAAGTTAATCTCATTATAGAATATGCAATTATATTCTTTACTGGGCAGAGCAAGTCAACTTTGCTCAATCTTCGCTTTTTGATCATTCGTATTTGTAATTAACAAAGGGATTGCGGCGTGGCCATACACCCTGGGGGGTGATTTCTCGTTTTCTGTCTCTCTGTCTCTCTTTGTCTTTCTGGCGAGCGCATGCACCCTATAGCAAAAACCTCTCCGAAAAAAAAGAAAAAAAAAAAAATGGCCACAAAGAAAAGCTTGATTATTTCAAAGTAAAAATCTTACAGGCCATACTCTCTGATGATTCTGTGATAAAACTAGAACTTAATACAGTTAAATAAAATCATACCTACTTGAAATTCATAGGACATTCCTAAATACCCCTGGATCTTAGAGCAAATCAAAATTCCACATGCTTGTGTTCACGAAGGCTCTCACAGACATGGCGAAAGGAGGGTGGGGTAGACAAAAATGCTACTATTTTTACTTTTAAAGTTAATCTCATTATAGAATATGCAATTATATTCTTTACTGGGCAGAGCAAGTCAACTTTGCTCAATCTTCGCTTTTTGATCATTCGTATTTGTAATTAACAGTAAACATTTATGCAGTGATTATTATAATGGATCTATTTGCTCTTTTCTTCCTATTATTATCACCTTTTTCTATATGCAGTCACTACACATCATTTAGGTTGTAGAGAGAATTTACCCAACATGAAATACACCTCAGACCAGTCCAGTGGAGAATACTAGACATGTCATCAACAGGTAATAAACCATTTCTGTGTCCCACAGATGTCTTACCTCTCTATCCTCCCCCCC
>NW_006159519.1:698195-708776 GCF_000334495.1 Tupaia belangeri chinensis
CCCTACACTCTTCCCCACTCCCACTCTCCTTCCACACTTTGAAGTACTTGATCTCCATTTAATTCTCATAACATCCCTTTGAGGTCGGTCCTTTTAAATCCACTCTACGGATGAGAAACTGAGGCATGAAGAGATGAAGAAGCTGGCCCCAAACCACATTCCTGAGCAGGACAGGAGGCCGACTGGAGCGTGGCAGTCTTCAAAATCTGTGCTCCTGCTTCAAGTCAGGCTGCCTGGCGCTCTGTGTGTGTGTCAGACACACAGACTAGCTCTGAACATTCTTCAGCGTCTGGAATTTGACCCTCTGTTTTGAAAAACCTCAATTCTATTCTCTTTAGCACAGTGATGACATGTCAAGGCATAACCACCAAGTCCCTAAATGTGAATGCAGCCTGTGGTCTATACAAACTGTACATTTTCTGGAGAAAGCATCACACGCTTTCCTCAAACCCCGTCCAAAGTCTGTGAGCTCCCTGCACACTCCCCTTCTACCCAGAGGTTCAGGAAGAACCACAGTACAGACCGTGCAGGCTGGACTCTAGTCTGAAAACTCGGGCCTTTGCAAACAGGTTCCAAGTTGCTCAGGCAGTGATCTTTGAGAAGAAATTTCTATTTTTTGAGTTGTCCCTTTCTCCATTTTCCCTGGGAATTAACATCCCATTTGACTCTCATCTTATTCATTATTCACTGATTTTCAGTGCTGGCAGAAAGTAAGACTGCTATTTTTAACTAAAATTGAACTGTTGTACAACTTATCATTTTAATTTTCATAAAAGCATTCTTAATTGCTGTATTTAGTCATACTCCACAAGTTACCTTGTTGATAAAGTATGCTGCGAGTTAAACATAAAGATGACACTGGGTATAACACTTGCTGACTGTATTAATAATGGCATTTCAAATTTCTGATATAATTTGGATATTCACCTAGAATACAAATGGCCATTCAATGAATAAACAACCCTTGTATCCCCAGAGTACTCAAACTGACCTGACACAACTTCTCCACCATAATCATCAATTTATGTTAAATTGGCTGAAAAACATCAGAGCTACAAGGCCAAATTTAATTCAAATGAGGTCACACTCTCAAGTTAGTTGAAGTGCCCTTCCTTCAATTGAAAATAAGCTTCTCTTTGAAGTTCTACCACTTGTTTCTTAGACCCTCTTCTTTAACAAATATTGTTCCTGGAGACATTCACCTATTTCACTTACACATTTTAATCCAGAATTTTCAAGGGAAAAAATGATAAGAAATACCTGAAGTTAATTCAATGGCCTAGTCTATCTGTGTGTGTGTGTGTGTGTGTGTGTGTGTGTGTATGTGTGTGTGAGTATATACATGCATGTATATGTGTGTATTTTTTCTGTGTAAGAGAAATTCTGCTCACTCAGGAAATCAGAGAATATCCTTTTTGTAAGAAACATTTTTATAAAGTAGAAATAAATTCCTGTATTCTAAATATCAATTTTTCTTGAGGGGACCAGCAGATGGCATGATGCTTATGTCACTGGACTCCTGTGTAGTCAACCACAGTTCAAGCCCCAGATCTGGTGGCTTAAAACTCATGTCAAGCACGTGTGCATGTGTACCCAAGATCCCAAGAGGAGAATGGAGAAGGGATTGAGTCGTGGCCGTCTCCCCATCCCCCCCCAAGAAGGAGGTGATTTCTTGCTTTCTGTCTCTCTGTCTCTCTCTGTCTCTTTGGGGAGTGCATTACGCCCTATCACAAAGCTCTCTCTTAAAAAAAAAAAAGCAAGTGGCTTTCTAAAATGCATCATATGTTTTAAAATAATGACCTGCCAAATTAATTAAAACTGGTTAAAAGGACTGTCTTTAAAATTTCTGATCATATTGCTAATCAAGCAATCCCTTTTCCTCCATTCTCCTCTCAGGATTCTGGGCACACACACACAACACCCAGTGTGAGTTTCAAGTCACTAAGTCCAGGATTCAAACCGCAGTTGACTACGTGGGAGTCCAGATATGTAACCATTATACCATTTGACAGTCCCAATCACTTGCTTTCCAATCAGAGGAAAAGTTTATAGAATTAGGGAAAATAAGGTCTTAGCAAAGCACTTCTTGGCTCTCAGGACAACTGTATTTCTGTTTCCCATCTTTGTTTCCATTGTGACCTCAGGCACTTCCTCTGGACCTTGTTTTCAGTATATTTATGCTGGGAAAGTTCATTTTGTATGCTGTAAAGATGTACAGTAATTAAACATTAAAAAAAGAAAAAAATTAAAATTAAAAAGAAAGAGATATCAACTAAAACAAAAAAATCCTGAGTTACAAATGAATCTGCATGGAGCTGTTATCCCTTTGCCTAAATCTTTCTCATAAGATAATCGACATGGTAGCTAACACAGAAAGTACGGTACGGCCTGTTCCAAGAGCTTGAACTATTAATAGTTTAGTCCTGACTGCAGTCCTCTGAGGTAGATACTAAAATGTATCATGCCATGAGTGAGAAGATTAAGTCACTGGACTGAGCTCCCCTCGTAGGTAAGAAAACGAGATCATTCGAACACTGACTGTGTGGCTCCAGAGCCGCCGTCCTTCCCACTGCCACACTCCCGTGTGGATGGAAGCCTGGGAGGACCCAGGTCATCCGTGACCTCAGCACTTCTCAGTGGACCCCGATCTGCAGACTGTGGCTATTAAATACCTGCTCTTAAATAGTGTTTAGTAGTAATTACAAGAAAAATTGAAATCTCCATCTAACCAGATATTCCAGACTGAGATGTCTAGATATCTATTCAGTTGTTTTCATGTCTCCACTACTTAAGAGCTCCCTGAGCTACCCAGAAACAGGGAGATGTCCATCTCCAAAGGTGAGGACCATCTGGACCACAGGGACCAAACTAGTGAGTCCTGGGAAGAGGAGAGCAATGCCGAGGAGTGACCAACTCTTCACCTACAATGAGGGCAAAGGAAAAAGTAAAAGTAAATGGGGACGAGAAAAAAAAGACTGGGATAGTAATACATGGAGAGGCCCAATCCAAGGCAAGATGTATGTTTTATTACCAATAATCACCAAAATGTGGTTCTTTGTTTTGGGGGGGGGTTTGTTGCTGTTGTTGTTGTTGTCTTGTTCTGTCCTCTTTCAATTCATGATAGAGTGCATCTGTATGCACAGGTGGAGGTGGAATGAGAAGGGCAGATGCATCCTCCACAAGGCTGAGTCATGCCACCACCCCCTTCTTCCAGCCCTCCAGCCTGCCAGGATTCTGAGTATGTGCATGTGCACACGCACCAGTCACGCTTTCAGGCCAGGGACTTGAACTAAAGCCAGCATGTGACTTCCAGCTCCACAGTCCTGTACGCTACCAATCGCCAGAGTCTGGGCCCATCTGACTTCGTTTTCAGCAGATGGTGGACAAATCGTATTTCAGAAGGTAAGTTTGCTGTACTTATAGAGTTTGGAGGGCCAGGAGGGAGAAGGTAGGATTCCTGCAGAGGACAGAAGAGCCAGTGGGGCCTCCACCTGGTAGGCAGCAACCAACAGATATGATGGACTGATTCCATGTTTGAGGGTGACCCTTGAAAAGGGGAGACAGTGCTGGAACATCCTCAATGCACACACTCCACATGTTTCCTATAATCTCCAGCTCTACCCTCTACCTCTGGGATGTGGTATGAGAAGCACAGTGCTTCTCAAAATGTTGCAGGGTAAGTTTAGCTGGTACATGGATATACATTTTGATTTTCATAGTTACATATTTACTTTACATGTATTAAAAATATAAGCAGCACAGGCTCTGGCCATAGTGTCCTGAGAGGTCAGATTGCTATCAGTCATGGCCCATGGACATGAACAAGGTCAGGGTCATGGTCATGGTAAAATGGAACTTCCAGATTATAAGCAGTGGAAGACAGAAGGAACACCATTAGAAACTGTCCAGGAGAAGCTGGCTGCACAAGGACTAAGAGATCCATGGGCCTGGAATGAAGCTTGGAGATACATGGGTGGCTTTGCAAACAATGTTTCCTTCATTGGTGCATTATTAAAAGGGTTCAAGTGGGGATTTGCTGCATTTGTGGTAGCTGTAGGAACCGAATATTTCCTGGAATCCTCGAATAAAGATAATAAACACCACTGAAGAAAATACCTGGAAGTATCTTAGTGACTTAACTCTTATAAAAATATTTCTCCACTATATATATATATATGCAGCACAGAAATGTACAATAAGTATTGTTGTTTAGGATGAGGCTAAAGTAGGTATTTCTGTTTTTAAAAGTCAATGTGAAAAATATGATTATTCGGTAAATAATAGTAATGTGCGGTATGCAGACAAAACAAAAATTCATGAAGTGGAAATTGATAGAAAACTGGCCCAGGCCTATGGACTCCCCTCTCACAAAGCACAGAACACTCAGACCTTCTCTGGAATCAGCGAACAAAGATGAGCCAGAACATCTGGCACTGAGACCACCAGCAGCCAGCTCTCTTCTTCCCGGGCCTCTACCCTACTCTGATTTTCGCCCACCCCAAGAGTTAAATCCTTTTACGTAGACAGATGGCCAAGAATTGCTACTTAGAGCACTGTGAAGTGTGGTCTGAACCCTCAAAGAGCTACATAGAGAAACCGTGGCTGTAAGACAAACCTCTCTGCAGTCATGGTTTTTTCCTGCTACCTCATTCCTGAAAATTTCAACAAAGTGGAGTCAAATATGCTTCTTCACCTCCAAAAGAAGTATCTAAGGGAGAAATTGCTGGCCAGTGTATAAATATCAACATAAGAACTCAGAACACAATGAAAAAATTCAGTCTAAACAAAATTTTAAAATTTAGCTAATGTCAACTGGGTTTCACTAAAGCATGTGGCATAAAAGGATCTCTCAGTTATTAGTTACATAAGATGCCTAGACAAGTTCTGGTGGGAACCAAACCAAACAGATAAAATGACCTGCGGCTGAAGGTATTTAACCATCTCATTTTTCTGTCCTTCACAATTTATTTTTATTTTATTTTTATTTTTTTTAGAGATTTTTGCTATAGGGCGTGAGTGCTTGCCAGAAAGACAGAGAGACAGAGAGACAGAAAGTAAGAAATCACTCCCCAGGGGGGATGGCCATGCTGCAATCCCTTCTCCTCCATTCTCTTCTTGGGATCTTGGGCACGCATGCACACGTGCCCGGTGTGAGTTTAAGCCACCACATCCAGGACTCAAACCACAGTCGACCACATGGGAGTCCAGCAACATAGCCATTATGCCATCTGCTGGTCCCCCTTCTAGTAACACTTTTAACTGTCTGAAAGTCATTAAAGACAAATCTTTCCCATGTCTCACATTACTATTAAAAACAAAATTAAGAGTTTCATAACCATGATTACTTCTGATATAATGAAAGTGAATAAACCACATAGTAATTAATCTTTAGACAAATAAAGGCAAATAATAAGTGAACTATATAGCTGAGATTCTTTCCTTTTCTTTTTTTTTTTTTTTTTGGAGAAGAAGTTTTTCTTTGTTGCTATAGGGCACGCGCACTCACCAGAAAGACAGAGAAGCAGAAAGCGAGAAATCACTCCCCAGGCAGGATGGCTAAAACACAATCCCTTCTCCTCCATTCTCCTCTCGGGATCTTGGGCACACACGCACATATACCCAGTGTGAGGCTGAAGCCACCGGGTCCAGGACTCGAACCACGGTCAACTACATGAGAGTCCAGCAACCTAGCCACTACATCAACTGCCGTTTCCATGAGATTCTTTCCTTTTGAATGTAGCTCAAGGTAAAAATTTCTTCTCAAAATGTATCATTAGTGCAATAAGGCTTAGGGAGTTCTATTTTGTGTAGAATTCCTTTCTCCCCCCATTGGTTACTTCTTCCTCTATGAAAATGTCTCATTCCTTGTAGAAAACATAAAGTAGAAAATACACATGAAATCATCAAGTAAAGGTCACATGGGAGCCCCTCTTCTCACAGTCACTGATGCTGTCCACAGAAATGTGGTGAGACCCCACAAGAGACCGCCCTGCAGTATCTGGCACCAGTACCAGGGAAACCTTCACTTCTCACTGTTCCCTCCTGAACTCATCCTTTCCCCTGCTACAGAGCACCTTTACGCTGCTGCCAAAAACATCTTAGACATTTTACACTTGTAACTTTCAAAATATAGTTATTCAAGAGAGTAATCAAAGTAACTTTTGAAGTAAAACTTACTTTGACCACATAATTGAACCTTCGGATATCCTGAATTGCACTTGAGAAATCTAATCGATTAAAGGCTTCCCCCAAGGTACAATAGCCATGCCTCTGGAAAAGCAACACAAAATGGTTAAAATCAGTCAAAGTAGTCAATTAGCCAAAATGAACTCACAGTTAATTTGAATTAGACTATGCATTTTTTTTTTTAGCAAAGGAGATTTGTTTTTATTCTGAAGATTTATTTCAGATTTCGATGAGAGTAGAGTACATAACAGCAATGCTAAACTTAAGTAATTTATGTATAATTAAGACACTATGCCTTAGTGGACTTTTTTTTTACACTGCTGTTGATGTAATGACAAAGGGACTATGTATTAAGTATCTTGGTTTCTTTCACTGGGGACAAGTTGCCCACTCTAGGATTGATGATCTTGAGCCTCAAATCTCAAGAACATATCCTAATCTGGGCACCTAAACATGATATGTTCTAGGCTACGCAGCACCAATCACCTGCTTAGCTGCATTAGCAGGGTGAGGAGTTACAAATGCACACATCAAGTACAGGGTGTGCTCGCGGGGCAGTATGTACTCATTGATTGTAAAAAAACAAAAGCTTAAAGATTATGAAAGACAGATACTAAAGATTAGAAGAAGTTTTATATCCATTTAACAATATTAACCATCACCAAATTGGTTGAATACATTTCTTTTAAAGGGAATTTTCCTTCTAAAGATTAAATTCCTCAGAATCTAATCCTTAAGTTTCTAGGAAGCTGGGTTACTTTAAGAACATCCATTACAAACATTTCTGAAACATTTAACTTAACATATTATGATACATAGCTGTTTCCTAAATTATTTTTCACCACTGATGTAAGTTAAGTGATGCAGTTTCTAGCACTGTAAAAGTAGCTAAGCTTCCTTGATATTAAGGAAGACACAGGGAACAGAGTTTGAAGTGAACTGGTTTGTTTCATGGCTCATAAAGAAGCTTGAGCCAACTTGGCAAAAGAAAAGCAGGGAAACAGCTCAAACTGTTCGGCACAGATTCAGTTTTGATCGTTAAGTTAATATGAGCTACTCTCCATACTGAACACAGGGCTCACAGATACCCCAAACTCCCCCGAATACATCAGGAAGGACACCTTTCCCATCAGTACTAGGGGATCGTGCTAACAAACAGTAGAGATCCATTCTGAGTTTGAAACAGTCCTACTATTGATTCAGAAAGGGGGGTGGGGGTGGCCACACACTGCACACATACAAATGCACACACACCATAAACATGCACATATCATGCACATATACCACATGCATGTACACCAAACGTACACATACACCCCACCACACATACCACATGCATGCCACCTAGATCACACACCACATCCACCACACAGACACACATCCACACACACACACCCACCACACAAATCACACACCATATACACAGTCACACCACACACATACACAGTAGATACATACAACACCCACAGGAACAACTGAGAATCACTGCTTCAAAATATGCATGAATGCTTTCATTCATTAGTGTGAACAATAGATTTTGAAGTTGCAAAAGAAATTTATTTTACGTGACATTACATATTCAACAGAAATCAAGCAAGATACACTGTTATTTATAATGAAATACTTACTTCTTTTGTGCTTTCTTTATGGACATAGATCCATTTTTCACGATAAAAACCTGGAATAAAAAGTAACTTTGTTCTTAAAATCTGGCAAATCATTTCAAAACGAAGATTTATAAAGGAATTCCGTAAGTGGTCAAGTTAATAAAATTATCTGACTTACTATATTTATAAGAAATGTTTTTATCTGGTTAAATATAATCCGAATTGCCTTATTTTCTAATACTAAGAGTTATTGAAACACCTTCAAATGAAGATGATTTAAGACAGTACCAAGAGTTAGTAACTTAAAAGAAAATGATTATTGATGACTATAGTCACATCAAAACATAATCATAAAAATGCAATTTAATTATTTATAAATTCTATGTACCCGATAAAGTCCTATTCCTTTATTGCCAGGTATGGTATTCCACAGAAACACATTTTTCATGTAACTCATATCCCAAAGCTCCAAGATTCACAGTAGCTACATTGCCCATGTGACCTGCTTCATACATTAACATGCCTTGGGGACTCGCAGCTGAGCTGTAAGGCAGTGCCGTAACAGAGGCCCTCCACTCTCACAGATGGATGACTGTCTCCAGCCTTCCCTACCCTTCTATCCTTCACTGCTTCCCCATGTCCTCAGCTCTAGCTCTGACCATGTCTGTCTCCTACTCAGTCTTCAGTGACCAAAGTCAAGACATGTTCCATTGGGCTGCGCTGCTCAGGACCACAACTGGGCCCTTCAGAAGCATGGACTTGTGTGGATTTTACTGTCACCTGTTTTGTTTTTGTACATTTTACCAACTAAAATGGTCAAGGCACAAAAATCTAATAATTAAATTCAGTAGGCATACAGATTACAGTGCTGTAATTTACATACCTATATCATATTTTATTTCATAAGAGCATTGTCAAAACAATTTAGTATATCAACATAGCCAATGAGTAAAAATATCACAAAATCACTATTGAAAATTATCTTACTTTGCGTGTTTGTGTCATTTCCAAAGTGGTCCTTTTTCCTTTTTTTGGATGCATAGTCATGTTCTTCATTACTGAATATTTCTTCATCTTCACTGTTTAAGATACTGAAATAAAGATACATTTTAGTAAAATATTTTTTCAGTGACAGCTTCATTTGGCTTTCCTTTTGTAAGAGAAAACAATAACTATTTGATTTGCAATTCAGGAGACCAAAATAAAAATCATGTCAAATCCAGAAAGTACAAGTTAATTTTCAAAGCAACAGATTATGATTTTGAAATTACAAAGGTAATAGGTAATATGTGTGTGTGTGCATGCATATGTGTGTGCATATGAATGTATGTATGTATGTGTGTGTGTATGTGTGTATATATTGTTTGTTTGTTTGTTTTGAGAAATCTAAGGTGTATCCTGGTTCTTCTTAGAACATTAGACCAGAAAGTTATATTTTAGCATCTTCCAAGGAGTCTGATATGCTCAACAAGGCTTCAGACATCAAAATGGTTTATTAAAACACAGATTATGGGTCCAGCAGATGGCATAATAGTTATGTCACTGGACTCCTATGTGGTTGACTGTGGTTCAAGTCTCGGACCCAGTGGTTTGAGACCCGCACATGTACCCCAAGTCCCAAGAGAAGAAAGGAGACAGGATTGCAGCGTGGCCATTCCCTCCGGGGGATTATTTCTCACTTTCTGTCTCTCTGTCTCTCCAAAGAGCTCATGTGCTCTATAGCAAAAACAAAAACAAAAACAAAAAACCCTCTCTAAAAAAAACACAGATTATGAACAAAACTATAAAAGCTAAGAAAAAAGTTAGTAACAATATGATACCCAATACTGAGTAACAACTGGTGTGTCCCTGATCCAGTGCTGAATGAACACTTAACATTTCTGTTTATCCCCGTACTTCTAAGAATTTAACTAAAGCTAGTACTACGATGAACGTTTTCTTATGAAGCATCAAATAAACATGCCATTAAGAGAAATAACTGAAACCAGATAAAGTAAAACATACATTTTTACCATTTAAGTACATTGACTTAAAAACTTTTCCAATATTTCTTCTTTTTTACAAAATAAAGCAAAAAAAAAAAAAATCATCAGGCAATCATGAACAACCTGAACAAATCTTTATTTTAAAAAATGTTTTCCTTTCAGTTAAAAAAAACTCTGTAAACAGCAATCCATAACCTCAAAACTAAAAATGTGTTTTTTAAAAAAGCATAAAACTTTATTTTTTTAATTTTTTAAAAAATTTATTCATTCTCTACATTAATTCACTATACACCATCACAACACACAAATGAATTTTCCATCCAAAATACACTGTGCATTGGCTTAATCAAGCACATCAACATACATGTTCTCAGCAAATAATTTTCCAATTCTTATGTCCTGCATACCTTGCCTTTTGTTTTGTCATTCTTGATTCCCCATCCCCCACCCTCTGCCATGTCCCATCCTCCTCCCACGTTGTCCATGGCATCCACAGTTGCCCTCCATGCCTTTCCCCACCCCATTCAATTGATCTGCCAATGAACTTAATTAGTCTAAATATATCCAATAGTTATAGCAGCTGACACATACCTATACATGAACCCAAGTCTGACTTTAGGCATAAACCCCAGTGAGTAGAATGAACATACTATAAAGTAGTACCCAGCTGGGCCCATACAGCTCGCTGCAGTCGTCAAATATGCACTTTTTTTAAATGATATGAACAGTTTTATCGGTTTTTTTTTCCTTCTGCAACTTTTTTTTTTATATTACCTAAAATTCATTCCCTGAGCAGCAACGAA
>NW_006159519.1:709391-715169 GCF_000334495.1 Tupaia belangeri chinensis
GCGGCCACACGCGGGCCAGGCGACCACACGCAGGCCCAGCGGCCACACGCCAGCCCCGAGGGCGCGAATGTGCGCAGGACCCAGCGCCACCTCCCGTTAGCCCGCCGGGCCCAAGAAAGGAAGGATGGCAAGCTGGGCTGGTCCGTGCCGCCGGCCCGCATAGGCGCCAAGCGCGGGACACACCCAGCGCCGGAGAGGCAGCGGGGGCTATGCGGCCCGGGCTGCGGAAAGCGGAACAGAGCCCCGGCCGCGCAGGCCCCGCAAAACTTTATTTTTTGACACACTGACAACTGAGATGTTTCCACCTGAAAATGAGGCAGCAAGCTCTGTGGAGACAAAACAGCTGGCCACTCTCAAAGCCAAGGAATTAAAATTGCTTATTTCTCAATCATCATTTTTTTTGACAAGAAAACTGCATGAAAGCTCCTTCCCACTCTCTAGTACACATTTGTAATAAAAACAGTTGAGTTTGCCAAACAAATCTATTTGTCACTGTCAGAATAAACTTAACCATCACTAGCACCAGTTTTAAGTCTCCAAGACAAGCAAAGGTGCACTGGAAAACATGGAATCAATTTCACAATCTGTGGCAGGCATCAAATAACACTAATTCACGAAAAAGTGTTCCTTCTTGCATCTTATATTTAATCTTCACTGTGTTGTTGTTATTGATTCTACTGACTGTAGATTTTTAATCCAAAAAAAAAAAATCTTTTTCTAATTGGGTCTCTAGGAAAGTTGTGACATATTTTTGCATAAATACTCCATGTCTTTCCCAATAACCTAATATCATAGGAAAGGCAGAATACACTGCCCTGTAGAAATCGTGTCACAGAAATGAAAATGGGATGCAAAAGGAAGGACTGCTGACCAATCTCGCCAGTCCAGGGAGAGGACAGCCCTGTGCACTTCAGCACTGACGAGTGATCAGGGGACAGCAAGGTGACCTGAGCAGATGCTCATGGACACATCTAACCTGACCCAGACTGCCCAGCAGTCCAGGCAGGTTTCAAGGCTTGTGCAGGTAGGAAACAGTCCCCTCCTCTTCCTATTCCTGGCTGAGACCTGAGCAGGGCTGGCTGCTCTGACACCTGGCCCTAGCCTGTGCTGACTGTAGCTCCCTTGGGGATCCCCACACTAATGGACTCTACGGGGAGAGCTGACCTCTTTAGGCACAGCCGGGACACCTCCCAGGCTGGCCCAGGCACCAATTTTGGAGTTAGGCTCCCACGAAATCTATGTCAGACTACAGCACCAAACCCGGGCTGGTGGAGGGGAATCAAGGGAAAATGGCTACTGCAGAGAAACTGCTTAGTTGCTATTTTTACAAAGTAGTTTAAATAGGAGGAGAAAAAAAATGCCAAATATTTGGTGATGCTTTTTATTCTGTCAGGTAAAAAAAAAAAAATGTATAAGTGGAGAAGAAAAAAATGCGTCTAAAATTAAAATTCAACATACAAATATGTTACTAATGGTATTTCATGTTGTACAAAACTTTTCATTTCACATGTATGTAAACTACTAGTCAACTACATTTCATAGCAAATACTTCCTCTTCTTAAGACATTGGGCTTCATAAACAAAACAACACTTATTCTGACTTAAAAACAATTGGAACTTCAACAACACAAAAACCCAACAACCCCCCCACCAAAAAAAAGACAAAAGACTTCCATGGATATTTCTTCAAAGATACATAAATGGCCAGTCAGCACTTTAAAAGATGCTCAACATCACTAATTATTTAAAATGCAAATAAAACTAGTAGGAGATACTCGCCCATTAGGAGAGCAACAATCAAAAAAGAAAACAGAAAACAACAAGTGTTGGTGAGGCTGTAAAATGCAGAAAACAGTTTGGCATTTCTCATAAACATAGAAATATTGTATGATCCAGCAATTCCACTTCTGCATACACATCCCAAAAAACTGAAAGCAGGGGCTCAAAGAGATATTCGTACACCCATGCTCATCAGAGCACCATTCACAATAGCTATGCATGTAAGCAACTCATATGTCCGTCCATGGATAAGTGGATAAACAAAATGTGGCATATACACTGAAATACTAGTCAATCTTAAGAAGGAAATTCTGACACACTCTACCACATAGATGAAACCTGAGGCCATTATGCTAAGTAAAACAAGCCACAAAAGGTGACATACTACGAGATTTCGCCTCACAGAGGTCCTGAGAGTAGTTAAACAATAGCTATTGAAAGCAGAATGGAATTTGTCAGGGTTGAGGGAAAGGAATTGGGAGTTAGTGTTTAATGGGTATAAAGTTTTATTTTGGAAAGATGAAAAATTCTGGAAATGGGTGGTGGTGACAGCTGCACAATAATGCCAATGTACTTCAATGCCACTGTACTGAACACTTAAAAATGGTTGAAATAGTAAATTTCATTGTATGTATACTTTACCACAATAAAAAAAGAAAAAAGAAATTGGAGGAGAAAGTAGGAGGCTCATCTTGTCTCGTTCAGGCTGTCTAGGATGTGTGGAAGGAGGAAGGAATGTCAATAAACACACAATGGAACCTCATCTGATACTACAAGCTGAAAACAAAGGCACAGACCTGCCTACAAGAACCTTGGCACCCTACGCTCTCTCTAAATGTAAGATGTGTCGGACTGTGAAAGCTAACAGTTTTTAACTCTCCACATCCATGCACTCCACTACTCTGTTTCTTGGGAACAAGTTCAAAAGGCAAGGAAACTTTGGGGTTTCCTCTGACAAACCCATCAACAGTGCACACTGTCCCCCAAGTTCATTTCCAATCAAGAAGAGTGTAAAGAAGAATCAAAAAACAACTCCAAGCAGAAATTACCTACAGCTAAGCACAAAAATTATTCTCCTAATTCATCTCGGAAAGGCAGAATGCTGCTTTAATATTGTCCTTCTGAAACCTAGTGATTTCCCTAAATTATAACTCTCATTCTGGCAATGACCTGTTAAAATTTACATTTTCCTAAAGAGTCAGATAACATGGTATAAGCTTCATTTCCCAGAACATTCTATGGTTCCAAAGTTAATCTTTACTGCAGGGTGCTGTGAGAGGCCATGATATTCAAATAATTCTCACACTACTCTAGGAAAACAAAACTGACAGGGGTAAGCCTCCAGTTTTCAATCAAGGGTAGCAGTGCTGAACTGTGGTACTACTGTAAGATATGTCACAAACATTTTGTTATCAGTAAGAAAAATTACCAACATCTGTGAATGTTTTAAGTTTTAATAATTGTAAAATACACAATTAAAGTCAAGTAATACAAGAGTATTAAGTAAAGAGTCTCTCTTGTCAACCCCAAGTCCAAACTAGCTAAATTTTTATCATTTCTAATTTATTTGTTCTGGTTGTTAATTTTATAATTAAAAAAAAATTCATCTACCTCCATTTTTTGAGTTGCCTATAATATAAGAAATTAAGCTGGTTACCCATCCCTCTCAATCTTGAGTGACACTTCAGCATTCAACTATATCAACTCATCACCAATCTTCATCTCCCTCCTCAGTCATTTCTTTGTCCCCCCCACCCCCACCCCTCAGTCCAAATGTTTTGAAGTAAGGCACAGACAGGACATCGTTTCTGGGCTACGCTCACAGTCCTGTGTGATCACAATCCACTGCCGGAGAATCCGTGGGGTGTACCATTAGGTTGAGCAACTCAGGCCTTGACTCCGGACACCCTCAGCCTCCCTCCCAGCCCAACACATCCTGCATCACTGCTTCTCTGCATTTAGCAGATCTTGGCCACTGCTGGATCAGCTTCAGGGTCGGGAGATGAAAGGATGCAGAGCATCTGTTCTGCTGCTTGCTCCTGTTGTATTTCTCAATTACCACAAAGCTGTCCTGGACTCCCTCCTAATAGTGCTTCCCCCTACTCCTGGAAAGAGCCCCTTGCTGCTCTGACTTTTGGGGCAGCATCACCTTACACTTTTCAGAAGGCAGTCTTCTGTCTTTTAGTCTGGTACTGTACCCAGTGCCTCAGACTCCCCAACCTTTCAGGTCCACGGAGACAATGAGAGATGTCCCCTCCCACTTTTTAAAGTATTTCTCTAGTACATTTGGATTGCCATAACAACACACTGGATTGGAGGGCTTAAACACATTTATTTCTTCACAGCTCTGGAGGCTGGAGGTTCAAGGTGCAGGCAAGGTTGTGTTCTGAGGCTCCTCTCCTTGGCTCGAGTGTGGTCATCTTCTCCATGTCCTCTCATGGCCTTTCCTCTGTGCACGTGCATCCTGGCATCTCTTCGTGTTACAAGGAGACCAGTCCTATTGGATTAGGGCCCAATTTTATGATCTCATTTAACTTTCATTACCCCCATAAAGGCCCTATCTCCAAATACAGTTATGTTGGGGGTTAGGGCTTCAATATATGGATTTTAGGAGAATGTAATCCAATCTGTAACACAGCACTTAAGATAATAAACCTTTTTTAATCATTTCTAGGGTTTAATATGGGAGGGCAACTGTAACATGTAACCATCCAACTTCTTAAAATCAGAATCTTATAAACTATATGAAACCAATTATACTTATTCTAGTGGACTGAAAGATGTAAAAATTGTAACCTATAGTAACTGTTAATGTGTTCTTATTTGGGAAAAGGAAAAAAAAAATCTTTGTAGAGATAATTAAGTGAAGTATCTTAAAATAAAACTATCCTAGATTAACCAGTTGGTCTCTAAATCAAAGGACTTACAAGAAGAGGAAGAGGCCATAAAGGGAGAAGGCCAGGTGACAACTGAGGCAGAATTTGCAGTGATGTGCCTAAAAGCCAAGAATTGTGGGCAACATCAGACGCTGGAAAGAGCATGGAACAGATCCCCCTCAAAGCCTCCAGAAAGAATCAACTCTGCCAACCCCTCGATTTTGGATTTCTGGCCTCTAGAACTGTGAGAGCATAACTTACTATTGTTCTAAGCCATGGAATGTATGGTTATAGCACCCTAGAAAACTAATACAATGATCTATCTTTTTTTTTTTTTTTGAGAGGTTTTCGCTATAGGGCACGTGTGCTTGCCAGACAGACAGAGAGAGACAGAGAGACAGAAAGCGAGAAATCACCCCCCAGGGGGGATGGTCATGCTGCAATCCCTTCTCCTCCATTCTCCTCTTGGGATCTTGGGCACTCTTGCACATGGGCCCGGCATGAGTTTTAAGCCACCGGGTCCGGGACGCGAACTGCGGTCAACTACGTGGGAGTGCAGCGACATAGCCATTACGCTAACTGCTGGTTCCCGTACAATGATCTATCTTTTAAAGTCACTTCAATTTTGTATTGATCCTAAAAAATACATAAATGCTGTCAATCTACCAATCAAATACAGAAGACTTTAGGAATAGAGAAACTCAGCATAAATATGACAACTTGTCTGAAACATTTTAAGTGTTCACCAAACCAACCTTCAAACTCAGTTGCTGACAAATAACTCCTAAGCTAACCTCTGACTTTTCTTTTGGAATCACTTTGTCGTGTTATTTTCTCCTGGTATGCAAATATTTACAATTCGTTTTTCTGATATAATGCTACTTAAGTCTATTATTGACCTCTAATTATAAAAGATATTCCAAAAGAGAAAGTGCAGTTGACTTTATATAAGTTTTTAAAAGATATATGAAACCATTTTTAGGATTAACATTTCTTCCCTGAATGTCTCACATGACAGGCTGAAGAATCTAACTCTTATTATGTGAAGGGAGCACTAGAGCAGATAGCAAACAGAACACTGAGGCTAGGTGGAACAGTAGTGGATTCATGACTCACTCAGCAG
>NW_006159519.1:715200-716017 GCF_000334495.1 Tupaia belangeri chinensis
GGACTGGGTCATTGGAAAAGTCATGATGTATTTTTTCTATGTAAAAATGTGTCATGAATTTTCCAACTACCCAGTAAGTAGACTGTGTACACCATGCAATTTAGCAGAATGTAAACATGACCCAGGAGATGGTGTAATAGTTATGTTGCTGGACTCCCACATAGTCAACTGCGGTTCAAGTCCCAGACCCAGTGACTTAAAACTCACAGGAGACTCATGTGTGTGTTTGCCCAAGATTTCCAGAGGAGAATGAAAGAGAAGGGATTGCGGCATGGCCATCCCTGGCGAGCACACGCACCCTCCTATAGCAAAAATCTCTCTTTAAAAAAAAAGAAAAAAGAAAAAAGTTCCAAATGTAGTGCTCTTAGAGAAGGATGAAATCAGGAAGTCTACCAGAAGAAGCTCCGAAACCCACCAAAGAGTCTCGCAGACACAACTGCACACAGAGCCCTCCCTCTTACATTCTCCTTGCTTCACGGGTATGTAATTCTAATTACTGTGTCCTCTGACTACCTATCTCACCTGGAACACAGAATCTCATCCAACTCATGGCCAGGGTATCGACATAGCTATCAGGTCTATAAATTCCTCCTCACTCAACTTAAGAATGTATATCTGTAAAATCAAGAACAAAACCGGACTTGCCAGTGATTTTTTGTAGTTGGGATCATAGGCTCAGGATGGAATGGCGTCAGCTAATGTATTTAAGATAGTCAAGGCAAAAAAAAAATTTTTTTTAATTTAAAAAGTCAAAGATTTAACAGCTACATAAACTATCTGTCAAGGGTAAAGTCCACACACATTTTTTTTTTTTTTT
>NW_006159519.1:716213-721721 GCF_000334495.1 Tupaia belangeri chinensis
CCAGACAGACAGAGAGAGACATAGAGACAGAAAGCGAGAAATCACCCCCCAGGGGAGATGGGCACGCCGCAATCCCTTCTCCTCCATTCTCCTCCCAGGATCCTGGGCACGCACGCACACGCGCCCGGCGTGAGTTTTAAGCCACCAGGTCCGGGACGCGAACCACGGTCGACTACATGGGAGTCCAGCGACACAGCCACTACGCTAACTGCTGGTTCCCCACACACATTTTTTGATGTGTATGAACACAGAAGTATTGTGACCAGCAGCTCAAGGAGTACTCCACTAGACAATGAGTTCCAGAAACCAAAATGATCAGAGGCAGAGGCAAAAGGCTAGGGTTATACAAACCATGCATGTGTATTTGTAGGCCTACTGGTGTACACTGATGAGCACAGTGTAACGTGATAGTTATCAGTCCAGACAGCATTGACAGCGAACTACGACCTAAAAAAGTTGTAGAGGAAATGGGGAGGAGGATTCAGTGCCACTGGAAGTAAAAAGGGACAAATCTTCAGAGCAGATGCTCAGAAGACGCAAGGTGAAGAGGCCATTAGCTAATTGAACATTTATGTCCTGTAGGGAGTCAATAGTCAGTATTCAGAAAAGGAAGCCTGAAGGGTATGATAAAAGGTTATTAGTATAATATAAAGGGGGAAATGATTAGGGCAAAATCCTTTCTAAACACTGAAAGTGTCACAAGGTGACAGACAGACTCCCTAATCCCTGTGATGCAAAAATACATATATATATGAACAGAGAGCTGCAGATGTAGATGTATATTATACTTAGTAAACAGTAATTTGAGAGAACTCAAGCCAAACAAAGCAATAAATGTAAATGGGTTTGGTTCATCTAAAAGGAAGAGTTTGGACTGGCTCTCACAAAGCAAAATCAAACACAGTGTTTAACAAAATACACACCTAGAAAAGACTGAGAAAATATATACAGATTATGGGACTCAGGAAAAACAACTGTCATAGCATTAAATACATATTAGTACAAATTTAAACAATAAATTATTTAAATATATAACTAAAAAATAGGAAAAAAGTGAACCATAAGGAAGAAATTATTAAAGATAATAGCAGATATTACTAAATAGAAAAAGAATAGGGCTACAAGTTAAACCACAAAGCTGGTTCTCTAGAGAATACAATCAGCAAAAACAAAACACTAGATATCGTGTCAAGAAAAAAAGTACAAATATGAAATTAACAATGAGAAGCACATTACAGATGCTAACAGAGGAAATCTTAAAAATCTTAAAAGATTACTTCGTAAAACTGCAAATAAATTAGAAGTAGATGAAAATAAATGTTAAATGTAATGCTTAATAAAAATATCAGGGTTTTTTCTTAGAGCTAGACAACGATAAAGTGCATTTAAGAGGAGCAAGCAAGAATAACCAGATCATTCTGAAGAAGAGCAATGAGGGAAGAGCCAGCCCCACCAGATATTAAACACACTGTAAAGCCTCTTGACTTAGAGCAGTATGGTACAGCACTCCAGCAGGACCAGAAGACCCTAAGGTAGTGCCAATGGCACACAGAGGAGACGGTTCATGTCAGAGGGGAAAGGACTTTAATTAAGTAAGCATGCTGCAGTAACTAGACAGCTACTGTGAAAAGACACAAACAGTTCTGTTCCTCTCATCATATCCCAGGCCAGAGATTCTCTTTTCCCTCATTCTTTCTCCCAAGGTATACAGACAGATTTTTAAGTACAGTCCAAAGAGTTCTGACCCTGTACTTGCCTCTAACACATACCCAATCTGGACACCGCATTGCTACACCACGGGAAGCTGCCTCTCCTCCATGTAGGCTGTGTTAGCCTGCTCCCCACAGCTGTTAGGTCAGTTATCCCCAGAGGAGGGGTTCCACTCTAACCTCACCTGAGAGCTAAGAACCAGGGAAGGACTTGACTCTAATTTTGCCTGGGAGCTAAGGGGTGACCTGCCAGCGCTGAAGACCTCAGAACAGACTCCAGACCTGCCTGACTAGCGGAGTCCACAACGTAATGTGATAAGGTTTCCCAGTCTCTGGCTTACTAATTTTCTCAGTGATAACTTGAAGACAATGAGACTCACAGAGAACTATAAAAACAGTCCAGAGAATGTTCCTGAGTTTTCACCCAGTGTTCTCTACCATCTTATACAGCTATAGAACAAGAATCCAAGCCAAGTGAGCAGTAGTACAAACCATTGACTTGACCACAGGCTTTATTCGTATACACCTGAGTCTCCCACTAACATCTGCTTTGGGGCCCACCCAGGAGGCCCACTGCATTTGGCTGACATGGTTCTGCAGTCTTCTCTCACCTGTCATGACCTTGAATCCTTTGAAGAATACTGGTTGGTTTTTTTGTAGACTGTCCCTCAACTTGGGTTGCTCTGGTGTTTTCTCCTGGTTGGATTGGGATTTTATATCTTGGTGATGTGCCATTCCCACTGTGCCATGCAGGAGGTGCACTGTGCTGACCTGATGCCAAACTTAATCACTCAGTGAGGGTGGCCTGGCACTTGCCAGGTCTCTCAACAGTGAAGTTATTAAGCAATGAAAGGCTGTTTTGAAGGAGGCTTTGCACATGTTCTATTTCTCCTTAATCTCTCACCTAATTTCAGCCTCTATCAATGGATCTTGCCTGCAACAACCATTACTGTGATTTCCTGATGGTGATTTTTCTATTTCCCTATTCCTTCTACATTTATTTATTTTATTTTATTTTATTTTATTTTATTTATCTTTTTGAGAGAGGTTAATTTGCTATAGGATGTGTGCACTCACAGGAGAGACAGAGAGACATAAAGTGAGAAACCGCCCCGCAGGGGGGATGGCCATCCCACAATCCCTTCTCCTCCATTCTCCTCCCAGGATTCTGGTCACACACACACGCGCCCAGTGTGAGTTTTAAGCTGCTAAGTCTGGGACTGGAACCACAATTAACTACTTGGGAATCCAGCAACATAACCATTACGCCATCTTCTGGTCCCTCCTTCTACATTTATTCATTGAATTCTTCTGTAAGGAAGAACTGTTCCTTATCCCTCATTTACTCGTGTATTTATATATTCAGCTCTTTTTTCTTACTTTTACCAGAGGGTATGTGTACTTGCCAGGGACAGAGGGAGAGAGGGAGGAGAGAGAGAGAGATTAAAACAGTGCTTCCCATAAGAAATGGTCATGCCATAATCCCTTCTCCTCTTTTCCTCTCTTTCGGGATTTTAGGCATATGTACACTTGATCAACACGTTTTTCAAGTCACCGTGTCCTGGACTCCAACTGCAGACAGGCATGTGGAATCCAGCCACTTTTACCACCATGCCACAGACTGGCCCTGTATTCATTCTTTAAATCAACATGAACTCACAGATATTACTTTCCCCTTTGGGTCATAATCCATTACTACCATTTATTTTGTTGCCCAGCTAGCTCTTGCTTTGACATGAGAGCATTTTGGGGCTGGTGTCTGCTCTTTACACATATGGCACACTCCATCCATTTTTTTCTTTTCAACATTTACTTTTGGTCACTACAAGACGCCCCAAGCTCATCTTGTATTTTCCCTACCCAGGCCCCAGAATTAGTCCTTCTCTGGTTGTCTGAAAAGCCCTAATAAACCAAGGTCTTGGGGCTGGTCTGCTTGTGCCGCTGCTGGTAAGTCGCTGCTCACAGCCTCTCTTGCGGGCAGAGCTAAGGAATAGGTGTTTTATAGTAATACTAACTCATGGACACGTAGATCGAGATTTCTCTCTCTCTTAAAAAAAACCCAACACCACACTGAGTTCCCATGGACACCTCCAACTCCAATCCAGAAGCAAACACTACCCCTTTTCTCACTTGCAACTTCCTTCTCTAATGTCAGAAATGTGGTCCTCATTGTCTGTATTTCCTCACATTTGTTTAACCTTTGTATCCGTACAGAGGAGTTTCGGGACAACCCCATGAGAAATAAATGCACCAAATGGAGATTCTTTGTAGCCTTACCGCATCCTGCCAGAACAGTTTTCCAAAGTTACTTACAGGTCAGCTCCTTCCGCATCCACTTCAGTGTGGTTCCACGATTCCTTCGTAATATAATTAGATCCATCTGTCATAGCTTACATCCTTTGGGCCACCTCCCCATCCCAGACACAAACATCCTGGTTGACTTTAGTAACATGTGGTGGTGCACAGTTCTGAGTTTTGACAAGTCTAATACCACAGCTCATCACTCCCAAAACTGCCTCCTGCTCTGTCTTCATCATTAACTCCTTCCCCCAACACTAACCCCTGGCAACCACTGATTTGTCTTCCATCGCTATAGTTTTGCTTGTGTTAGTTAATATGACAAATGAAATCAGTCAACCAATAAGTAAATCTTTTGAGATTTGTTTCTTTCACTAAGCAAAATAAATTTATAATCTATCAGTAATTTGTTCCTTTTAATTTCTGAATAGTATTCCACTGTAGAGATGTTACCACCATTTGCTGTCTATTCACCAGCTGAAGGACATCTGCCTCTCATCCCGGTGTTGGTAATTACTATATAAAACTGCTATTAACATTTCATACAGGTTTTGTGTTAATATAAATTTTCATTTTCTTGGGAAATACCCAGGAGTGAGATTACTAGGTAATAGAATAGCTTAATAATAAAAAAATAAAAAGTCCTGCCAAATTATTTTTCAAAGTAGTTGTGCTATTCTTCATTCCCATCAACAATTTAGGAGTGTATATTCTTGCCAGTACTCTGTATTGTCCTCGCCAGCACTAAAAACCAAAATGAGTTCAAGTAATGATAAAGACAAGACTATCAACAATCCATAAACATCTTGCACTTATCAGAAAATGAAAGTTGCTCCTTCAGAAAGAAGCACATGACATGGGGAACTGACAGCACCTTTAGATGAAGAAAAAGACGCCCTTCCTCTGTGCTACACTGGAGCACAGTTGCATTTCAGCCATTAAATGCTATGGTACAGAAACCCCCATTACCCCACACTTCACCCGTGTGGGGTAATGACAGTTTCTGTACCATAGTATTTAAAGTATAAACTGGTGCAAATTTTGGAGGGTAATGTGACAACGCTAGAATTTTAAACATGCAATTCTACTAGGAACTCAATATTCTTGACTATGCACACAAGTTTGCAAACAGATACACACAGATAACCAATGCTACACTTTTAGAAATAATGAAAAATATGAAATAACCAAAATACCATGAGGGACACTTGAGTATATAAGTTATGATATATCCAAATAATGAAATAGATGGCATAATGGTTACATCACTGAACTCCCACATAGTTGAGCTCAGTTTAAGTCTTGGATCAGGCAGCTTAAAACTCATACCAGGCACATGTACAGGCACCCCCAAAATCCCAAGAGGAGAATGGAGGAGAAGGGACTGCGGTATGGCCATCCTCCCCCCTTCCCCGGGGTGGTGAATTCTTGCTTTCTGTCTCTCTGACAAGTGCATACACCCTATAGCAAACATTTCTCTAAAAAAAAAAAGAAAAAAAAA
>NW_006159519.1:721752-737453 GCF_000334495.1 Tupaia belangeri chinensis
AAAGAGTGTCATGAAGAATGAGATAGATTAACATGTACTGACATGGCATGACCTCCAAGAAATCAAAAGTAGAGCACACAGTGATACCGGCTCACTGGAGAGGGAAGGAGGTACATTGTCTGTGATCGCAATGCCACTCGCAGGCACCAACCCCTGTCGATCCTGTGCACATAGGACAAGGTGACACACACTTAGATGCTACTGTAGTTAATGGGCCTCCAGCCTTACAGCTGCTCAGGCCTCCCCTCTCCTTACACCCCACGCACCCAAACTGTCAGTGAATCCTATCAGTTCTATATGCAAAATACACTCAGGATTCAAGCTCTTCATCAGTCTGCCACCTCCATCCTCTCTGAGCCACGAGCATTTCTCACTTGTGTTATTCCAGTTGCTCTGTGAAGACTGGTCCAACTGCTCTGTCCTTGTCTCTTGGCAATCCAGCTTTAACACAATAGCCAGAATGACTGTTAAAACATCAGCATGGAGAGCAACTGCAGATTCTGGAGATAGCGTGGGAGGATGGTTGGAAATGAGGAAGAGGGAGAGGGAGGGCAACAAGGGGAAAATGAAAGAAGCAAAACATTTAAGGGACACAAAAATGGAAAATTATCTCCTGATGATAATGTGCATGGTAATATCTTTGACTGGACTTACATATGAGTATTCATGCTGGGAAAATTCATTTTGTATGTTCTAATGATATACAGTGATTGAGTATAAAAAATAATAATAAAAGATAGCGTTTGAAAAGACACACGCACACACATACATCAACCTGAACAAAGCACTCTTGTTCAAAGCCCTGGCTCTCCAACTCACTCTGAAGAAAGCCAAAGTCTTTACCATGATATCAAGGCTCTCCATAGCTAGACATTGTTCAGACTAGAATCTTGTCTCCTTCTATACCCCCTCCTCTCTGCCCCACCCATACTCTTGCTGCCTGGTACCTCTGCACTCTACCTGGGAGGCTCTGCCCTCAAATGTCTATCTGTCCAGGTTGCAGTGCTCAAGGTGTCATTCAACAGATGCCTTCTCATAGAGGCCACTCTCTCTAGATCTTCATATACCACCATCCACCCCTCGGCACTTCCCATCTCCCACATAGTACTTATTACGCAGAACAAACTACAAAGGGAATTTGTTTTATCTGGAGTCAGTCTGCCCCACCAGAATGCAACCCTATTAGACATGGTTTTTTGTTCCTTTTTTTGGAGAGGTTTTTGCTATAGGGTACGGTGCGCTCGCCAGACAGAGAGAGACAGAGAGACAGAAAGTGATAAATCACCCCCCAGGGGGCATGGCCATGCCGCAATCCCTTCTCCTCCATTCTCCTCTCAGGATCTTGGGCACGCACGCACACGTGCCCGGCGTGAGTTTTAAGCCACAGGGTCTGGGACGGGAACCACAGTCGACTATGTGGGAGTCCAGCAACATAGTCATTACGCTAACTGCTGGTCCCTGTTCCATTTGTTGTTGTATCACAGTAGCAAGAACAAACAATAAATGCTTAATAAACAGGCATATCATTATATGTGATAATAAAACCAGAGATGTCTCCCTAGGTCTGGCTCCTTCTACACACCCAAGAGATAGAGGTAGTACTCAAGTCCATTCTATTCCCAAGGAGACCCTTTCAGGAGGAGTGTGGACAGAGACATCCTTCCTGTCTATGAGCGGGCAGCATTGTATTGCCACCTATTATGTGGGAAAAATCCCACAGGCTCTGCCCCTGAAGGAAGCACTAAGGAAAGGATGATCATCATGAGGAAATTAATAAAAACAAAAAAGTACTTCTATTCCAGAACACCTCATATGGTGTATAAAAAATTAATAAAGATTCAAGATAAATTTAATAAAGATGAAGATTTGGGACCAGCAGATGGTATGATGGTTATGTCACTGGACTCCCACATAGTTGACCACTGCAGTTCGAATCCTGGATCCAGTGGCCTAAAACACACGCCCCAAATCCTGACAGGAGAATGAAGAAGGGATTGCAGCATGGCCACCACCTCTCCACACACAGGATGATTTCTCACTTTCTGTCTGTCTCTGAGTCTCTGGTGAGTGCACACACCCTATAGCATAAAGCTTTTTAAAAATAAATACTTTTTTTTTAAAAATAAAGATGAAGATTTTAAACCCGGGTTCTGAGAATATATTTGATGGTTTTGCATTTCTTGGTGCAACAGAAGGCGAGGTAGTTTTGAAGAGACGGAGTAGGAGATGTGGATGTATGTAGGGAGCAAGATGTCACAGGAGACTGAAGGGGGTTTGAAGTAAAACTTATGAAGAGTAGGAGAACAAGCCAATCATGCAAGCACAGAGGAACTGCTGCACAGCATTAAGGGCCTACTAGGCACATAGCAGACAGCAATAAATACTAGCTTACTAAATGAATAAGTGAAAAAATTCAATGAGTGAGGAGAAAAAAGAGCAAATAAATAACTGAGTGAAAGGAAGAGCAATGAGTGAATGAGCTAATGTGTTAAAGAATGAGCGCATTTATAATTGTCCCATTGTGTTCTCTAGGGTGATTTTTCTTTCCTAGAGTTTCTAGCACTCGTGTTTGTTTCACCTACAGTTGGGAATCTACCATTTGGGTGTAGTAAAAGAAAAAATAAAAAAAGTTGAGATGGAAGTTTAGGGTATTGCCAAGAGTATTTTGAAACTATGAATCATGGAATATAACAGAGAAATGGAAAAGAAAGGTCTGACCGAATGCACAAACAGGTCAACGCATGAGGTAACAATCAGGAAACGTGGGAGGAGGGGAGACGGTTTAAAGACTGAGATAACTGGATACAAAGTTTTGGACCATGGGAAAAGATAGATGGCTTGAGGAAAAAAGAAAATCCTAGAAATAAAGAAGGCAAGCACTAAGGCTAGAAGTTTTAAGTCCCATCCACAGGTGGACACTGAAACCATCAGGCATCTGGGCTGGAAAAAAGACCAGGATTCTTTGCAGACTCTGGTATCTGGGAATGAGTGACTACGCAGCTGGCCACTTGCACAGAATAGGATATGAGCTAGAAAAGGAGACCTTCACTTTTCACACTACATTCTATGGGATTACATGACTTTTTTTTGGGGGGGGGAGATTCATTTACAATAAGCATGTGTTACTTTATAACTGACAAAAACCATGAATCTCAGAAGAGAAAATACGAGAACAAAGTCAGAGACAGGAGTCGGCAACCCAAAGGAAATCATTAATTAAAAAAGCAATTACAACAAATACAGCCTGAAACACTTGGTGCTGATTCTGACACTGAAACTAACTTGCTAAATCACTCACATTTTTCTTTCCAGTCACTAAAGAAAAATATAAGGAAGGCCATCTGAGAGTTTACTGAAATCTGTAACAATACTCTAAAGAGCATAAGGGGAAGACATCAGTGTGACAAGAAGTATATTTACTTAACTAATAAGTAAGCAGAGAGATGAAGGGCTCCTCACCAAGGTACTATGGCGGTAGGAGCCCAGTTCTTACTTGCAGAACTGTAAGGATCTCATGAATTCTCTACCCGTCCTGTAACCAAAGATTACTTTCATATTTTCAGAAGAGAATCAAAAATGCAATTATTTTATCTTGTTCCCTGGGAGATTCACAATTTTTAAATGCTTTTTATAGAATTAAACTCTTTTGGGACATCTAGGGAGTTACTAGAGTTAAAGATAATTTTCATGGAACCCTAAATTTATAACCCCTGATGCCTGCTGAAAAACAAACAAAAAGTACTAAAACATTCAAATTTAGATAGAAAATAAAATGTTTAATAAATTTTAAATAAAAGTTATACAATAAAAAAAATCTAATAAATGTAAAGGGAAAGAACCTAATAAGCATCATTGTCTGGCTGAGTGAATAAACACATGTCTCATCAAATTTCGGCTTCACAAAAGATGAGCAACTTTTTGTTATATCCTCTAATTATTTATAGGTACCAACACCTCTAAAATATGATAACAGTTAATAATTCTTCGAGATGTATAGTATCTAGGTGCTCCTCTCCAATACCTTTCCTTTATAAAAATCATACAATTTCTGTCATCAAACATAAACTAAACAGCAGCAACACCACCATGGAGATAAGATGAAGCTAGAGTATTTCCTTGGTATCATCTTCCTTCAGCCAAAATCTCAAGAGTTACTCTTAGGGCTTCCCATTTTGCTTGTCCAATCAGTCTGTTACCTACTCTCCTACTGATTCTGATTCTCCTGTCTAGGTGCACAGATATTACTGTCAGCAAGTTCTCATCATTCCCCACCTGGTCTACTAGAATCCCAAACTGTTCAGTCTGTACCCCAGGTGAGACATCTTCCTTTTTTACATCTTCACATTGTTTTCGTTTTTGTTTTAATTTATTTTACATTAATTCACTGTATATCATTACAGCATACAAAATGAATTTTCCCATCCAGAATACACTGAATATTGGCCCAATTAAAGACATTACCATACCTATTATCTTCAACAGATAATTTTCCATTTTGTGTTACTTCTTTCTTTTTTCCCCTTGACCCCTCCCCCCACACACACACACACGGACTCTGGTGTCCACAGTTGCTCTCCATACTTTCACACTGTCCAATATTTCAGTTTCTTCCAGAGTGCAGACATTCAGTATATATTAAGTGGGGACACACAATGCCTCTTTTTCTTAGTCAGATTTGCTTTACTTAAGAGTAAGTCTTCCCTATTTGTCTACTTTCTATCAAATGTTAGGATCTTATTATTTTTTTATGGCTGAGTAGTATTCTGTTAGGAAACAGCAAAAATGCCATGCTTCTAGAATACCTTGGATTTATAAACTCTGACTGAATGACTCCAGGGGAAATGGCAAAAATGACTAACCTCTTGCTTTCCTGCTGGAAAATGACAGAAGGTCATTAGAGAGGTGTGTAATCTGATGAATGTGTTCTCCAAATTCCAAGGTGTGCTGTCCAGCTTCTGGCATCATTTAGCCATTTACTTATGGCTACTGAAACCACCCTGCTACAGGAATTACTCTTATCTTTTTAATCCTTTAGGAAGTAGCTTTCTCTAAAAATAACTTTCCTTCCTCTTTTGCCTAATAAATATGGAGGACGAGAGAGACTTAGCAAGTGCATCCCTGGTATGGCCTCTCCCTATCACTCTTGACTCAAGCCTCTGTGTCTGGAGTATTACTTCCATGCGCACTTCAGGTGACTCTCTGTTGGGCAGATAAGTCACAGTATTCTATAGTGTATATATGCCACACTTTTTCAATCCATTTGTCTGTTCATGGACATTTGGGTTGGTTCCATGTCTTAGCAATTGTGAATAATGCGGCACTAAACATGGATGTGCAAGTGTTTTTCTGACTGAGTGTATTCCTATCCTTTGGTTAAATGCACTTCCTTGGATGGTGCCCAGGACGAAATCTCTGTACATTCAACTGTGCTCTGTGCTAAGAGACTTTTTAAGCTCTAATACTGTATAGGACATCTTTTAAATGAAGAACTAAACATTCAAAATGGTTTACTATTTGTTCCATGATCATTAACCTCAATGACATCACAAATGTTGCTTGAAAGAGCAGCTTAATCAAGGACTCAGAGTATAGCTAGTGGGCTGTCCTTAGATTAATTATGTTGAATTGCCTAATTTCTTACCTATTTCCTCTAAATTTTTAATCCTAAATTACAGTAAAAAATTAGGAAAGAACTATTTAAAGGCCTTATATTTTCATACCCATTTACCAAAAAGAAAATTAACAGTTATTTAGAATCTTGACCTCTGAATTATTTTTACTACAGTAATATTTCTAATTTTAGAGAGCCCACTCTAAACCTAAGAACTAGGAGTGCTCTGTTTCCCAAACACATGAAAAGGAAGAAAAGGCCACTTTAAATAGTTATTTAAGATAGTGGTTACATACAGTTTTATTCTCTTTATCAATAGGTTAGGTTCAAAGCTAAACCTTTTTTCCCTGCACAGGAAAGAAGACATCTGCTGCAGTCCTGGGTCACCCATGCCCTGTCCCACAGGTCTAGATATACATTTAGGTCAGAAAGGAAAGAAGTCAGAGGAAGACAGATAAAAATGGCAGAAAGGAAAGAGAGGGTCCCTAGAACTGCAAGATACCTGGAGGGAGTGAAGGAGTATCTACCCCATTGCAGACAGCCTTGGTTGCTGTAATAACACCGATTGTCTCAGTAAAGACATTTAGACTTATTAATTCTGCATGAGACACTTCTGTTAGCACTGGTATTTTGAAGGATTTTCAAGTTAAGTTTGAATGCAGGTCAGTGTGTGGGTAAATTTGTGGGGAATGAAGGTGGTGGGGCAAGGGGCATGGAGTTAGCAAATAAATATGTTTCAGCTGTATGCTCTAATTTTACATATTTAAGAAATATAAACCTTTACACACATAATATGTGTTTGGATTCATGAATTCATGAGAAAAAGAATACATAAGGAAACAAACAGAAACTCATGGAAATTTCTTATTATAAAAGTAGCAATACCATTGTATTTCCAGTCTCATAACTTATGTTTTGTAATCTATTTTCTACACTTAATAGTAGCTTTTAGAAGTAATTGTAGGATACCTAAGATTTCTAGACTTGCTCAACCAACTTGAAAGAATTTGCTATAAAAATTATAAGACAATAGGGGATCATAAGGCGGCAGCAGTAAAACACAATGCTCTGTAAAACTGACCCACACAGGAAAGTGGCCAGTTCACTTCTGGAGACCTTCCTGAGTATACTGGGCATGCATATGCTTATAATTTGGGCTGGCTGAAACCAAGGGCAGATAAGGACATCAAGATCCTGCCGAGAGTGTATCTCTGTCACTGTGTCTTTCTCTCTGTCTCTCTTGTTCATAGAATAAACTTAAAAAAAAAAAAAAAAACCCTGTGGGGGCCAGCAAGTGGTGCAGTGGTTAAGGCACTGGACTCCTGCATGGCCGACCATGGTTCAAGAACTGGACCTGGTGGCTTGAAAATCACATGTGCATGTGCATGAGTACCCAAAAATCTCGAGAAGAGAATGTGGCCATCCCCTGTGGAGGATAATTTCCCATTTTCTTTCTCACACTCTCTTTCTGGCAAGCACATGTGTCCTGTGGCAAAAACCTTTATAAACAAAACAAAACAAACCTGTAAAACAATAAAAAATTACCTAGAAAATTCATAACTGATATTACCATACACACCATCAACAACGGATAATTTCCCTGTTGTGTGCCCATTAAATGTTTTGCTTTCCCCTCCTTGATTCCTTCCCTCTTACCCCCTATTGTCCACCCTCTCTCCACACTATCTTTAGTATCCACAGATGCTCTCCTACTTTTATACCTTCCATTCTTTCAGTTTCTGCCATAAAATACAGACATTCAGTAAATATTAAGCGGGGATATACAATGCCTCTCCTTCATAGTCTGGGTTACTTCACTAAGCTTTAAATCTGCCCTATCTGTCCACTTTCTATGAAATGCCAGGGTCTCATTGGTTTTTATGGCTGAGTAGTTTTCCATAGAGTACATGCCACATCTTTTCAATCCATTCATCCGTTCTTGGACATTTTGGTTGACTCCATGTCTTAGCAATTATGATTTATGATGCAATGAACATGGATATGCAAGTGTTTCCTATTCTTTGGGTAGATGCCCAGGAGTGGAACTGCTGGATCTTACAAAAGTTCTATTTATCCTTGACTGAACTAATATGCAGTATATTCATGATAGGAAAGTTCATTTTGTATGCTGTAAAGATGTACAGTAATCAAATGTAAAAAATAAGAAAAATAAAGTACATCCCCTGAAAAGAAAATTCATAACTGTGTAATATTAAGCAACACACAAATAGCACAATTACCAATCAAAACTTATAAATAAATTTTATAGCCATCAATATTAAATAAAACCTAGACTGTCAGAAAAATGCCACAATATAAGTTCAACAAACATTATGCATCATCTTCACTATAACTAAAATATAAATTAGTGCTTCAAATACTGCAAAAATCAGTCTAACAAACTTCTGTCTGAAAAACAAATGATCCATCCCACACACAAAGTTGATAATTATGTTAATGCCGAGTAAGGAAATACAATAAAATTAATAACTACACCCATAATACTTCAAAGGAAGAAGTCTCAAGATCTTCCTAATCTTCCAAATTCTCACACTCCATTGTGGTAGACATTACTGGTTACTATACTGGAGACATCTACCCTGCCTCTGCATTCACACAATCTCTGATTTTTATTCTGGACACATGGCTGCACAGAGAGATCACAACACCTAGTCTCTCCTGCACCTAGGGCTCTAGCTGATGAGCTGTGGTCAGACTTGATCTGTGTAACTTTCAATTTGTGCCATTACAGAGTAGAGTTGTATCTCTCTTATCCTGAGTGGATGCAAATGTGGAAGGTAAAACACCCCCTTAGACAAGGCAGACGAGATTATACTCTCAGGATGACAGAGTAACAAGACAGAGTATCACTCAGCCCCCTGATGACATTTCAGAGCAGTCACTACCAATTCAAACTTTTGAGAGCAAAAAAAAATTTCGCCTTGTGTAATTTACTATTATTACAATTCTGACATATGCCAGTAAACCTGCATGTTTTAATTTCCTCAGCTTCCTCAGCTTTAATGTGGGGTTAATAACATTACCTATCTCTCAGACTATTGTGAGAATTAAAATATTTTAAATAAAGAAAAGAAAGCAGCACCTGTGTGTGGATATCAGGTGATCTACCAGGCTTGTTCTCCAGTTAAATAACTTGTTTCCTAAAACCAGCCCTCTGCGTGAACAATTTTCAGACAAATCACAAGTTACATAGAGCTTTGTGATGAATAGAGAAGGCCCTTAAGCTGGCAAATGATGTGCTGCTACTTGGCTGTAACTTACATGTTGTGACTGATGTTACACTGGCTGTCTTCTCTTTCAAGTTCCTGACTACAGGATTCACATCTTTTCCAGCCATCTTCTGTTTTAATCCAACTCCATCCAGGAGATCTCCAGTCTTGACCCAAAAATGGCATAGTTCTCCTATAAAAAAGTTAGTTTATGTTAAAAATATATGTATAATTAACAAAAGTTCCTTTTCATCTAGAACATTTACTTATTGATTTTAAAGATTAAAGGTCTACTTAAACATTTAAATGTCTGCCTACTGCTTACATGTTGGCTGGACACTGGTGATAAAATAGTGATGATAACATAGTATTACGTCAGTTTACTGAAGTGATAAGATGGGGAAAGCACAGGTGGGTTTACCAGCCCAATGTTCCAAATATTGTGAAAGGTTTACCAGAGGTGACATCTAAGATCAAGGAAAAGCAGGAGTCAGGGAGCAGGAAGGAATACAAAATATTATTCCACACAGACAACATTCTATTTGCCAGAAGTTAGAAGTAACTAAACATGTTCAACTCTAAGCAGTTCCATTCGGTTGAGGCTTAGAAGAGAAGAAAGGGGAAGCTAGAACAAAGAAGCCTTTCAAGGCCAGAGCAAGTCAAAGGAACTGGACTTTATTTTGAGGGCAATGAGGAGAAAAGAAAGGGATCTAAGTAGGTTTGGATTTGAGCCTTATGGAGAATGCAGGATTACACGGTAGAGAATGGATGGGATGAAGGACACTTGGAAGAGGACTGGAAGTTACTGAATGTTGGTCTTTAAAAGGTGAGGGAATGGGCCAGCAGGTGGTGTAAAAATAAAGGTGCTGGATCCTACATGGCCGGCTGCACGGTTGAGTCCCAAACCCAGTGGCTTGAGAATCATGCTGGGCACATATGCATGCATGCCAAAAATCCCAAGAAACTAGAAGAGAAGGGACTGTGTTATGGTCATCTCCCTGGGGGACTCTGTCTCTCTCTGTGAGTGTACATGACCTATAACAAAAGCTAAAAAACAAAACAAAAACAAAATATTGACACCATGGTGGCAAGAGGTATGGAGAGAAGAGCAAGGACTAAAGAAACATTTAGGAGAGTTACAGAGTACTTGAAGGTTGACTGGATAGGTAAAGAAGAATGAACATCACGTTTTTGCTTGGGGAGGGGAGGTAAGAGGTGTTGATTTCAGTTTTGGACATTCTTGTTAAGTCTGACAAATTACACTCAGAACATAAACATTATGACTTAAAAATCACACAACAGACATTACTTTCACGAAGCTTACAATCTGATGAAAGCAAGACTTAGAACACTAGCTTTTCCCATTGGTTGGAAACCAGAATTCCCTTCTTCCTGATCAGTTTTCAAATACTTCTGTGAATTGACATCACAGTTTGGAAAGCTTTTAAAAACCAGCGCTGGGACCAGCAGATGGTGTAATGGTTACGTCTCAGATCCAGTGGCTTGAAACTCACATCAGACATGTGTGCCTTCATGCCTCAAATACCAAAAGGAGAATGGAGAAGGGACTGTGGCATGGCCAGCCCCCCTGGGGGGGAGAGGATTTCTCGCTTTCTGTCTTTCTCTCTCTGTGTCTCTCCAGAGAGCAAAAGCACCCTATAGCAAAAATCTCTCTTAAAAAAAAAATACCAATGCTTAGTCCCATCTCAGACCAATAAAATATAAATATTTGAGGGTGATGGCTAAGCATAAGAATTTGTTAAAGGTCTACTGGTGATTCTCAGAAACACAAAGGGTTAAGAACTGCCTCAGACATTTACCTTGCTGATAAAAATGTTACCTCCCCAAAAAGGCTTTCCTAACCAGCTATCCAAACAGCTCCCTTCTGCTGCTTCTATTCCCAAACCCATCAATCTGCCATAATCAGGTGTCTTTATAGTAGTAAGAGCTGTCTGAAGTTATTTATGTCTTTACCAACTGCTTTCCTCCAAGATAATGCAATGTCTTCAGTTCTGTATCCCAATTACCTTTAACAATGCCAGGCACACAATAGGAGCCCAATAAATATTTATTTATTGAATGAATGAAGACATAAATCCATGGCTCAGAAAGAGGTAAACTTGAAAGAAATATAGGAAAATCCCCCAGCATTTAGATAGTACTCAAATCCATGGAAATAACATCACAGAGTATGCAGAGTAGAAACCAAAAGAGATAAGGGTGGGGGGGGATGCAAGGAACATCAAAATTTAAGGAATAAACGAAGATAAGCCAAGAAAGGAAACTGAAAAGGAAGAGTCAAAGAGGTAAAGGGAAAGTAGGACATCAAGAAAATAATGTATTTTAAGAAATAAATGCCAGAAAAATGTTATAAAGAAGCCAAGCATGGGGCGGGCCCTGCAGTACAGTATTTAAACGCTGCATTGGGAGCTGGATCCCACATGGCCAACACAGTTTGAGTTGCAGCCCTGAAGACTTGAAAAACTTGCTGGGCAGGGGGGTATGCATGCCCAAAATCCTGACAGAAAAGAAAAATGAAGAAAAGAGAATTGTGGTATGACCACGCACCATTGAGGGTAACTTTTCTTTCTCTCTGGCTCCCTCTGGCAATGTGTACACACCATCTGGTGATAAAAAGAGAGGGGAAGAAAAGGAACAGTAGAGAGTTGAAAGGCACACTCTGAATTTAGCACAAAAAGTTAGCTGATGACACTAGCAAAAATAGTTTCAGTAATGTATTATATTAATCTCACTTCCAAAGTAGACTTGACATATTTCACAATGTAGAAAATTTACTTCACAGAGTACAGAAGATGAGAGTGTGTGGACACCATCTGTCAACTGCCCATTGAGAACCCTTTTTCTGAAGCATTTGGGACCAGAAGTGTTCTGGATTTTGCAAGAGTTACATATATATAAAGAGATATCCTGGAAATGGGACATGGGCCTAAGCCTAAACATGAAATTCATTTGTTTCATATACACTTTCTACACATAGTCTGGAGGTAATTTTACAGGATATTTTTATATTGTGGCATTTTGACCACAACCTGTCCCATGAGGTCAAGGGTCCACCTGTGGCGTCACATCAGCACTCAAAATGTTTCAGATTTTGGAACATTTTGGATTTCTGATCTTCGGATTAGTGATTGTCAACCTGTATACTTAGTATAAATAATAAAAAGCAAGCTATTGGGGCCAGCAGGTGGTATGGCAGTTAAGGCGCTAGATTCCACATGACCAACTTTATGGTTGAGTCCCAGACCTAGCAGCTTGAGAATCACACCAGGCGTGTGTGTGTGTGTGTATGTGTGTGTGTGCATGCCCAAAATCCCAAGAGGAAAATGGAGTAGGGGTTACAGCATGGTCATCCCCTCTGGTGGGTGATTTCTCACTCACTCCCTCTCTCTCTGGTGAACACACACTCTACAGCAAAAGCTAAAAAAAGAGGCAAGCTGTAAAGTGGATAGTTATACTGTCTTAAAAGAGACCCAAAGGGGGCCAGCAGTTGGTGCAATGGCTATGTCACTGGACTCCCATGTAGTCGACCACGGTTCTAGTCCCAGACCTGGTGGCTTAAACTCACGCCGGGCACATGTGCTTGTGTGCCCAAGATCCTGAGAGGAGAATGAAAGAGAAGGGATTGCTGCATGGCCATTTCCCCCCGGAGGTGATTTTTCACTTTCTGTCTCTCTGTCTCTCTCTGTCTTTTGGGTGAGCGCATGCACCCTATAGCAAAAAACTCTCCAAAAAAAAGACCCCAAAATTTATAGTCAGAACATATCTTTTCTCAGTCACATATTGATTACATTTTCCTTTAGATGATACTTTAAAAATAGTCCTTCAGTCTCAGCATTATTTTGATAAGCTTTGTCTTACAGACCTGCTCCACAACTACTTATCATGCTAAAATAAAAAGGTACCACCTATGTCCTATCAATCCAGAGTTAAATAAGACTGTCTCCAGTAGTATGCACCTGATTTTCAAGGACATTCAGAGAGAAGCCAGAGGATATTCTGACAAAAGGCAGCCCTGAAGCTGCAGATGACTGTTTTTAATGGCAACTTCAGTCAAAAAACACATACAACAGAAAAATGACTATTAGGACCACGTCGGATCATTGTCAAAGTATCTCTCAACATCATATTAAAACTGTAGATTCAGAAGTCTGTGTTTTAAAAAAGTCAAATAATAATCCACAAAATATTGCTTACCAAAAACAGAACTACTATAATAGCAAACATTTTGCACACTGATGTTATGGTAGGTGTCCCTGCCCTCATGGGTATACCACGTAGCTGAGGAACTCAAAAAAAAAAAAAAGAATGAAAGAAAAGCAAAAGAATACACACCAAAAAATTCTGTACACATATAACAAAGTGTTCATGTGGACTAACATGAGTGCACACATAAACATAACAAAAAAAGCCATTGGGGAAAAAAGAAAGTTGTCATTTAAAAGGCCTGGGTCTTGAGCTTTCAGAAATACTCCCAATTAAGAGGCAGCTCATTTTGTAAATTAGAAAACACTGTTACTAAAATTTTAGCAGATTTTGACCCATCACTTTTAATGGGAATTTATTTACATATTCAGCTAAAAAAAAACATATTTATAACAGGAGGTTATAAATTAAAATTACCTTTGTTTTGGGAACTTACAAATACAAAAGTAAAAACTAGAAATTACTCCTGAAAGTTATGAAATGTGTAAGAGCAACCACTCAAATGATATCAACTCTGTGGTGATACATCGTGCATAATTTGAGACTTTTAAGTACATCTCATGCCAAGTTATGTCAGAGAACATATGAGGCTGAACTATTTTAAAAACTTCCCTTAATCTGTATTTTCCAAGGCAAGACAGGAGGGTGGAGTTATGCAGGAGAATGGGACTTCATGAAGTTCATCTGCAGTGGAAACTCAGGGCATCAGAGAATCAGAACCAACCAAGAAATGCCCTTCCCTCAACAAGCATACTTTTTCTTAACTATTGAAAACAATAATGGCAAACATTTAATAGAGCATAGTATGGGCTAAGCAGTATTCTAAATAAGCTCCATTTACTATCTCCTGTAGTCCCCACTCTACCCTGCCTCTGCAAGATAGGAAATGTTATTATCCTCATTTAAAATCATTCTCTACTCTCTAATTGAGGCACAGAGGCAGTTTAGCGGAGGTGAAATTCAAAATGATGAAGACTCTCACTTCGAGATCCATGTTATTAACTGCTATATGTTTAAAACAGCAATTCCTGGGGCCAGCATTTGGCGTGGTTAGGGCTCTAGACTCCCAGATGGTCAACCACAGTTCAAGTCCCAGATGTGGTGGCTTTATACTCATGCTTGGCACATGTGAGTATGTGCCCAATAACCCGAGAGGAAAATGGAGAAGGGACTGTGGCGTGGCCATCTCCCAGAGAATGGGAAGGATTTCTCACCTTCTTTCTCTCTGTCTCTCTCTCCATCTCTGTCTCTCTCCTCCGAGTGCACGCACCCTTTGGCAAAAAGTCTTTTAAAAAACAGCAATTCCTAAACACTCTATTAAATACTATAAAACTACAAAGGTTTTGTTCTGTTTACATTTTTTACTTTCTACTATTGATATATATACCACCAATATGTTCTAAAGTAAAGATGGATAGAAACGTAAAAGCACTAAAACAGGAAACAAAACTCTTAACACATATTAAAAGACTACAGGTGTTTACTCATTGTTTTTAAGTTAGATGAAAAGGAAATGGAATAACCAATACAGCAGTTATTAAGTTGATCTTCCAAAACAATAAAAACTGTAAGTGTTAAGCAAAGCTGCAGCTACACATAACATAAAAAGGAAACGAGTTGCGGGGCAGTTTCATATACAGAGAAAAAAGCTGGCAAAGGAATTTACTTCCTCCTTCTCTCTTACATTTCAGTACAAATGTTGAGAAAATAATTTTCATTGTTCTGGGATAGGGGAGAATAATCTTCAGCTGATAAGCATTTGATTTTGCTTTCTTGCTCCCTTTTCCTTACAATATTTCAAAATAACTTAAGGTCAAACAATTTAGGGTCAAATGTTAAGCGACTTTAAGTGTGGACACACTTGGTCAAACACGGAATACTGAGGGCTGAGAATACAAAGCAGGATGTTCCCTAAGGCCTGAGAAAAATCACAGACGCTTCGTGGAAAAGGAAAATACATGCAAAGGAGAGGAGAACTTGATATATGGAAAAGGGAAATATTTATCTTTTCTAAGTAGAACTGGATGTAAGGCTGTAGACGAGACAAGAAAAGAGGAAGCTTCACAGGGAAAGAAGCATTCTCTAGACTCCTGAGTTTTCAAAATGAGTTTGAATAGGCCCAGGAACAGAGATGGAATCTAATTGGAAGAAATGTCAAAATGTTCCTACTGGGATGAAAAGGAGGCAAAATTCACAAGTGTCAGCTACTAGAAAAATAAGCAAGGAAAGCAACCGAAGGGAGGAGACGGAGACGGCGCTAGAGTCACAACGACGAGTAGAGACAGTGGCCTGGAAGACTGCGATCGTACCCGGGCAGGTGTCCACCGGGGAAAGGCGTGCAAGAACAGGCGGCGGACGAGAACTAGAGGCCAGGACCGAGAGGCCGCAGGGTCGGAGACAGGAGTCCCCCAACACCCTCGAGGGAAGCGGGGCGGGCGTAGGCCCTGATGCAAGCACAGGCGGGCGGGAGAAGGCCCAGGAGGGCGGCTGCTAGGCGGAGTCGCGGCAGGTGGGCGGGGAGCGCGCCGGCTGAGCAGAGGCAGAGCGCTGTACCAGCCGACTGCCCCGCGCCCACCGGGCACGCAAAGGGCCTCGTGCCCACCTGGCCCCCGCCGGCCCCGTCCCCACCTGGCGAT
>NW_006159519.1:737513-745918 GCF_000334495.1 Tupaia belangeri chinensis
CCCCCCCCCCGGGCTGATTGGCCGCCGCGGCTCCGCGTGGCAGTGTTGCTACCCGGTCCCGGAGGCCCGCGGATCACGCGTGCGCAGTGGACACCGCCCGCTCTGCCCGCGCGTGCCCGGTAGATGGGTTGTAGGGTCTCAGGGTCGGCGGGTGTGGACAGAGGGGCATAGGGCAGCGGCCGATTAGGGTCCAGAGTTGTCCATTCACAGTTTGTAGGGCAGGCTCAGGGTTAAATCATTTAGAGAAGCCAGGACGGAAGCCCTGTAATTAAATGTCTGCGAGGCAGTCTGACAGTGACATGCAATTGTCAAGGCTGATGCTCCTAAGATGAGCCTCCGGGCTGCCCGACAGTGGTTATTGTCCTGGCTGGGTAGTGACTCCATTTAATGTCTTCAGAAGCCTAAAGGCATATATCTTAAAACTATATGACCTTAAAATATGTATACACGCATCTATTCCTACCACATCTGGTCCTAGCATACCCCACATATGTTCCTGCTGCAGGAGCAGGGGAGGGCTTTGACTGTTAGTGGAAGAGGGAACCCTAAATCCCAGAAGCCTTGCCCATAATATTTACCAATCCCAAAGAATACACCAGAGGTCCAGCAGGAGAAGGCGTGAGTTAACTTAAGGAAGGGAGCGCTTCTGACAGGCAGAGAGTGGGCCATGCTGCCAGACAATAGGCTCACATTATACAATGTATGTTACAGATCAAAGACTACACACATCACCTATAAGATCCAAAGACTCCCTACCTCCGAGGCAGGGATCTGGTTTCTACATTACACTAGTGGACACCACAGGATGACAGTGGTCAGCTTATCAACTGGCAGAGTTGCCAGAGCTTGTACACTTAGTGCCTCCTATCTGGGGATGTTGACATGGAAGAGGTGCGCATGTCTCACGAGCTGATTCCATGAGGTAAAGTAATGGTCATGAGATGTTCACAAGGCCTAGTGGGACCAGCAACCTGGGTCTCAGGGAGATGGCAGAGGGATGCAGGGGAGGAGAGCTCAATGCATGGAGCTTACCCTGGCTCCACTCTAACACTGACTCTCACACCACTCTCACATCTTCACAATTTATGAGTCTTGCCAATTCCCTGGAGTAAGTGTGTGAGTCAAACACTATATCTATATTCCACAAATACAATAGAGAGCACGAGCTCCAAATAACAGCCAGGAAATCACAGCGATGATGCCAATAAAGAATTTCTTACAGAAGGTGCTAAGGGAGTCAAACCAAGGAGAAAGGCGATCTTTGGCTGTCCTCGAGAAATGAGAGATCTCTGTATCCAGAGCCTTAAGGGCAGTGGACGCATATGTTGAGTGTCAAGACCGCAGACACGGCATTCAACATTTAAAATAGTACAAGCACCACCTACAGCAGCAATAAGCATGCCTAAAGCTGTTCAATTCTGCATCACTACCTTATGCACCTGTGCAACTTCACCGTTTAACAGAGTGTTAGAGTATCTAGTATGATTAAGAGCATGAGCAGTACAATTAGCAAGACCCTCTATGGCCTTTCCAATATAAATATTACTGGCTTGTGCAGAGAAAACTGACAACAGGTAGAACCACCAGGAGGTGTGTTTAATCAGCTGTCTGTCAGAAAACATACCCCAGCTAGAAGGCCTGGAGGGAAGGGTATGTAATACTCTCCCAGGTACATAGGACCATCCCCAGGTCCCTCTACTGGTCCAAGCATATGGTAGTTAGGGCCACCCAGGGCTGCCACAGGCCCATAGGGTACCCCAACATACCAGGTGTATCCCAGCACTTAGATTAGGTGTCTGCCACCCCAGTCATCACATTCAGTAAGCCTTATGGTGTGGATACATATTTCCAATGATGTTTGTCCCACATTTTAAGGTGTCTCAATGCGAGTGCTGTTTAAGTATCCATAACAAGAAATGGCACGTTCTCTCATTTCTATTTGGACAGCCATTAACCACTGTAGCCATCCCATATTGTATATTCTACTGCAGGCCAAGTCTTATTAACTTGTTCCCAAACTAATTGAAAAACATGGTTTTGGGTCTCAGCAGGCTCATAGCTCATGGTGAGTGTCCCTAGTAGCTTTCCAGTTACACAGGAAGGCCCACTCAGAGTAGTTGGCAAGGCACATCCTCCAGAGAATTCCAGAGTTGCTGATAATGGAACTCAGAGCATACCCACCAACCAGCACAACCAGCAGTAGCACACCTTAGCCTTGACAAAGGTGCCTGCCCATTGCAGGACTGTATTCCCCACCTCTAGGCTTAAGAATAAGACAAATGTAGTGGCACAAGCAAAGGTAGGTCTCTATTTACAGGTAATAAATAAGCAACATTTCTATCTTGAGACAATAAGGTAACACTCTGGGGAGACCTCTAGGTCCCCCTAGGTCCAGGGGCACTTCAATCCACTACATGAAAAGCTAGAGGGGAGCCTAACCATCAATCAACTGGAGAAGAGGAGGGAGGTAGAAAGAATGGCAGGAAGGAGAGCTTGAAGCAGACAAGCAAGAGATTCTTTTCCCAAAGCCAGAAGAGAAAAGATAGATGATGGAGCCATTAAAACCCATGCAACTCTTTAACTCCACCCATTGGTTACTCTGCCCCTTACCATCCTCCATCTAAATGGTGTCCAAGGAGGGCTGGTATGCCACAGCTCACCACTAGGGTGCAGGAAGGCTACCCCTGGCTAGTGGCCACATGTGTACTAAGGATCACCAGGCACTGGAGGCATCCCCTCCTTCATGAGAGAAGGGATAAGAGCAGCAGCCTCTATTGGAGTGGTATCAGTGTTCAGAAGTGTCACAGGCCCCCAAAGCTATTGCAGTACATGGCATAGGGGGCTGCTAGATAGCTTACTGCATTGTTACACACAGGTTCATCACCGAGTGAGAGTCACTGTCTGAGCAGCTGAGCTCCTTGGCTTGTGGGACAGGTCATGCCTCCTTTCTGTGATGGGGAGGGCTGTCCTTGCTTTGACTGAGACTTGTCCAGTTACATGCTCAGTAGATAACAAAGCTTGATAGACAGCATTCATCTGTTGCTCAATAGAGCCATATTGGGCCTCTGCTCTCTTCTGAGTTTGTGACCAGAGTCCAATGGAGTTGAGCTTTCTCTGGCCACCACTAGAGCCCCCAGGCATACCCTTCCTGGGTGGTATTAACATCCAATTTGCAGGAGAGTGACTGAGTTTAAATGCCCATTGACTAATGCAGCGCCCACAGCACTTTTAGCTGTACTGAATGCCTGTTAGCGCTCCCCCATCCAATTCCATTGAGACCACTTTTTGGTCAATTTATATAAAGGACAGACTAGTTGAACTAAATAGGGAATAATTATCCTCCAATAACCTATAAACCCCCAAATTCTGCAGCTTCTTAGGAGTGGAAAGGCAGGCAAAAACTTAGATTTCATCCATCCTAGCCGAAAGCATCACCTTTGTCTTATCTGATCAAGCAACTCCCAAGAGTTTGACAGATAAGTCAGGTCCTTGCACTTTGCTCTGGTTTACAACCTATCCCTGACCTAGTAAATAATCCACTAGTGGAGGGGCACTTTTTTCCATATCTGAAAGAGAGTCACAGGGTCACATGATATCATTGATAGAATGAAATAAAGCACTATATTGACTTTCTCTGTTTTTCTAAATTGTGGACAATCAAGCCATGGCAGAAGGTCAGACTGTGAAGATAACCCTGAGGAAGGGTATTGAAGGTCCATTGGCATCTTTGCCAGGAAAAAACAAATTGGTCTTGACAATTTACAAGAACATGAACACTGAGGAAAACATGAGCTAAACTACATGCATTTGGGGGGCATTCTTGTACTCACATAGTGACCCCAACCATCTAAAAGACTGTCTTCCTCATACCACATCTAAGTAGGAGCCCACCTTGGTATTACCCCCAGCAATTTTCCCCTTTCCTCAGTTTCCCCTGTGGTCACTGCAATGGGGTGTTCTCTAGGATCCTGCAAACTAAGCCAATTTTAAGGGAGAAGCCTCAAATCTCAGAGGGCTTGCCCATAATGTATACAAATTCTAAAGAACACACCTGGAGGTCCAGCAGGAGAAGACATGAGTTTACTTACTAAAGAAGCTCCACTGACAGCAGGGAGTAGAATGGTCAGTGCTACCACGGAACACAGGCTCACATTATATATGTTACAGATCAAAGAGTACATACATCACCTATAAGATCCACACAGACTCACCTGTCTTCAAGGCAAGGATCTGATTTCTACATACACTGTTTGTGGAATGACAGTGATCAAGTACTTGATTGGTAGAGTCGCCAGAGCTTGTACGTTAATTTGATGCCTGTGATCTGGGGATGTTGATATGGGAGAGGGGTGCATGCCTCCAGAATGGCTCTGACACAAGCCAATTCCCTGAGGTAAGGTCATGGCCATGAGGTATTCACAAGACCCAGCTGGACCAGCAGCCAGGTTTCAGGGAGAGAGGGCCAAGAGGGGGTTGAAGGAGAGCTCAATGTAAGTTGATACCCTCCATTGGCTACTTGAGAGGATATGGTTGTACTGACCATCTGGATTATGAGCAGATATTCACATCTAAAGACAGCAGCCTATTGAATGTTTGAACCCAGCCACTGCTCCAGAATGAATCTGAACTTCAAGAACAAAACCAGAGTTTGCCCACAAACCTCCTGTGGACCTAATTATCTTTTATATTTTAAGGCTCGAGCTTAAATTTATAAATTCCTTCAAGGAGGTCAGATATGTCCTGAAGGAACAGTTTCAATATGGTGGAATTTTGTTGTTTTTTTCCAATTGGGAGGAAGAAGAGTAGGAGGCTAGTTGGACAGAAGACAAGAGGAAGGTGGCAGATTTACATGACAGAGTTAAGACCAGAGTGCATTTGAGCCCAGGCTCTAAGCTAGATTGCAGGTGGAGAGAGCAGAGAATTCGAATATAGGAAAGGATGCAGAAGTGTATGAAATGGGTAAGACCTTAGCCACTCAATGCCTCATTATGCTCATTAGCAAAATGTAGACAGTAGCGGTACTTACCTCACAGGATTTTTATAAAAATAAATGCATGAACTTATGCAAAATATTTAAAACAGTGTCTGGTGTTTAATAAACAAATATAAGAATTTTATCTCAGTGTTTTCCTTGTTAAAATGTGTTTTTATATTTGGAGCCCACCACGGATGCCTCTAGTAGATATTCACATTTTTAAAAATTATTTTTGTAAGTTATTTATGATGTGGTTATTACAGTGTGTCTTGACTACTGCTTTTAAAATAATGCAAAAATGATTATGGATTAAAGTAGATGATATAGTTTGCATATCCCCAACTTGTCTTCTCCTTTCTTTCACTATTCTTTTTCCATCTCTTCCTTTCTTGCCTCTTGCTTTGCTCTTTCTCTCTTTTTTTAATGATTACATATAACTTATGTGAATGTATCATAATTTATTCATATAGTCTCTGTTGATGGGCATTAGGTTGTTTCCAATAGTTTACCATTATTAGTAATGCCCAATAACTATGTATATTTTTGTTTGTTTAACTTGTGAAGGTGTATTTGTAAGTAGATTGCTATAATTGGGATTATTGGGTCAAGATTAACTACATATAGCAACCATGGATACCAGAGACAATGTGGAAGGACGGTGGGACATGGCAGAGGGTGAGGGATAGGGAATCAAGGATGGCAAAACGAAAAACAAAGTATACAAGATATAAGAATTGGAAAATTATTTGCTGATAACATGTATGTTGATGTGCTTGATTGAGCCAATACACAGTGTATTTTGAATGGAAAATTCATCTGTATGCTGTAATGATGTATAGTGAATTAATGTAAAAAATAAATAAATTTAAAGAGAAAAAAAAAGATTAACTACATATGGAGTTTGCTAGATATTGTAAAACCAAGACCCCACCACTATAATAGGGACCATAAAAATATTAGATTTAGCATAATTTGCCAGCATCCACACAACTCTTTGTGAAAGAATTCCACTGGCTGGATTGTGAGGAGGAAAAATAATCGCAAAACTCAAAAGTAATATTGGGAACCACAGAGTAACAGCAAGAGCCCTCAGAGTAATAGCAGGAGCACTCTACCTACATTAACCTACAGAGTATTAACAGTAACCCACCGAGTAACAGCAGGATTCCACAGAGTAACAGCAAGATCTGATAGACTAACAGCAGTAGCACACAGAGTAAGAGCAGGAAACCACAGAATAGCAGCGGGGTTCCACACAGCAATAGCAGGCACCCACAGAGTCACAGCAGGATCCCAGGAAGTTGTTAAAGCCAATTCAGATCAACTAATACTCAGTGAGTATGGGCTTCACTCTCATCACTGTACTTGGCTCTCTGCTTGTGAAGATTAACATTTGCAGTACCCTATGGGATTTTACTAAAAGAGGAGACAGCACAGACAGGGGAGTGGAAAAGCACTTCTCTACACATGTGGTGTGGCAACATCACCCAGGCAAAAGGTGCAGCATGGAAAAATAGTGACCAGGAAGGAAGTGCCTACTATTACAGAACTCTCTGGCATTCTGTCTATGTACCAAGTCTGTATGTGCAGTGAGAAAAGATACCATGTTTCTCTATTCTTTTTATTTTTAAAAAGAATTACTTATTTTATTTTCATATTATCTTTTTAATTTGCTGTAGGGCACATGAGCTCATCAGAGAGAGAGAGAAGAAAGGTGAGAAAGCAAGCCACCAGGTCTGGGACTCGAACCATGGTTAGCCATGTGGGAGTTCAGCATCCCAGCATCCCAACCACCATGCCACCTGCTAGCCCCTCTCTATTCTCTTTAAAAATAATTTAAACATGATGGCATCCAAGGAGTTGAAGGAGCTTAAACTAATTGTTGCAACCCACCATTAGGGTCTCTTGTGGCAGTCAACTGGGGACAGTCACTTGTCGTAGGCACCACTAGGTGCTCTGTGCCTCACCAGGTGCCTAGGGTGGTGGCAAACACAGAGACTCCTAGACTGACATCATACAGCCATCTCCCCTGACCTTCCCGAATGCTCTGAGACAGTGTGTGCACCCCTGACAGTATCAGGACAGCCTAGACTCTTCCTTTCCAGGCTCGAGGAATAGCCTCGTGCTTCCTGTTCTTGCTCCGAACAGGCAACGAGAGTACTCTGTTTAATGATCTTTACGCAACATGGAAAAACACTTCTATTTTCGATACAGTGACAGTACTGAGGTAAGAAGGAAACACCAAACCCAACCACAAGAACAAAATCCTACCACCTTGCCATGGACTGGGAGAGCGCTATATCAATTAGTGCCTCAGGTTAATGCTCCATGCACATAACAAGTCAGGTGCTATGAGAGGTGCTATGCATACAAAGGGGACATTCTAGATTTGGCATCACCCATCACCTATCAGCTGATGCAAACATAAGGTTGGCAAATATACAGTGAGGAAAGGGTGCAACTGTCTGCTGTAAGTACGTACAAAATGTATAGGGAGCTCAGAAGTAAAAGCACCCCCCCCCTTTGACAGAGAAGCTCCCAGGAAGGTGCTAGAAGCCTGGGCAGGCTGTGCTCATCAGATGCCAATGGGCAGCAATGATGATGCCCAGGTAGGAGACAGGGCTCGGGAAGCTCGTTTGCTTGCTTATTTGTTTGACATCTCCTGGTCCTGGATCTCCTTATCTTTCAGGTAAGGGATCAGAATGGAATTTAGGGCTGTGTACTCAGGCGCCTGCGGTGATAGCAGCCTGTGGATCATGTGCCATCAGAATGTGAAGACCACACAGCCACCCACAGACAGCTCATCTCCCAGCTTCTGAAACTCCATAGAGGCCAACAAAACATGTCCGCAGCAGGGTTCATCGTGGCAGTGGCCAGCTGGCAACCCAGCCCCACTGTACTACAGCTCTTCCTGCGGCTCTGAAACCCTCTCTGTTGAGCTCAGGACCCTGCTGCACCACTGAGAGGGGGCTGGTTGTACCGGAACTAGTGGCTGGATGAGGAGTAGCAGCTGTGGGACCATCATCTGGATTCCTGGATAGGCAGGAGCAAGCAGCTTAATCTTCCCGAGCTTCAGGTTTTCTTTCACAAATGGGGGAGGCATGTGCACACGTGTGCACAGACACACACACACACACACACACACACACACACACACACGTAGGCAGGCGGAGGTGAGTCCAGAGTGGGACTGAAGGTCTGTCTAACCAAGACTCTGTACTCACTCCTAAGCTGCTCATCTGCTCCCCCTGAAATCTCTGTGCCCAGGCTTGTTTTAAGTTTTCATTCTTCCTCTCAGCCTCCTGGGGGCTCATTATCCTTAAATTCTTTAGACAGTCATGGCTTCTTGTGACTTTTCTCAGTTATTTCTAATTTTTTATAAGAATTGTTTACTTATTTATTTATTCATTTATTTTAATTTGACCAGACA
>NW_006159519.1:746013-750490 GCF_000334495.1 Tupaia belangeri chinensis
ATGAAGATTTGCTGCTAATACTTCTCCCTCCAGATTCATTGCTAGTGGCTAGGGCTACCTCTGTCTCCTTCTCCCCATTTCTCTCTGTCTCTCTCTGTCTTTCTGTGTCTCCTTGTGTCTTTTATTTTATAAAGTATTTTCTGGGCTCTCAAGCCCCTCCTTTATTGCGCTAATTTGTGCCTTTCCCGATTCCATTTACGAAAGGCACAAACCCAGGGCCATCCTGAGATGGATACCAAACTTGTGCTGTGAAATATTACTTTCGCACCACACACACACACACACACACACACACACGGTTTCATTTTTTGGTTTTCATTTTTTGCTTTTAAAAATTAAGATCTATTTGTTTTTATTTTCTTCTTTTTTATTTTTTTTTCTCTTCTTTCCTCTTCTCTAATTCTTTTCCTTTTTTCTTTATCTTTATCCCTTGGCTGCTCAGCCTCCATGTTCTTAGTATCCAGACAGGTCAAAATGAATAGGATCCAAACATCTGAAGACGATTAGGGTCAGAATATTCATCTATTCCCACTAAATCTGATGCACAGAGAATGAAAATAAAATGAAAGAGAGATTGCAGATCACCTCCTCCTGCAGGCCTCTGAACGCTCAGATTGAACTTCAAGAATTAGGAAGAAACGCACAATCCATCAGGTGACCAGAAATCACCACAGGGTCACAAGAAATATGGGAAAGCAAGAAAATGCCTGTCCTCCAAGGGAAAAGAATAACTCCTCTTCATCCTCAGACAGTACAGTGAAACTCGTGGAAATGTCAGATAAAGAATTGAGAATATTTATAGTGACAAAGCTAACAGAGATAGAAGAGAAGAGAGGCAATGAACTTCAGAAGAGACAGGAGAAAGGAACTGATGAGTTCCAGAAAGTGAGGAAATTCTTGCAAGATCTAAAAAAGGAAATACACACTATAAAAAAGAATCAAATGGACCTGTTAGAGATGCAGGCTATAATACAGGAAGTCGAAACATCCCTTGAAAGTATTAAAAGCAGACTAGATCATATAGAAAATTGAATCTCAGATGTAGAGGATAGAATCACTGGCCAAGTATAATCCACCACAAAGATGGAGAAAATTGACAAAAAAATGTGAATAATATACAAAAATACTAGATATCATTGGACATCCAAACATACAGATAATTGGCATGCCAGAAGGTGAAGAGACTCATAAGGGCATTTATAATCTGTTCCATGAAATCCTGATAGAAAACTTTCCAAATCTAGAGAGGCATTCAAAGATCCAGTCCCAAGAAATACAAAGGACCCCAAATAGAATCAACCCTAGAAGATCTTCTCCAAAATGCGTTATAGCCAAATTGACCAAAACCACAGACAAAAACAAGATACTAGATTGGCAAGAAAGAAAGTGACCTACAAATAATATCCCACCAGGCTAACAGCGGACCTTTCATTTGGAAACAATGAGAGCGAGGAAAGAATGGGAAAATATATTCAAAGTGTTAAGGGAAAAACAATTTCAACCAAGAACACTGTACCTGGCAAAATTATCCTTCCTATGGGAAGAAAAGAACATTCTCGGATAAACAAAACCTGAAAGAATTTACCAACACCAGACCAGCTCTCCAAGAAGTTCTGAAGGGAGAGCTATACCAGGAAAATTAAATACAGACACACAGAAATAAGAGTTCCAAAACTAAGAAAATGGCCAATTTAATCATAGGAACAAGTCCAGAGTTGAATATTATATTCCAGAATTTAATCGGGAAGATCGAACCACAGCAGAAGATAGATTACATGAGACTGAGCTGGTGAAATAGGATCTTATGACTTTTAACTAAAACATTGCTGATTTTCTTCTAGGCTTTGTTTTCTGGTGTTAAGGATTTTTGTCCTGTTTTGAGCTGCTGATAGGTTCATGTACGTACTATTTGAACAGAATTCTAACTTGTTTCCTGGCTTTAAGTTTAAAGCAAAGCTCTCTTAGCATTTTTAAAACTTTGATTAAAGCTAAAACTGCTTTTCTTGAAATTAAAAAATATATTAAAAATACCTATTTAATGACTGGAGTAAGCTGTATAGCATCAGCTAGGTGCTACCTTATGGTATATTCATCCTGCTCAGAGTTTCATACCTAACGTCAGACATGTATGTATTCAAAGATATGTATAGAGCAGCTGAACTTTCCATTGAAAGTAGTTAGATCATTTAAGAAATTTTGTGAATCAATAAAATGTGGGGAAAAAAGGGAATGGAAAATATCTATAGACACCTGAGATAGTATGGGAGGAGGGTGGGAAATGGCAGAAGGTGAGAAATAGGGGGAAAATATATGTATATAGAAACTAGAAATGGAAAATTATTGATGGTCACATGTATGATTGAGCCACTAAGCAGTATATTCTCCATGGGAAATCACATTTTGTATGCTGTGACAATGCTCAGTGAATCAATGTAAATTAATTAATTAATTAAAAATTAAAATAAATATATATGTGTATATGTGTGTGAGTGTATACATATATATGTGTGTATACACACACATATAGAGATATATGTATATAAAGGCCCGCCCATGGCCTGTGGTTATGTGACCCACACGGCCAACTGCATGGTTCAAGTCCAGGAACCAGTTTAAGAAACATGCTAAGCACATGTGTGTACATGCCCAAAACCCCAAAAAGAGGGAGAAATGGAAGAGAAGGGATTGCAACCTGACCATGCCCCATGGGGATGCTTTCTCATTTTCTTTCCCTCTCTCTTTCTCTCTCTGGAGAGTGCACATGCCCTCTGGCAAACTTAAACAAACAAACAAAAATATAATGTCTGCAATCTAAAGAAAGAAAGAAAGCCACCATGTCTGGGGCTCAAACTGTGGTCAGCCATGTGGGAATATCCAGCGCCCCAACCAGCATGCCACCTGCTGGCCCCTTTTCCTCAGTTATTTAAATTCCAGTCCATCTCTGTCTTCTACTTAAGAAAAAGAAACTAAATCTCAGTTCCATGAAGACTGAAAGCATTCTGAAGGCAGAGACCTAAGTCTTATCCTTTTTGGATCCCTCCACTTGGGCTGTGGAGCAGGCCACAGTTGGAAGTGCTTGGTCCAATCAGTACAACCACGCCTGGAATTCTAGGAACAAGTCCAGATTTCAAAGTTATATCTGATATGGTATCAATGTTAGTTTAAATATTTGTGATTATTTTCCATAGTGACATGGGCGTATTTTGTTTCTCTATTGCCTCATATGAGATCCAAGCAATGAAGTGAACTTGCAATAAATTGTTATGACAGAAAGAGACCTTTGCCATAGAGCCTAACCCCTCACTGATGGTGAGACCTATACCTTCACAACATGTACACAGCAGTGCAGTGATAGCAGAACTCAGATTGGAGCCAACTTCCTGAGTGCAAATATGTTTTTCCCTCCCTCACACAGCAAATAAGGAAAGAAAATTTCTGTCTCTGTTGTCACTTGAGCCAGAAATGAGCCCTTGTCCTAGGTCTATCAAATGCTAGCTGGACTACCAGGTTGGTCTTTATGGTTAGGTGTCTGCAGCCTTTTCAGGTACAATAGGATCTCCAGGCACTGGCCAGGTGGTCACCTTAGGTCATCCTGGTCTCTTTCTTATCATGACTGTTCACTACTTCATGATGAGATGACTGACCCCCATCCTCCTGTGAGGAGCACAAACATCCAGCCTCTAGATGATGAATGAGCAAAGTTTATTGAGGGGGGAAGATAATGGGGAAGCCTGAATACAAAGAGAGGGTTCTGGGTGGCAAAGCAGAAAGCTAGAAGGAATGAGAGACCACCTGTCAATAGAGAAACTCAGCATTGCTGGCTATTTGAACAGAGCGTATGTAAGGAGGTCATGCCACTAGTTAGGCACTGAGAGTGATGTGGTTTAAGGAGTCAGGAGCGAAAAATCAAACACACGCCATAACATCAGTGGATTCATCACTCATATACAGAGATGAGCTCTAAGTACTGATCACAAAGAACTAAGAGTAGTTGCCCTTACAAGAGGGCGAAGGCTATACAGCATTATGGTATTTTAAAAATCATTATTGTCTTAGTCTGTTGAGGCTGCTATAACAAAACATCTTACACTAGGTAGCTGATGTACAAAGATAATTGTTTCTTGCAGTTCTAGAGGCTAACAGTCCAAGATCAAGGTACTGAAAGATTCAGAGTCTGATGGGAGCCCACTTTCTAGATCTTATAGATGGTACTTCTTGCTGTGTCCTCACAGCAAGAGTAAGGCAGCTTTTTGGGGCCTCTTTTAAAAGAACACTATGAAGGAGAGACATTGCATGTCTCCACTTAACATATACTGACTGTCTGCACTCTATGGTAGAGACTGAAAGACTGGCGAACATAAAAGTATTAAAAATTGTAATGGACACTAAAGACAAAGAGGAAAGAGAGTGTGAGAGGGGAAGAGTGTAGGAAATTTGAGGGGGGGGAATGGAGAGGTAAGACACTTGTGGGACACAG
>NW_006159519.1:750593-774807 GCF_000334495.1 Tupaia belangeri chinensis
TATATGTGTGTATATGTGTGTGTATATGTGTGTATATGTGTGTGTGTATATATGTGTGTATGTGTGTGTGTATATATATATGTGTGTATATATATGTGTGTGTATATATGTGTGTGTGTATATGTGTGTGTATATATGTGTGTGTATATGTGTGTGTATATGTGTGTGTGTGTGTGTATATGTGTGTGTGTGTGTATAAAGCACTAGCCCAGGGCCAGAAGGTAGTGCAGTGGTTAAGGTGCTGGACTACCATGGTCGACCATAGTTTGAGCTCCAGACCTGGTGGCTTGAGACATGCCAGGCGCGTGTGTGTGTGTGTGTGTGTGTGTGTGTGTGTGTGTTTGCCCAAAATTCCAAGAGGAGAATGGAGGAAAATGGATTATGGTGTGGCCATCCCCACTGGGGAGAGGGGGTGTGATTTCTTGCTTTCTGTCTCTCTGTCTCTCTCTATCACTCTGGAGAGCACACTCACCGTATAGCAAAAATCTCTCCAAAAGAAAAAGAGAAAAGAGCCCTAATCCTATTTGTAAGGGCTCCACGCTCATGGCCTGATCACCTCCCAAAGGCCCTGTCTCCTCATGTCATTTTAGGGATTAGGATTTCAACATATAAATAAAGCAGGGTGGAACACAGACATTTAGACCAGAGCAATGGCCCAGGTAGCCAATAGGGTTATGTGTTCTTCAGAAAAGGGCAAAGGTGTTAAGAAGCCCTTTTTGCTGTACTGTTTGTTTCTGGGTTGCATGTCCTCCAACCATGGCCAATTTCAAGCTACTCAGGTGAAATCACTGAATAAGGAGCCAGAAAGGGATGCACTGAATCAATTCTCATAAGCCAAGTTGAGTCAGGTCCAACATGCTACAGAGACTATGCCAACTTCAAACCATGACAGCTGTTGGTATATTGTAACACATTTTGATAAGAGTGTTTCCAAGTGCCAGGTTGTCCAAAGTAGGAATCTTCCAAGTTCATGGTTGGGGTGGTCAATAGTTGTGCTAATGATGACAGCCTGCAACAGATGCTCAGCCACCAGGGTTACAGTAAAAAACCTAATAAATCAAAGGTAGCAAAATTGTATGTTAAACAGCATGGGTTTTTTTCCAGAGCAATTTTGTTAGAAGTTTATCGCTTTTTTTTTATTGAATTTAAAAATTTAGAGACAATAGGAAGGAAATATTTTTAATGCATCTATGTTGTAGTACATCATTATGGTAATGTGATACATAATTTCAGAAAATTAATTCTGGTTTGGTTATGAGCAGTGAAATGATGAAATAGTTAATGGGCCATGTTAACTATTCTTTCAATAACTTCTTGACGAAAAAATAAGTTGAAGCAAATCCAAATAGCAAGAACCTTACTCAGTTAGAAAAGAAAGGGAAATCGAGTGGGTGAAAATATCTTTGGAGAAAAACACCTAATGCCCACATGGAAAAGATGAAATCAGAACATAGAAATTTAGTTTGTTTGTTGAGATTAAAAAATCTCAGGTCTATTCGAAGGACTGAAGATAGCAAAGCAAACAGAGGATAGATTTGCGCTGATGGGGCATCTATGTCTTTAGAACCCAATTGGTGAAAGCCAACAGTGGCTTGGAGAATAAGTGTACATAAAGGCCAGAACTTATTTCAATGTGTAGAAGGACCCATGCTCATAGGAACAGCTCAGTGTATCCTGGCATTTTAGTCTATTATTGTGTTCCAACAGAAACACCTGAGTTCAGGTGAATTTATGAAAGTAGAGATTTAATGACTCATAGTTCTGGTAGATGGAAAGTCCAAAAGCATCACAAAATGGTGGAAAGCAGAACTTTGATCAGAGCATGGTGGAATCTGTGTCCATGTGATTCTGCCTGCCTCATTTCCTCTCCTTATATACACGCTTCTTATACATGGAACTCAATCATGCCCCTCCTACCCCCACTAGACACCTTGAAGGAATTAAGTTTTCTCATAATATCTTGAAAATACAATCAATTCCCAATACTCGAATTTCTAGAGGACATCCAAATTAAAAAACATGAACTTCCAGGAGACAAACCATTACCCAAATCATGACACATGGTTAATGGAAAACAAGAGAGGCATGGAACTTAGTAACATTAATTGTAAATGGGAAGGGCACCAGCTTATTTAACAATGACCTCCTCTTTTCTCTACCTACCAATCTGCAAAGCCCACTTTCCAGGTGACTTAATCCATCTTCGTAGATAGCTGAAGCAGAGAATAGCAAAAATATCAACTATTTTGCTGGGACCAGCAGTTGGCATAATGGCTGTGTTGCTGGACTCCCATGTAGTCAACTGCAATCAGAGTCCTGACCTGGTGGCTTAAACTCACGCTGGGCACATGTGCGTGTGTGTAGGCCAATGGAGGAGAAGGGATTGTGGCATGGCCATCCCCCCTGGGGGGGGGGAGTGATTTCTTGATTTCTGTCTCTCTGTCTCTCTTTCTGGCAAGTGCATGCACCCTATAGCAAAAACCAAAGGCAGCCCCCCTAAAGAAAAAACCCCCCCAAAAAAAAAAAAAAAAGAGAGAGAGAGAGAGAGAATAGCAAAAATATCAACCACTTTGCCTCATCCTTTCTTAGATTCTCTTTGTTTTTACTCCACGAGACCAAGATCATAGAAGTGACATGAGAAGGCATGGTGGTTAAGCGTGCTGGACTCCCACATGACTGTGTTTCAAGTTCTGGACCTGGTGGCTTGCTTTCTCATTTTCTCTCTCTCTCTTTCTTCCCCTCTCTCTGGTCAAATTTAAATCAATCAATCAATAAATTAAATAATAATTTTTTAAGTGACATGAAATAGCAATGAATATAGTATAACTAAAAGCCTAGTAGTCTAGAACTAGGTGAAGAGGAAGATTATACAACAGCCTGCAACTCTTCTATTGAAAATATTCTCCCTAAAAGAACTTCTTTATGATGTTTTAGTGAAGTTAAAAAAAGGCAAAATTCAAAGCTAGGAGTATCTTTAGGCAGGGAACTGAAAGAACAGTTCCATGTTTTATAGATACTGTGAAAGAACATTGAGGCATAACCAAACCAAGACTCAGGACCCCGACTTATACTACAAAATTAGAAAAGATAATTAGGCACAGCCTGATTAAGTAGTCACTAAGAAGATTTGATAATTAATTGCAACTCAGTGAAGGTTTTATGTCCCATCAATGAAGATATTCTAGATTTATAGCAGAGTAATAGTCAGAGGTAATGTATGACATTACTAATCTACTGGAAATATTAGGGACTCTTTCAGGCTACCACGAAAGGACACTAGATAGTAACTCAAATTCACATGAACAATAAAGAGCATGTAGTAAAATTAACTGCATAGGTCAATATAAAAGACAACACGAATGCATTTTTTGGTTGCAACTATTTTTTTGTTCAGTTGTCAAGTGACCAGAGAAGACTCTGTCCATGCACAGGTACATTTCTCTGAGATAAAGAAAAATGATAATAATAAAGTGGCAGTCACTATTTTTTGAGTGCCTACTATATGCTCAGACTATCCAAAGCTATACACCATAATGAATGAGTGAAGGTGCCCTCTGGCCATACGGGAGTGAGTTTGTATGTCCAGCCATTAGCAGTTTAGCTCTAGATCTGCCCAGCTACTAACAGATTAGTTATAGCGTGTTTTCAGTGCCTTGCTTTCACTCTCCTCCCCCACTTTTGACAAAGTGAACCATATTAATTCATGTTTAAAGAAGTGGTTTAAGGAAAGCAACCACACGACAACCACACAGTGCCCAAAGCACTGATGTTACAATGCACTTTTGTATAAGTTTATTTTCTAAACTTCTAGGAGGGAACAATACAGAAAAATAAGATAGTAATTTATGGCCTTCTGAAGGAATTTCTTAAAATGAATAACAACTAAAATGTGAATTTTTAAATTAATTGTTCCTGAGACGGCTACTAAACTTAAGATGTGAAATATTACTTTCTGAGAGGAAAATTAAAATATTCTGCTGAGACTTCTCCCTCCAGACTCATTTCTAGTGGGAAAGGCACAGACCCAGACCCATCCTGAGATGGCTACTGAACTTGAGCTGTGAAGCATTGCTTCAGGGATGAAAAATGAAGATATTCTGCTGAGACTTCTCCCTCCAGATTCATTTCTAGTGGGTAGGGCTACCTCTGTATCCTTCTTTCCATCTTTCTGTCTCTCTCTGTTTCTCTATGTAGCCCTGTGTCTTTTCATTTCTTTTTTTACTTTTTTCTTTTTTAAGGTAAAGTATTCTCTGGGTTCTCAAGCCCCTCCTCTATTGTGCTAATTTGTGCTTTACTCCCTTTTCAAAAGGCACAAACCCAGGCCCATCCTGAGATGGCTACTGAACTTGAGCTGTGAAATAACGCTTTCGCATGGTGTACACATGCACCACATGGCCTCCATGTTTTGCTTTTTAATTAAAATCTAACGTTTTTTTATTATCTTTTTTCTTTCTTCTTTGGAAAATTATCAATGATAACATGTATGATTAAACCATTACGCAATATATTATGGATTGGAAGTCATTTTGTATGCTGTGACTATGCTCAGTGAATGAGTGTAAAATTAATTAATTAATTAAAATTTGAAAAAAAAACCCATATTAATTTAAAAGTCAGAAAAAATAAGATAAATTGTTTTAAATTTAATCACTGTGCCTCTTTTTTGAGAGAGAGAGATTTTTGCTAGAGGGCATGTGCACTCACTGGAGAGACAGAAAGCAAGAAATCACCCCCCCCAGGGAGTATGGTCATGCCATGTACCTAGTGTGAGTTTCAAGCTACTGGGTCCAGGACTTGAACCACAGTCAACCACGTGGGAGTCCATCACCTTAACCACTATGCCACCTGATGGCCCCACTGTGCCTCTTTACAACATACAAAATTAATTTTCCCAGCATGAATACATTGATGATAATATGTGTGAAAATGTGAATGTTTTAACATGAGTCTAAGAGAATTACCAGTGAATTTACCCATGATCATTTTAAAAGGCAGATCAATTTAAGGACCAAACTAGATTTTTTTTCTTCAATTAAACTCCAGATGGGTGTTTCCTAGTGTCAGGGGTAGACTTCTTCCATTCTCTACTCCTACTCAAGCACTGGCAGCAAGTTTCTCTTCTTAATTACCAGGTTGTCAAGTGCCCCACTCTAGCTCATTGAAAAGGAACTTACACGCATGACAGTAAGTGGAGGAGGGCTCCATACATAGCTATTCGGTAGAAACTTTGCAAGCTTTTAAATATGGGCAGTATCTTTCTGCTCTCTGATGCATGGGTGGTAAGTCCCAGCTATTAACAGAAATTCTGCAGCCCACAGGCAAGAGAGTGTGTTAATACCTTGTTATGTTGCTAATGGAAACACCTGAAACTGGGGGCTTATAAAAAGAAGTTTAGTAGCTCACCATTCTGGTGACTAGAAAGTCCAAAAGTAGGCACTGACATCACAGCATGACCGACAGGAACAGAGAGGAAGGCAAGCACATGCACTGAGAGAGTGAGAGGAAACAGACTTCCACTTCCTGTTTCTCCCTGCCATAGCCCTAGCCAATGAGATGGTGCCTTCCACTTTGGTCCCACTTCGTAAAGGTCTCAGCACCTTCCAAAGTCATTACACTGTGGACCAAGCTTCCAGAACATGAACCTTCGGGGGATAAACTATTAATCAAACCATCACAGAGAGGAATAAGTATTTGGCATGGTGACTCAGTCAAGTTAGTCCAATGATGCGTCAAAGTCTGAAGACATTAGCCTAGTTTCTGTATGTCAGTTCTACTTCCATGCCGACTTACTACGTTTGGAAAAAAACAAAATCACTTACTCTTTCTTCTACTTTTCTTTCTAGTTCTAAAATTCTACTTCTTTTCAAAGCAATGTGGATGTTCTATCTAACTAGTGAGTGCAGAGTGACAGAAAAAGTAGAGAAAATGCAAGCGAGATTATTATTATTTCAAGATACAATCTTGCCCTACCAGGAGAAAAAATTGCACTGATAGAAAATATTCTGCTAGCATTATGAGCCAGACAGCCTCAGAGGCCGATTGAAAACGGCATGTATTTTAAAGAAAAATCTCTAGAGAGAAATAAATAACATACTTTGTACAGATGTTTCTCCTTTGACTGAAGGACAATTGTGCTGTCTACAATACTTGTTAGGGCTTTCAGACTTTAAAAGGACATTTATAAGAAGGAAACACAGATTTACTGTGATTTTTCCTATTATAAGTGAAGTGCCCTCTTGCTTTACCTTTTATTATCCTGGGATGAAAGGAAAATTGCCCCACAGACAGTGTCTGTACAGCATTTTGCAAAACTCTGTACCTTCTGAGTGAAGAAGTTGGTGTGAGAACAGGCACTTCCCATCGTGAGGACACCCTGGTTTACAGGTGCAATTGGCTCCTCACCCTACCACATCTTTGCTCCTATGTCACCTTCTCATTAGAGCCACCCCGATCATTTCAGCTAAAACTGTAACTGCCCCATGCTCTCAGGGACTTCTCACACCATTGCTGCTATTGTTAACTTGTTTGTTTTTACCTTTTAACATATCATGTATTTTACTTATAGATGATGTTTTTTTCTACCCCTAGGACACAAACAAGCTTCCCTAGGGAAGGAATGTTTGTCTCTTTTGCTCACTGCTGCATTCCAGAGTCCTAGAACTGTACCTGGCACATCATAGACATTGAACACATACTTAGCAAACAAATGAATGAATGAACAAATGAATGAACACATTTATCATATAAATAATGTTTTCTATGCATGTTATTGTTCCAGGCCAGAAGATTCTACTCATCCCACAATGTGAATGAAAGAATGCATGAGTAGTATTAGAAAATGAAGATATTAGCAAATTCCGTGGCTTCTGTACTTGCTAAAATGTGATGTTCTCTTTTCTTTTTTGTGTGTCACTGTAGAACATTAAGATATTGATTTGTGGGCCTGGCAGGTGATGTGGTAGTTAAGGCACTGGACTCCCCCATGGCTGAATGTGGTTCGAGTACCAGACCTGGTGGCTTGCTTTCTCTCTCTCTCTCTCTCTCTCTCCCTCTCTCTCTCTCTCTCTCTCTGTGTGTGTGTGTGTGTGTGTGTGTGTGTGTATGTGTATGTGTCTCTCCTTGGTCAAACTGAATAATAATAATAATAAATAAAATTAATAAATAATTATTTTTTTTAGAAAAAGATACTTATTAGCTACCATTATCTAACTTTGTAAGAAGTGTTTTCTGCATTGTCTAGCAATTCAAGGAAGAGGGGAAAAGAGAAATAAGATCATGAGCAATAAGAGATAGCAGAAATTTGGGACCAGCAGTTGGCGTGATGGCTATGTCGCTGGACTCCCATGTAGTCAACTGCTGTTTGAGTCCCAGACCCAGTGGCTTAAACTCACGCCAAGCACATGTACATGCATGCCCAAGATCCCAAGAGGAAAATGGAGGAGAAGGGATTGTGGCGTGGCCACCCTAGGGGGTGATTTCTCGCTTTCTGTCTCTCCGTCTCTCTCTGTCTCACTGGCGAGTGCACACGCCCTAGAGCAAAAACCTCCCCCACACCCCTCGCCCCCCCAAAAAAACAAGAGACAGCAGAGATTTAAAGATGATAAGAAGGCAATACGGAAGGAAGGAGAAGAGTCAAAGGAGGGAGATACTTCCTATAGATTTATGAAATAGATGGAGTGGGCCAGCAGGTGGCATGGAGGTTAAAATGCTGGATTCCCACGTGGCCAATCATGGTTAAAGATCCAGGCCCAGTGACTTGAAAATCACACTGGGAATGTGTGTACATGCCCAAAACCCTGAGAGGAGAATGGAGGAGAAAAGAGTGCAGTGTGGCCATTCCTTCTGGGAGGTAAGTTCTCTCTGTCTCTCTTTCTGGTGAGCAAATGCACCCTATAGCAAAAACCTAATGATAAATAAAACGAAATAAAATATAAAACAAAACAGATGGGTCAACTCAAAGAGCAAATAAAATGATATCCACTTGGTTCAATAGTCATTGATGAGCTCCTGTGAAATAGATATAACACTATTTCTATGAAAGTAGAAATAGTGGCCAAGATCCAAACTACCAAAAAATGGGCAAAAATGACTTTCTAAAATTATTGCTTAGAAAGAAGACAGGTTTCTCAATTATATTCCTGTTTTATGAGCATATTATTAAATTGTCAATCACTTTTATTTGATTATTCAACCAATTACTATGGTTAGTAAATATTTGTTACATCAATAAATGAATGAAGATAGAAAATTCTGAGAAGTATGTGGAAGCCACAAACAACCTGTAATTCCACCACTCAGAAATAGCTACTGTTCTTTTTCAATGAATCCCTGTTTTTAAGCCTCAGGTGGTTATGAGGGAAAGGACAATCTGTGAAGTGAGATGCCACCCACTGCAGGATTCCAGGCGTTGGGCACTTGCCATGTTCCATATTTCATGGATTGCCTGCACAGTAGTCCTCTACCTGTGGCCCTCAGACTGTTAGCATTGGAATTACCTGTGTTTATTTCAGATGTGGATTCCCAGGCTCCATGGCACCTATGCAATCAGAATTCCTGGGGTGGGGTTGGGGCATCTGCTCATGAATAGGCTACGTGGAAGATTCTAATGCATAGTGCTCTCCTCAACCAGGGATTCAGATGAATGATTCCCACATCCATTGGACTGTATGCTTGGCAATTACCTACAGAGCTTGTTAGTGCTCCAAATCCCACATTCTACCAGATTTTGTTCGGTTTAGTTGTAGTGAAACATCACACAGTTTTCCTGTCTACGCTATAGAAATCCTGCTTTAGATAGATGGTTTCCTATCCTACTTTTAAACCCTCACACTCTTCATTCCAGTAGTTGAGCTCTTGAGAACACATAAATCAAACTACAGCATAGCTGGTCTGTTTGAATTCAAGAAATCTGGGCAAAGAAATATGGGCTCATGCTCCTGTATTTCCATACTCATCCCTAGGGATGCGCTAGGCCAAGGTGGCCTCCATGATGACCTCACCTCTGTGAACTAAACTGTAACCTCTTTGAATACAAGACCAAGTCGTATTCATTTATTGGACCTTCCGCAAGGGACATAACCAAGGCTGTCATGTAGTGACGATACCATAAATGTTCATGGAGCAGATAGGGTATCAGAGGAGCAAAGTCAAGTTCTCTCAGACACTCACCAAGTTCTAGGACTTTACCCAGGGCAGTTGCCTCAATTCATACACAGAAAGAGCAAAACAAACTGCTATTGACTCGATTATATAAACATTACATGTCTAAAAGAGATTGGCTTGAATCCACGATGGCATAGACAATAGGGGCACTGCTAATCAAAGCTGGAGACCATATGGGAAGGCTCCAGGTCTGCATCCTGGATCTGCCTGAACACATCCATGATCCTGGCTGGCTGCAAGGGTGGGGGGAGGATCATGGCATGAATATTTTGCCAAAGGTGACTCTCTCTCTCTCTCTCTCTCTCTCTCAGTAAACTATTTTTCAAAAACACATACAAAATAAATAAATAAATAAATTTGCATGACATCCTCTTAACGTTGGTTTCCAAGAGCCAATATGCGTGTCTCCCAGGAGATGCTATAAATAACACAATAACCACTATTTCCAAGACAAAACTCAAAGTTATTATTCTTGTATGCTTGACCCAGAGTCAAGTTCCTAAAAAGTAACTTTTTTGGTGGTAACAGGAAAATCATAAAAGTATTTCAGATAGCATCCTGGCTGAGAAAGTGCAAAAAAAAAAAAAAAATGTGTTCTATGGCAAAGCTATGCCCAAAGTGAAAAATCAGAATTTCCTGGGCAGCTGGAGGTCTTGTTATACCCTGTGGCTTTCATGTTCCTTCTGTTTTCTAGCCCTCTCCCAAGAGGAGATGAAAGGGAGCTCAATGATTTTTACATATTTATACTATCCAGTTTAAGATATAGCATACCAAATGATTAGTTGGACAACTACACAATATATTTATTTTGTAGAATGTATGGGGAAAAGTCCATGTACTTGATATTTCTCTGGTGTATTCAAATCAGGATGACGTAAAGAGGGTCTAATAAAGGGACTCTGTACAAAGTTGTGGGCAGGATTTAGGAAATCCACAAGGCATGGTGTAGTCCCAGGGCTGATAACAGTGAGAGCTGAGCTCTGTATTAGCAATCAGTAGCAGAAACAATGTAAGGGGAAACTTCAGCAGGATATGAGCAGGTCCAAGTTACACGTGTCCTAGTTCTGAAAGAGAGGACTTTCTGATAAGCCAGGTCAAGTTTATGAACATCACAGAAAGATGGTAACATTTCCTTATTGATGATGATTAGAGGTGAAATGAGCTTGTTTACAGTTCCTTTGCATGCAGACTTTGGTTCTTTCTAGGACTTAGAGGAATGATTTGTTAAATGTGTAACTAAACAATTTAATCAGGGTTTAGAAGTCAGATCATGTAACGGTAACGTAGGAAAAACAGCTGTCACAAAGTGAAGGGGTCGGGCTGGAGGCAGATGCACATAGCAGGTGCTCAGTAGATCTGGGGGAACCTGATGGAACCAGACAATCTGGTTCCCAGGGCTGCCGCAGCTCCCTTCCCCCTCTTGGCTCCCCACCCTCTCCAGCTCTTCTCATTTTGGGAGAACCCAGTCTCCCCCAGCCCCCAGAGCAGCTTCTGCCTGAGAGGCTTCTGCAGCAGCAGTTGGGTGGCCACTGTGCTTTTCTTTTGCTTGAATTTCCCTGTTATTATACAGGATTTCCTATTGTGGTATGGTCAAGGTATGGAGAGAGATGTGTCCTGTAGTCCCTTGACTAGGCCTCAGTATTAGGTGAGTCAGTGCCCTGGGCTATGACCTATATGCGTGCTTTTCACTTTTACTCTCCTCCTTACTCCTTTTCATGGGGTAGGATAGCTAAAGGGAGCTGAGTTGGGTATTTCTTTTTATTATTATTATTATTATTATTTAATTCATGAATGTGAAAGAGAGACATAGAAAGAGAGAACCTCCAAGTAGGAATGGAACCTCACTATACCACAGCGCTTCTTCCTCCAATTCTCCATCCTTTCAGGACCCTGGGCATGTGTACATATCTGATGTGTTTTTCAAGCCACCGGGGCTGGGACTTGAACCCTGGTTGTCTATGTCGTATTCAGCTTCCCCTGTACAGGGTTTAACCTCTGTGCTATTAGAACAGCCCCTAAACTTCATTCATTTCTTCCATGAGTGAGAGAGAGAGAGATAACAGCCCCAGCTGGGTCTCAATGCCATGATCTCCCCCCAGCCCCAGCCAGCCCCAGATCATAGGCAGGCTCATGCCCAGCATACTCAAGGCAGTCCATAAATTTGAACAGAGACCCTTCCCATATGGAACTTCCTCACAGAGCATTGAGTTTTACCACTGCACCACCATCTAACCCTGAGTTGAGTATTGTTCTTTCCCCAGGTAGGTGAGATTCTGATTTAAAATATCTGTCTCTTAGACTTTAGTAAAATAATTCCCCTGAAAACACACCTCATTAAGAACAGGGTACTTTAGGGCTTTTCAAAATGGTTGTTCTTCCCTCTGCTTCCCAGAATCACAAGAGAATTTTTCTAAAATATTCACTATGAGAACCTGGTCAAGATCCCGGAGGTAAAACTAATGAATATGTGGGGAGGGTCCCTCAAGGCTGGGCCCCCCTGGAGTTTTTAACTGTTAAGCTTGTCCAAACTGAGCCTCCAGCCTCACCATTTCCAGTCCGTTTCCCACCCAGCACTGGTTCCCGGAGAGGCTTCTACTCTAGTATACCGCGGCTCTCTTTCTGCACCCTCCTGTCTGCATCTCCAACCTTAGGGGGCAGCAGTTTGCCCTGTGACCTCAGTATCCCCACAAATCTAAGAGGAATTATTGGTTTTCAGTTAGTTCAACCATTTTCTTCTTGTGTGTTTAACAGTGAGAACTTGCACACTCTTTACAAGCTGGACTAGAAGCAAGAACCAAGAAGTGGGAAGGCCAGTTCCCTGTGAGCTCGGTTCTGTTTTCATTGTCCACTGTGGTTCTCACCAGAAAGCTCAGTTGTGAAGATGAGCTTATGGAGGAAAATTTTCCTCCATACCCACCCACTTGACAGAATGGCCACCGCTCACAAGAAATCACTTATCTATCAGTATGCCCTCTGGGTGCTATATGGAAGAACGACTTAGGCAATGAAAGCAGTAGAATGATGTTTAATTTAGATTTTTCTTTCGGGGCAGTAATAGGATCACCAAAGAAAGACGGTTTTTTTTCTTTTTTCAATCATGGTGGAAACTATTGTCGAAGAATAAGATTTTATAACTCTCATATCAACCAGCTATGTGCCAACACTCACCCTTGCTACATTCCAGCCCTTCACTTAGTAGTTTTATTTCTACTTTTTACTTTTGAAATTGCCTACCATTAAGGCAGAGCACTGTCTGTGCATTCCCTGAGCCTGGACATCTTTACATCGCTTTACTTACAATCATGAGTTGTCTTTTTCTGTTTGTTGGGTGTACCCTGAATGCCTCAAGGACTAGAACTGTGTGGTATCCATCCCTACACTCCAAAAGCTGGTGCTTAGAAGCATGAAATAGTGCATGGGAAATGGCCAAGGGGCTGGTTCACTGAGTGTATGAAGCTCAGTGCCTCCCAGAAGTGTGGCTATTCCTCCCTCTTCCTCTTCATGCTCTGTTCTGAAAGGTCAGTGGGGCAAGCTCTAGCCTTGGTAAAGGACAGAAAGGATGGGTCAGGAAAAATGACAGTTCCCAGGGACAAAATTTGATGCAAATTTCACTGCTGCTATTTCTTTCTTTCCTTCTTTCTTTTCTTATCAGAGATTCTCAAATTAACGTGAATAAACCAAGCCATAATGGAGAATCGACTTGGATGTCAATTTGGAAAAAATGCGTATACATAAACATCACAAAATTTAATGTCAGTTCAAAGTTCCTCCTTCAGAAGTTGGGGAATAAAGTCTTATATTCCTGAATGCTGGTTCAGTGGAAGTACTGATTATTATTCTGGTTGAGAAAGGAGAGTTCTGGAAGGAATTCCAAAGTCTGATCTAAACCTGCGGCTAACTACACCATCTAGTCTCTATTCTTTTTTAAGCAAGTTGCTTAGCTTGGTAATTAAGTTTGAACTAGATTATAAGTTCCATGAAGGAGGGGGAGGGGGAGGAGAGGAAAAACCAGAGATGAAGAAAATGGACTTCAGAACAAAGCAAAACACAGTACAATAGAATATCTGTATCTGTTCACTAATGTTCTCTACATCTCACAAGAATTTGAAGTTACACACAATATATATAATGAAATGAAAAAATATATGAACACATAAAGTAGTACTAAGGGGAATTGATGGGACAGAAGAATGAGTCGAGGAAAGCCTGTACACACACGCACAGGTGCACACACACACACACACACACTTCTACATTGCTATTGCAGTGAAGTCACAAATCTGAGTATTTGATGGTTCACATAGAGAAGAAAATACAAACCGTAATTTCATGATTTGCATTGTCCATCACTAAAACATGTACTGTCTCTTGACAGACTCAAAGACATTCCTGGTATGTTGGTCTTACATAACGTTTTGTTTGTTTGTTTTTGTTTGTTTGCTTATTATTATTATAATTATTTTTAAAGAGAAAGAGAGAGGAAGTGAGAAAGAAAGCCACCAGGTCTGGGACTAGAACCATGGTCGGTTATGTGGGTGCCGACTCCCATATGGCCAATCGTGGTTCAATCCTGGACCTGGCATTTGCTTTCTCACTCTCTCTCTTTCTCTCTCTCTGTCTCTCTCTGATCAAACTAAAATAATAATAATAATAATAATAAATAATAATAATAAGGGGTCAGCAGGTGGCATGGTGGTTAAGGCACTGGATTCCCACACGGCTGACCCTGGTTTGAGTCCCAGACCTGGTGGCTTGCTTTCTCACTCCCTTTTCTGTCTGTCTATCTCTCTCTGGTCAAAATTGAAGAATAATTATAATAAAATTTAAAAATAAATAATTTTTTAAAGATAATAATATAATTAAAATTAAATTTAAAAATTCTTTAAAACAACAAAAGGATGTATGTAGTAGGCTGGATGCATGATGACCCATCAGAGTTCCACCTCCTAATTCATGGAACCTATGAACATGTCCCTGATTCGGCAAACAGGACTTCATGGATGTGATTAAGTTAAGGATTTGGAATGGTGAGATTATTTTGGATTATCCTAGTGGGCCCGTCCTAATCACAGGGTCCTTATACAGAAAAAGCAGGATAGAGAAAATTGTAGAAGACTTAATTATGGGAGCAGAGGGAGGGAGAAGAGAGACAAGGAGAGATTAGAAAATACTATCTTGCCACTTTGAAGGTGGAGGAAGGGGCCAAGAGCCAAGGAATGTTGGTACCTCTAGAAAAAAGAAAATGGATTTCCCCTCTAGCACCTCCAGAAGGAACTGGCCCTGCTAACACTTCAATTTCAAGACTTTTTACCTCCAGGTCCAGCCCCATCGTGCACTGGTTAAGTGCTGTGCAAAGGAAGCAAGATCCCACGTAGCCAACCAAGGTTCAAGTCTCGGCCTTATTGGCTTGTAAAATGCATTGGGTGGGTGCACATGCCCAGGACCCAGATGGATGCAATTTCCAGAAATGGAGGAAAAAGGGACTGTGGTAATGACCAGGTCCTGTTGAAAGGCTCTCTGTGTCTCTCTGTCTCTCTCTCTCTCATGTTTTCTGATCTCCAGAACTGTAATATACCACATATGCATTATTTAGAGCCCCTAAGTCTGTAGTAATTTCTCACAACAGCCATAGGAAACAAATGCAGGGTGATAGAGCGAGTTTGTTTATTGTAGGGTGGCAAGCCAGGCTCTCAGAGATGTGACAAAGGGTAGTGGAGGTGTACCTTTTGTTATGAGTAAGGGAAGGATAGAGAGAGAGAGGGAGCTCCGACCTGCTCTCACATCCTCAAGAGCAACCACCAAAGAGCGGCTAGTCACTCGGACACCTGGTGCCTCTCTATTGCGTGGGTTTTCAGAGCTCAGGCTCAGCTTGGGCCTGTACAGATGGCACCCCCTGCACTAGCAGATTTCCCAGCAGAGACCCCTCAGTCCTCAAGCCCTACATTTCTGCCAGACCATCTCCTCAGACCAGAGGCTTCTCCTGTGTGACAAGCACCTGGCCAAGGGGCACTTTTCCATTCATCTCTGTCAGTATTTACCCTTCCCCTTATCTGGGCATCACTGCTGTGTCCCTTAGGGAAGAAAAACAATCCAGAGAAAACAAAAGTGGATTTTTTTAAAAAGAAAAAAGGATTGCCCTGAGGGGTGTTATCAGCAGCTTCCTAGCTTCGTTCAGCCTGACTCCAGAAACAGTTTTTTGGGCTTTGATTAATTCACTACGGCCATGAGATAAGGTTCAGACAGCCTTTAGACAGCACAGAGATGAGAGAAAACAGTTTTTTTTTTTACTGCAAACTCTTTTCTACTAATCGTCCTCCCGATCTACAATGGCAAGAAGAAGAAAAAAGACAAAATGCAATACAGCCTATTCCACCCTTTAAAATAAACAGATAAATAAGAATCCAGAGTTATGTGGAAGATGAACAGGGGTAATAACCCACCTTACAAAAAAGATTCTTAGCAAGTCTTACAGCAAAATGGAACTTAATCTGCAGAGGCACAGTTTTGCATATCATTGGAGTAGAGGCAGCCATAAGGACCCCAGAAAATGACAGCTATTATATAGCAGTGCAATGACTAATTAGTGGGGGAAGTTCAGACCGGGAATATACAAGGCATGTACAGTCATTCTAAAGAAGGCTCCCATTCTGGAGGTTATTCTGGAAGACCTTACAGACCAGACTAAAGAGTAAAAATTCATTTTAGGGTTCAAGGACTCTAGTTGTGGTGTTGGGACCCTTGGGAACATGGAGAAGTATTGTATGGTTCTGAATAACTTGGTCTGAAAACTGAAATATGTTTTCCATGTGTGGCTTCTCATTTGCCAACACACGCAGATGTTTTTGAGATGAATGAAATACAAATTCATTAAAATGTTACTGACCAAAGGGTGTCTTTTTGTCCTTATGCCTTTCCCCAATAAACAGATATATAATGAGTACAATAATATCAATCAACAGAGTTGGAGCTCTCGCAAAGCCACAGGGAGGCCTGTCAGGGATGTTACTGAGTAGGGCAATGACTTGGACATTGGCATTCTAGCCCACCTGCTGGGTAGCTGAATGCAAGAAGGAGTAAAGGTGGATGGGTCTTGTATGCCTTCTTCTCCTGTATTCCCTTCAAAAGTTTGTCTGTGGGGTTAGCAGATGGCTTAATGGTTACATTGCTGGACTCTCACATGGCCGACTGCAGTTCAAGTCCCAAACTTGGTGACTTGAAACTCATGGTGGGCGCATGTGCATCCATGCCCAAGATCCCAGGAGAAGAATGGAGGAGAAGGGATTATGGGTGTGGCCATCCTCCATGGGGTGATTTCTCACTTTCCTCTCAGTGTGTGTGTGTGTGTGTGTGTGTGTGTGTGTGTGTGTGTTTCTCTCTGGCGAGCATACACAACCTAAGGGAAATACCTCTGACTACAATAAAAAAAAAAAGTCTGATAAAAATTCTGTTTACTTGATAGATACAGGAATGTCATACGTATTCTGAAAACCTGTGCTCTAAGTGTTATGAGTCCTCCTAGGGAGTAGCTGGTCCCATTGTACGGGCCCTGTCCCACTGTTGTTGGTTCTTCAATGTCTGCTCAAGATTACCATATTTCCATGATTCTGGGTACACATTGCTTTTGTATTTTAACATCTTGGAAATTAGAATATATCTATTACATGGCTTGCAAACGTAATAGTTGAATTGGAAGTGATTTTCTTCTTCCTTCTTTTACAAAAATGATAGCATGTCTGACACTCAAGGGCATCTTAGAGTTGACAACACACAGCCGACGTCAGGCTAACTGGATGGGCAGATTTAAAGAGTCGCCACAGTTTTCCTTAAGTAGCCATATTTATTTCTCCTTCACCCCAACAACATTCATCTTAGTACTCTTTAGAAATTAGGTGAAAGTCCCTTTTTAGTTTTATAAAAACAACTTTAAAAAAAAAAAAGAACTATATCTTAAAGGAGAGGCTACAGTAAAGAAATAATTCTAAACTGCCATTCCTACAAGACAGAACTTGACGATGGCCAGACCAGCAAAGATCACCAAACGGTGGAGCTAGATTCCCTGCCGCTAGTCCCGAGTCCCCACCATTTGTATATTAACTTGGCGTCAGAATTCCGCTTAGTCTTAGAACTTAAAAACAGCCGACAGCAGGGCTAGCAGGTGGCATGGTGGTTAAGGCAGCTGGACTCCTAAATGACCAAACGTGGTTCAAGTCCCAGACCTGGTGACTTGAAAATCATGCCAGTCACATATGTCTGTGACCAAAATCCCAGAGGAGAGTGGAGGAGAAGGGATTACAGTGCGGTCATCCTCCACAGGGGATAATTTCTCACTTTCCCTCTATCTCTCTCTTTATTTGGCGAGCATGTGTGCCCTAAAAAAGAAAGAAAGAAAGAAAGAAAAATGCAGACAGCAAACATATCTCCATAGTTTTGACAATTTTGAGGATATTTTATCTTGGACAAAAAGGAGAAACATACAGTGAGATGCTAAATTCTATGTCCAAATTCATAGTGAAAAGCAATAATGTATTTTTAACGTTTCTGTAATTACTCTTGTTAAAACTTAAGGGTACAAATACTGTGTTGGGCATTATTCTGAAACATGCTTAAACATAACCATCTGGAGTACTGGTAAATGTTTGCTGCATGTTAATTATCAAATCTATTGTTTCATGCACATGTCTACATGAAAAATGAAAATATTCAAAAAAAAACCTTTATTTTAGTCCATTCTCGAGTACCTTAGAAAGGATAGCTCACAGTTTATTTAACTCACGGTTCTGAAGGTCCAAGGTCAAGGAGCTGACTCTGGTGAAGGTCTTACCGCTGGTGGGGACTCTGTAGCTCAGGACAGCACAGGGTCTCACATGGTAAGAGGGCAGGAGCTGCATGTCAGTGTGTCTGTGCCCCTCTGCTCTCACTTCCTCTCCTTCTCAGCCCATCAGTATTCAATCACAAGGGCCCAGTCTGGCCATCTTCTCTAATCCTAATCATCTCCCAAAGACTTGACCACTTAATCCCATAGTCAGTTTACATTTCTACCCTCTTAATAATGTCAAAGCCAAATTTCAAGACGTGAATTTTGAGGAGATACATTTGAACCATACAACTAAATACATGAGTTCTCTATGGCTGCTGCTGTAATTTATCATGAGCTTATTGGTTTAAAACAACACCAGTTATTATCCCACCGCTCTGGAGGTAAGAAGAATGAAATGGATCTCTCTGGGCCAGAATCAAGGCATCAGCAGGACTGCGTCCCTTCATGGAGCCTCCAGGGGAGAATTTATCTCCTGTCTTTTTCAGTTTCCAGAGGCACCCACAGTCCTGGCTCATGGCTTCCTCCACAATGAAAGCCAATGATGGTTGGTCAGTCTTCCCCACACCACCCTCTCTCTGTTTCTCTCTCTTCCTTTGCCTTCCAGTTATAAAAACCCCTGTGATTACATTGGGCCCATTTGTTTCATCCAGGACAGTTTCCTATCTCATAGTCAGCTGATTGGCAACTAATATTGTATATGCAACCTCCTTTCTCATGTAACCTAACATATTTATAATTTCTGGGATTAGGATTTGGCCATTTTAGGAGGGGCTGCTGCTCTACCAACCACTAATGAATTATTTTATCTTCTTCTTTTAATAAGTTCTTTTTTAAAGTTTTTTGTTTGTTTTTTGCCATACGGCACACGTGCTTGCAGAGAAAGACAGAGAGAAAGTGAGACATTACCCCTCCCCCAGGGGAGATGGCCATTGCATTCTGTTCTCCTCCATTCTCTTCCAGGAATTTTGGGCATGCACACACATACATTTAGGGTGAGCTGCAAGTCACCAGGTCCAGGACTCAGATCATGGTTGGCCCTGTGGGAATTCAGCATCTTACCCACCATGCCACCTGCTGGCCCCCACTGTGTCTTCTTAAAATCATTTGAAATCCTGCTTGAGCAAATAGATCTGAGCCTGTTCCTAGCCTTGCTGCCAACCAGTCTGACATCTCTCTAGAGGCAGGGTTGGGCCCCCCACACCCCCTCCCTGCCGTAAATCTCACTTCAGTTCCCTGGTTTCTGCCTGATTCCCACTAAAGAGACCACTGCGTTCTCTGCCTTGGCTACTGTAAGTACAATCATTTCCTGTTTGTGACCTCAAAGAAATATAATTTTTGAGGTAGACAAGAAGGCAATAGAATCTCCCAGTCTAGAATAGGTCTTAACACAGACTCTTGTAGCTCCCTGCACTTGTCCCTGTTAGCAACAATCTCGGTTAGAACCTTCTGTTTATTAGCCAAGTGATTCAAGTAGTCGATCTCTCCTAATTAGACTATAATGTCTCTGAGGAAATGAAACTGTTTTTTGCCTATTGAAACTGCAGTACAATGCTTGTACTTAGGGAATACTTCATGAATTTTAAATTTTATTTTATTTTTATTTCATTATTATTTTTTAAGAATGATCTGTTTCACTTATTTTTTATTATAACTATCATTCTTTAATTTGATCAGAGAGAGAGAGAAAAACAGAGAAAGAGGGAAAGTGAGAAAATAAGCCTCCGGGTCTAGGATTCCAACTGTGGTTGGCCATGTGGGAGTCCCACACCTTAACCACCACGCCCCCTGCTGGTCCCTCATTATTTTTTTTAACTTTGCTATAGGGTGCATGAGTTCACCAGACAGAGACAGAGACAGAGAGAAAGTCAAAAAGCAAGCCACCAGGTCTGGGACTCGAATCACAGTCGGACATGTGGGAGTCCAGCACCTTAATCAACTAATTGGCGGCAGAAAACACTTTATGAGTATTGACTGGGTGAGTGACTGAGTGAACAAGTCACCCATTGAACGAGAGCTGAGCAGAGTAGAGGTTTACAGAAAATGATTAACAGCAGAAGATGCAACTGTTGGGGAGAGACATGTGTTCAGAGTCTGGCATAGTCACCACTCCAACAGCTACTGACAGCTGCCTGGTTATCAGTTTGTGATCAATCAAACAGTCTGATCAGTAGTAATTGTCCAAGGTGTAAAGGTAAAGCAAGCAGGCCCTATGGGAACCAGCAGTTAGCGTAATGGCTATGTCGCTGGACTCCCACGTAGTCGACCGCGGTTCGTGTCCCGGACCCGGTGGCTTAAAACTCACGCCGGGCGCGTGTGCGTGCGTGCCCAAGATCCCGAGAGGAGAAGGGATTGTGGTGTGACCATCCCCCCTGGGGGGTGATTTCTCGCTTTCTGTCTCTATGTCTCTCTCTGTCTGTCTGGCGAGCGCACGCGCCCTACAGTGAAAATCTCTCCAAAAAAAAAAAAAAAGCAAGCAGGCCCTAGAGTCAGACTGACTAGGTCAGGTTCCAGCTCTCCCTCAGGCTAGTTATTAACCCCTCTGCACCTCAGTTTTCTCTTTCATAAAATGGGGGTCATGGTGGGACCAGCAGTTAGCATAATGGCTATGTCGCTGGACTCCCATGTAGTTGATCGCGGTTCGAGTCCTGGACCCGGTGGCTTAAACTCACGCTGGGCGCGTGTGCATGCGATCCCAAGATCCCGAGAGGAGAATGGAGGAGAAGGGATTGTGGTGTGGCCATCTTCCCTGGGGGGTGATTTCTCACTTTCTGTCTCTCTGTCTCTCTCCGTCTGTCTGGCGAGCGCACGCACCCTATAGCAAAAACCTCTCAAAAAAAAAAAATGGGGATCATGGTAGTTCTGTCCTCATAGCGATGTTGAGATGACTGAGTGAGCCACAAGAGCTTGTCATGGACTTGGGACGCAGGGAGTCACACATTCTCCGCCTCATCATGTTATCCAGCAATATCCATGGCACCAATGTCACCCCTTGGTCAAGAACTAGAACTCACTTGGAAAGGAGACAGGAGGAATTAATGGGTTTTGTAGAAGTATATCAATATGATGTATATAATACCATGTCATTCTTCTTTTAAAGGTTTATTTATTTCATGAGTGTGAGAGACAGAGACACAGAGAGATACCATACCCAACAGGTCCAGCCTTGGCCAACCCCAGATCATGGGCACACTCATTCCTGAACCTCAAGGAGGTCTCTGAGCACAAACTGGCAACTTTCCTTACGGATCTGCCTAGCAGAGAGTCACATTTTGTCACTGTGTTACCATCTGGCTCCTGATTAATCTTTTTAAAAATAAGAAACAAACATAAAGTGAGCCGGAAAATGGAGGAAAGGATCACATCCATGAACTAACAGAGCCCAGTCCTGTTGCTTCTGATCAAACCCCACGAAGCGTAGACACGGTCAGGACACACACTCATCCCTTACACTTCCGTTCTGTTCACCAGTGACAGTAAATATTATCTTAGAGATTCTTTTATTACATATATAGAGAAAGATTTTTCTATAGGGTGCATGCCCTTTTGCCAGAAAGACAGCAAGAAATCATCCCCCAGAGGGACGGCCACTCCACAGTCCCTTCTCCTCCATTCTCCTCTTGGAATTTTGGGCACCCATACACGTGTGCCTGGCATGACTTTGAAGCCACTGGGTCTGGGACTCAAACAACAGTCGACTACTATGTGGGAGTCCAACTATTACACCACCTGCTGGTTCCAACTTAGAGGTTCTTGATCCTAATCAACGTCCACTTCAGTGATAATAACACTAAGTTGTCATGAGTATTTTATTACTTTAAGGGAAGTACTGGTACAATTGCTGAGTGTAAGAGAACGTAATCCATCGTCAGCCTCTGGGAAAGAATGAATGGCCAGAGACAGGGGAGCGGTGGCTGCAGAACTTTCTGCCTAGGGGCTGACCATGAGCGGTTTTAAAGAAATGGACAAAGAACCCCCTAACTACTTCTCCATTTTATTGGAAAGGCACAGAGAGAGATGATTCCAATTAGAGAAGAAAACAGCACTGAGGTCAAACAGCATACAAGATACTGTATGTACCACCAATTAGAGCTTGAAAGAATAAATCAGCTGCAGAGGTAGTGGATAGTGATTGCTAACTCCATAATAATCATCTCTGACTCTAATTGGAGAGCTACCCTTTGGAAGCAGAGCTTAGAGAAGCAATTTGCAGAAAACATCAAAAGAGATTTAATCATATGTCTTCCTATTTGAAAATGTTAACCTGCTGCTAGGTCGACACACAATCATTAATCTACCAGGTGAAAGATAGAAAACTCAGCCCACCCACTAATTCCTCTTCTTTTTAAAATATATTTTCTCTGATTGCTTGTTTTCTAACTAGGAAACGTACTGCTTGTGTGGCAGCGGATTCCCCTGCTGCTGGACTATTGATTGTTTAAACATCCTGAGCTGACAACGTGGAGAAGCAGAGTACTCAGCGTCAACGGTCCCGACAGCTGGAAGGGAGAGCCCAGAATTTGCTATCTTGGAAGTCAGCGTAGGGCCAGGCGTAAGGGAGGGAATGCACTGGTACAGTATGAGCCCAGCGGGTTCCCCAGAGCTGCCTGCCCCGCCACACCTGAGTGCTGTTCTTGCCACATCTCACGCCCCTCACACACGGCCAAGAGCAGGGCCTGGGAGGGGAAGAGAACGAGGTGGGCAGCCAGTGAGTGGAAGCAGAGGTCCTGCCCTCTCCGGTCCCCACACACCAGAGATGAGGGGTCGGGACAAACCCATTTATTCCTCTGCCTGGTAGCTCCGCACATTAGACCTGCACATGGAGTGCTCATCATTGCTTCACTGTGCCAGTGGTGGGCACGGGTGAGTCCCCAGGGCTGATAGGCCACTGAGAAGGAGATGAGATGTCATCCATCTCAGGAGGTCAAACTACAGGTGCATCTTTTTTTTTTTTTTTTTTTTTTTTTTTGCCATAGGCTGCATGCTCTCACAAGATTGGAGAGAGACAGAGAGAGACAGAGGGAAAGTGAGAAATCACTCACCAGAGGGGATGGCCACAATCCCTTCTCCTCCATTCTGCTGGGATTTGGGGTACATACGTACAAGTGCCTGGTGTGATATTTTCAAGCTGCCAGGTTCAGGACTCAAACTGTGGTCAGTCATGTGAGAGTCCTGTGCCTTAACCACTACGCCACTTGCTATTCTCATGTTTGTGATCTAAAGTTCTAGCTAAGAGAGCTTGCCTGAGGTGAGGTGGACAGGAGGAAAAGGCCACCATGACTCATTTGGGACTTAGGGAAGCTGAGAACACAGACGCCTGCAGAGGATGGTAAGAGCATTGGGAGGATGCCCAGGACAGCAAGCCCAGACCAATGTTCTGCTCTCCAGGGGTCACTCCCTTGTTCGTCTTCCCACCGTCTCAGTGATGGAGCTGACTCCGCAGAACTGCCTCCTTCCAAGGCTGAAGAATAATCAGATAGGAATTGGCATGGGGCTATGTAGATAATGGGAAAAAAACTAAGCAGCTAAGTTGGAAAAGGACATTAGGCAGATGAAAAATATAACTGCCTGTGAAATTAAGAACAAAACAAGGCGACAATTATCACTATTGTTATTTAACAGGCATTAGGGTTCCAAGTCATTGCAATTAAAAAAAAAAAACTAACAAGAGTTTAAGGGCTATAAGGATAAGGCAAAACTGTTATTTTCTTGCAGATGACATGATTATGCACATATAAAGTCAAGAGAATCTATAAATAAACTATTGAGATTAAGGAAAGAGTTCAGCAAGATTGCAGAGAGTAAGATATTCAAAATTCCTACCATTTCTTTACCCCAGAAATAACCAAATGGAAAATACAATCTTAAAACTGTGTTGTTTGGAACCACAGTTGGCATAATGGCTATGTCACTGGACTCCCATGTAGTCGACTGTGGTTCGAGTGCCGGACCCGGTGGCTTAAACTCATGCCAGGCGCGTGTGCACGCGTGCCCAAGATCCAGAGAGGAGAAAGAAAGAGAAGGGATTGTGGCATAGCCATCTCCCCTGGAGGGGGGGTGATTTCTTGTTTTTTGTCTCTCTGTCTCTCCCTGTCTTTTTGGTAAGCACACACACCCTATAGCAAAAACCTCTCCAAAACAAGAAAGAAAGAAAGAAAGAAAGAAAGAAAGAAAGAAAGAAAGAAAGAAAGAAAGAAAGAAAGAAAGAAAGAAAGAAAGAAAGAAAGAAAGAAAGAA
>NW_006159519.1:775449-776590 GCF_000334495.1 Tupaia belangeri chinensis
CCCTCCCAGGGGGGCAAACTACAGGTGCATCTTTTTTTTTTTTTTTTTTTTTTTTTTTTGCCATAGGCTGCATGCTCTCACAAGATTGGAGAGAGACAGAGAGAGACAGAGGGAAAGTGAGAAATCACTCACCAGAGGGGATGGCCACAATCCCTTCTCCTCCATTCTGCTGGGATTTGGGGTACATACGTACAAGTGCCTGGTGTGATATTTTCAAGCTGCCAGGTTCAGGACTCAAACTGTGGTCAGTCATGTGAGAGTCCTGTGCCTTAACCACTACGCCACTTGCTATTCTCATGTTTGTGATCTAAAGTTCTAGCTAAGAGAGCTTGCCTGAGGTGAGGTGGACAGGAGGAAAAGGCCACCATGACTCATTTGGGACTTAGGGAAGCTGAGAACACAGACGCCTGCAGAGGATGGTAAGAGCATTGGGAGGATGCCCAGGACAGCAAGCCCAGACCAATGTTCTGCTCTCCAGGGGTCACTCCCTTGTTCGTCTTCCCACCGTCTCAGTGATGGAGCTGACTCCGCAGAACTGCCTCCTTCCAAGGCTGAAGAATAATCAGATAGGAATTGGCATGGGGCTATGTAGATAATGGGAAAAAAACTAAGCAGCTAAGTTGGAAAAGGACATTAGGCAGATGAAAAATATAACTGCCTGTGAAATTAAGAACAAAACAAGGCGACAATTATCACTATTGTTATTTAACAGGCATTAGGGTTCCAAGTCATTGCAATTAAAAAAAAAAAACTAACAAGAGTTTAAGGGCTATAAGGATAAGGCAAAACTGTTATTTTCTTGCAGATGACATGATTATGCACATATAAAGTCAAGAGAATCTATAAATAAACTATTGAGATTAAGGAAAGAGTTCAGCAAGATTGCAGAGAGTAAGATATTCAAAATTCCTACCATTTCTTTACCCCAGAAATAACCAAATGGAAAATACAATCTTAAAACTGTGTTGTTTGGAACCACAGTTGGCATAATGGCTATGTCACTGGACTCCCATGTAGTCGACTGTGGTTCGAGTGCCGGACCCGGTGGCTTAAACTCATGCCAGGCGCGTGTGCACGCGTGCCCAAGATCCAGAGAGGAGAAAGAAAGAGACGGGATTGTGGCATAGCCATCTCCCCTGGA
>NW_006159519.1:776728-790772 GCF_000334495.1 Tupaia belangeri chinensis
AGAAAGAAAGAAAGAAAGAAAGAAAGAAAGAAAGAAAGAAAGAAAGAAAGAAAGAAAGAAAGAGAGAGAGAGAGAGAGAAAGAAAGAGAGAGAGAGAAAGAGAAAAAGAGAAAGAAAGAAAGAAAGAAAGAAAGAAAGAAAGAAAGAAAGAAAGAAAAAAACTTTGTTGTCATATGTACAATAAAATTCACAGATGTAGTAATAATTGCAACAAAATCTAAAATATGTGCAAGGCCCTTGTGGAAGAAACTATAAATGTGCTATTGGAAGACATAAAGGAAGAATGTAATTAATTGGGAGAAACATCAAGTTCTTGGGAAGAAAGATTCAGCATTATAAAAAAAGTGAGTTCTCCAAAATATCTGCATTCAATTAACATTCCATTACGATTCTAGCATGAGGAATTTAGAAGACCGATTCTAAACTATGTATGGAAAGGCTATGTAGAAATAAATATTCAAGATGAAACAATATAATACCCAAAATTGGCTTCATGAGAATCTGGGGCAGGAGTGGGACTAGGGTGCGGTGTGAGAAATGAAATAAAAGTGGTGGCCCGAGCTGGCGATCATTATGTGCGCATCGGAGCTCACTAACCTGTTCCATCTGCTACTACGTGTTTACCCCACAATACAAGGGTAAAAAGCTTTGAGAAGGACATAGCTAAAATGTTTTTGATAAAAGATCCAAATTGGGAGAACTCAGAAGAAAACAACTATATTATAAAGCTACAGTCATGGGAACAGTGTGAAAGGGCAGAAAACAGACAAACAGAAAAGAACAGAGAGCTCAGATACAGCCTCATACACTCAAGGGAGTTTGGCATCAAGAGAGAGGTGGCCTTACAAGTCGGGGGGAAATGGGCATGCAGTATGTAACAGGGAGACTGGGTTTCTACATGGGGGAACCCACTCAACAAAATTCCTACATATTTCATCCCCAAAGGGATCCTTTGGATAAATAAAGGCCTCCATGCTTGTAGTCAAAACTAACAGAATAAAACATATCTGGTAAAGGATTTTGTGGTAGTGAATATTGTGTAAAAAGAAAAGGAAGGGACAAGGGTAGCCGATGATGTGGTGATTAAGGCACTGGATCCACACGGCGACCACAGTTTGAGTCCTAGACCCAACAGTTTAAAAACCACGCTGGGCATGTGTACGCCCAAACTCCCAAGAGGAAATGGAGGAGAGGATTAAGGTGTGGCCGTCCCCCCAGGGAGTGATTTCTTATTTTCCCTCTCTCTGTCTCAGGCAAGCACACTCACCCTCTGGCAAAAACCCTAAAAAAAAAAAAAAAAAAAAAGACAGAATAATAAAAAGAACACAGCACCACTGTTGTAACAATATCCTCAAAAGAAAACAAATTTTATATAATGAATAAATTTAAATGAACAGACATGCAATACTTAAAAACAGGAACTTTTATAAAAACACAAGTCAAATACACCAAACTGATGACCACTGAGTGAAAACACAACATATGTTGTTTTTAAAAGGCCCCTTAACCTCCTCTGTCATGTATTTTCTTACTTTGTTTTGTTTTTTTTTTAAGACAGTCTCACCGTGTCATGACCTTCCTGTCTGAGTTTCCTGAGTCACTGGAATTATGGGTATGTGCCACCATGCCGGTCCCTGAGGTTGGACCGAAATGGAACCTGGGCTTCCTCTGTGTTTCTGGACCACAGAGCGATGTATTAGCACACGTGCCACCCCAGCGAGGCCAAGGTCATGAATTCTTCCTTTTTAAAGGACTAGAAACAAATACAACCAAAAATGTTAATTCTGATTGTGAGAATGTGTTTGTGTTTTATAAAATGCTTTGTATTTTTGTCTTTAAATTTGTCCAAAAAATGAAAAGGGCAAAGAAGTTAAAAAAAAAAATTATCCCAAGGAACAAATGAACAAAAAGCACTCCAAAAAATTAGAGTCAAGTTAAACTCTTTTAAGAAAAGAACAGAAAGAAATGAAAAGGTTCAAAGGGGAGGTTGCAGAGAAGGAGATAAAGAACAAGCTGTCGGGGCCAGCAGGTGGTTTAGTGGCTAAGACGCTACACTTCCACATGGCTAACCACAGTTCAAGTCCTGGACCTGCAGGCTTGAAAATCACATAGGGCAGTGTGGGTGCATGCCCAAAATCCCAGGAGGAGAATAGAGAAGGGATTGTGGCATGGCCATCCCCCTCAAAGGGTGATTTCTTATTACCCCTCTCACTATCTCTCTCTGGTAACCACTCGCGCCCTATGGCCAAAACCTTTAAAACAAAGGGGGGGGGGGAGGGACTACAATTGCTTAGTAAATAAATGGGAGAGAAAAAATCCTAGAGATGTAAGTTACAATAGAAGCTAGAAGTAGAATAAACATGATGGAAAGCAATCCTTGACACATGGAACAGATCTGAGAGAATCACACAGGGTAACAAGCAAAAGGCAACATGACTGGGACCTGCAGATGGTATAATAGTTACATCGCTGAACTCCCACACAGCCAACCACAGTTCGAGTCCCATATCCACAGGCTTGATGCTCACACTGGGTGCATGTGCTTGTGTGACCAAAATCCCAAGAGGAGAATGGAGGAGAAGGGATTGAGCATGGTCATTGCCCCTGAGGGGTGATTTCTCATTTTCTGTCTCTCTGGAGAGAGCACATACCCTATAGCAAAAATCCTCTTAAAAATAAAAAAAGCAACATGACTAAAGTGACCACAGAGATGACAGCCATGGAGATGAAGGGGAATAGCACATGTGCAGTTGATGCTCTTGAAGAAAACAGAAGAAATAAAATAGAAAAAAATACCAAAGCTATGAGAGCATAGAAGTATGTTTTGAAAATTAAAAATTTGTGTCTGTTGACTTTATGTTTCAAAAAGAAGTGATAACAGAAAATTTGACACCATAAAATACCTAAACTAAGTAACTTGACTTCAAGGATAAAGAAGGACAAATTCTGTGTTTTGTTTTGTTTTGTTTTGTTTTGTTTTGTTTTGTTTTGTTTTCTAAGAGAGAAATTTTTGCTACAGGGTGTGAGTGCTCATCAGAAAGACAGACAGAAAGCGAGAAATCACCACCACCACCACCACCCCACCCCCGGGGTGGTGGTGGGGGATGGCTACACCGCAATCTCTTCTCTTCCATTCTCCTCTCGGGATCTTGGGCTCACATGCTTATGCGCCCAGTGTGAGTTTTAAGCCACTGGGTCCAGGAGTCAAACCACAATCAACTCCATGCAAGTCCAGTGACATAACCATCATGCCATGCAGGAAGCAGTCCCAGCCTCTAGTATTTTAAGAAAAAATATCTTTAAAGGCAGGAAAAGGTACGGGCCCCCAAAAGACTTTCTTTTCAATTATATTCCAATTTTTAATTTTTGAACTTTATCATCTTTACATTCTCTTTATCTGTAATGTCCACGTTTGTTTAGCTTCAGTTCTGTTTAAGTGAAATTTCTGTTTTTATTGCCAGAGGGCATGTGCACTTGCTAGAGAGAAGAGGAGAGACAGAGAAGGAGAGGAGGAAGTACCCCCGACGTGGAGCATGGCCACCCTGCAATTCCTTTGCTTCCATTTCTCCTTCCTCTTGGGACTTGGGGCACACATGCACACATGCCCAGTATATTTTTCAAGCCCCTGGGGCTGGGATTCAAACCAATTCACCATGAGGTATGAGGCTCCCTTGATTACTAGGCCACAGGGCTGGTCCACGAATCTAACCTTACCACCATCGTTCTACCTGGCCTTTTCATCCCTATTTCTTTATTCTGATTGTTGTTTTGTTTTTTGTTTGTTTGGTCGGTTTGAACGTATTTTTCCTGGGTTTTTGATCGCTTGAAAACCATTATCTGTTGCTTTATACTTAAAAGAAACAGCAGGTTAGAGGCGGTCACACGTTCTTTCCTTCAAAACTGGACAGTGCGCCACCACCTTCTGGCTGTTAACAATAGTTTTGCAGCTTTGAGGCCAGCCTAAGCACCTCTCCCATGCATCCAGCGTTTATTCTTTCTCAAAGGAGATTTATAACAGTTTGATTTTTTTCCCTAAGCTTTATTTTCAATATTTCATTTAAGTGCAACAATTTGTCTTTCTGTTCAGTCATTTTCTGTTTTTCTGGGTCTTCTACTTTGTCCAAATTAAATCGCCCAGAACAGCCTCACAGGATCTGTTTATTATACTAGCGTTTGTGTAGAATAAGGCTGACATAGAAAAGCTTGATGGTTTTCTATGTTTTTCAAATGTGCCTTATTTTTCTCTCAGTCAGCCTCCTTGGGTTATTATTTTGTTCTTAGTGTACATCTATTTTATTTTGGGTGACTTTTTCTTTTCTTTTCTTCAGTTTTACCTTTGAGACATGTCATCATGAAACCAAATGTATTTTTTACAAGGGTGAATAGCTGAGCATATTCTTCTTCTTTTTTATTTTGACTGTTAGAACAGAAAAATATGTTTTGCTTCTCTCCCTTTAGTCTCCACATAGACTATGTTCTACCTGTAACAAAGCATTCTCGGGCCAGCAGGTTCAAGGTGGGGATCCAGGAGAAAGGAGCCAGCAGCCAGGGTCTAAGCTTTAGGCTCCAGAATGAAGGGGCGTTCTGAAGCACTTCAGTCCTGGGCAGAGATTCAAAACCAGCTCTGCAGTGCGGGTCAGAACACAGGGCAAGGCAGAGGATGTTTTCTCCAAGGAGCCAACCTGGGGGTACCGAAAGGGGATCTCTTGCAGCCAGCTGGTCAGCTCCTACTGAGTAGACGGGCTACTCGCACAGGTCTCTGTTAAGGAAACAACTATGAGCAGCTGACTCAGTGGGCCAGACAGAATTTGCTTCTTGGAAAGCTTAGTTATGCTTCTGCGTGCTCTTCATGGGGTCGCACTCGGCACCAAAGCACTGGAAGGACCCCTAGATGTGATTCGACCTAATCTTTCAGTTACTGACCAGCCGGGACCTGGCAGCCTACCTGGTGGCTCCAACACTGATTAGAGAAAGAGCCAGTAGCATGGTGGTTAAGGAGGCTGGATCTCACATAGCCAACCATACAGTTCAAGTCTCGGATACAATGGCTTGAAAAACACACCAGGCACATGTACATGTATGTGCGTGCCCAAAATCCCAAGAGAAGAATGAAGAAGGGATTGTAGCTTGACCATCCTCCATGAGGGGTGATTTCTCACTTTCCTTCTCTCTGTCTCTATCTCTCTCTAGCGAGCACACATGCCCTACAGCAAAAATAAAAAAAAGGGAACACATCAGACTCAAATCTAGCTTTGTTTGGACACCCAATCTACTACTCTTTGTTGAAAAGATCAAACATCTCTTATAAAGATTTCCTACTTACATTTTGTATTATATATTTCACTGTGCAATATGAGATATAGCCTATATATTTTACATGGATGTCATATATATGTGCGTGTCCTACATGTACCCATGGGATCATTCCCTTGTGCCCTCACTGCCGACCTCATCCCTGAGAACCCATCTTGAACCTCTTCCCTTTCCTTCTGTACAAGGTCCCAGATCATGGTTTTCCTAACATGGTTTTTCTCCTCTGAGGAGGAGGCTCTTTCGACCTGTGTTTCAAGGTTACACTATCTCTACAGGCAGCAAGACTGGGTTGGTATTTTCTCACTAACGGCATTTCTTTCACGCAGTATTACAATAACGTTATCTTTTTCTCTTTCAAGCTTCTCCTATTTTTCCCTTTGACAGTTTTAATCCCCGTGTATCACAGGAGTGGTGGCATTTGTAGAACTCTCTTCCTGTGGCACAGCTCATGAAGAATAAATTGGCTATACCCAACTTTAGATGAAGAGTGAACCTCACTTTGCTTTGGAACATTCAGAATTGTGCTTCATCGGTTTAGAAAACATCCTATATAAATAAACTCCGTGAGACTGGGATTTAAAAGCAGGAAGCAGCTGGCAGCCGAAACTGCCTATTGGACTATCATCTGTTTAAACACGCAAGAAGGATCTTGTGAAATCTAAAGTAAATACAAAGGCTTATTTGAGCAATATATAAAAGAGACTTAAAACAAACCCTGTTTAATCCTTTTAAATGGTGCATCTCCCCGAGCGGAAACAGAACATGCCAATTAGTCGAACATCCTGACAAACAAAATCTCTCGGGGCTGTACTGTAAGGGGAGATAGGTGTGTTTATTTAATGAGGTCTTTTGAAGGGAAGCCAGCTGCATGTCTGAACATCCACTCAGGAATAACAAATGAAGACAGCATGCTAGAAAGGGAAGATAATGCCAGTAAGTGCCCCAAGAGTTCTACAGACGACAGGGGAAGGTAAAAATGGACCTCCACAGCTAAGGAATATAACCAAGTAAGCGTCATTGGTCTTAGTTATAAAGACCAACCTCAACAAGCAAGTGTCAGTGCTGGGATTAGAACACAGGCAGTTAAAATCCTGCTACTAAGTATCCAATCTATAGCAGGCTCCTTAGCATCTGGTGAATCTTTTATTCTTCAGTATACAATGGATCTTTAGTCTGAGTGTTAAATGGGGAAAGTTGGGGTATGAGGATGTGGTAGGATGTATTATATACCCAGTGACCCACTTCTCTATTAAGAGAAAGGCCCTCACCTCTCCAATTGGTGGACTTTCATTTCCTGCACCTTGGATTGTCAGCTGGCTGTGGGCTTGTTTGACCAAAGGGACATGAACTTCATGGACACAACAAAGTTGGACAGATCCTCTAGAACCATTGGTGGTTGGCTCTCACTCTTGCTCTGGGCAGGAACAACATCTTCTAGGTTAGAGCTGCTTCTCAAGCCTGGACCCTGGGGTGACAAGACATGGCAATTGTGGTCCTCTATGTGCAAGGGTGAGCCACTGAGATGCCAGGGTCATAAAGTACCACAGCTAATATGATTAATACAGGGAGTTTGCACGTTATGACTGACTTGGAATAGACCTAGACTTGGTTTTGCAAAGAAAACCAGTGGTATCTTTAGGACTTGGCATATTAACTTTTAGGTGCTTAATCCCAGCCCCATAGAGTCCCACTTTGGTGGTCTAGTTACTTATGAAGACCGAGTTCTGAGTCATCCAGCATGTCCGACTTCTGAATTTTCAGATCAATTCTTCCTCAGAGAAGGTTAGCCCTTGGCTAGTCCTTGCCTAGATTCTATGTATCAATAGCTTCTGAAAGGCCACATTTACCCCACAGTCTTGCCATTAGGAGCACCCACCTGGTTTCCAGGACCCTGGATTTTTAATCCTGTTTTACCCTAGGATCTCTTTGATTATAAAAGAAAACTACTTTCTGATGATCGCTCGATGATTGGACAGCTGTACTGGGTTTATTGGAATATTGGATGAAATTTTAAATGTTGGTTGTATTAAGATAGAAAAACTAACTGTAATTTTTATTATAAATATATGATAAATCCAGAATGTATATAATTTTATATGGAAGCTTTAAAACTTGCTAACAAAACAAACACCAGTGGAGACATCACTCATCTTCATACCTGGGTTATCCCCCAGACTTCTGACGGTACTTGTGACCTTCCTGATTCTGTGCTCCTTCTTCCCTGAGAGATTTGACCACTCCCTGGTATTTTTGTTAATTCTTTTATGTTTAAAATAGTTGATACTATTAGGCAATGTATATTTTTAATTTTCTGAAATTTATAAGCATGTCATCATATCCTTGTATTCTCTGTAAGTTGCTTTGTTCGATCAACACTGCATTTCTAAGATTCCACCTTGTTGCTATATTTAGTTTATTCAATTACTTTATTCGCTCTCTTGTTTATAGATATTTGAGTTGTTCCAGTTTTTGCTAATGCAATCAATGCTGATATAAACATGTTTGTACATGTTTCTTAGTGCACATACACAAGAGATTTTCTAGGGTAAATATCTAGGAAAGAGAATTTCTGAGTCATAATGTATGTGCAGGCTTAAGCTCAATATTTACTATTACATTCATTTTCTAGTTGGCAAGTGTAGCCATCCATTATGGCCTGGTCCGCTTGTGTTCCCTCTGGTTTTCCACATCAACCTGTAAATAGCAAGAACTCACAGCTCTCTGTCTCTTTGTGTCACTGTCTCTCAATCTCTAGGTATCTCTGTCTTTTTCTTCATCTGTGTCTTTGTCTCTCTGCTGCCTTTCCCTCTCTTGCTCCATCTCCCACTGTCTGTCCCTGTGTGTGTGTGTGTGGGGGGTATATCTGTGTCTCTCTCTGTCTCTCACTGTATGTCTGTGTGTCTGTGTGTATGTGTCTGTGTGTATGTGTGTCTGTGTGTGTGTGTCTGTGTGTGTGTGTGTGTGTCTGTGTGTCCTTCCCCACCATCTGCTCCTCCAGAACTCACAATGCAGAAAGTAATGAAGAACTTCCATTTAAAATGGAAGTTCCAATGCCTCACATGAGAGGTGTTTTCCATGCTCTGTGCCTGTCTGTCTCTCCTTCACTGCCTTAAGCCTACCTGCCCCCTCTTTATCAACTGTCTTTTGGGACAATATTCTTTGTGGCAGGATTGTGTGGAGCAGGAAGATGGGAGCATGACGAGAGATTCCTCATTCTTTGGAAAGTTAAGGGAGAGAGAGAGTAGGGATGGGCAGAGCAAGGAAGTGCAAAAGGCTAATTTGGAATCTTGTGTGGAGACAGGTTCAGGTACAACCGTGGGTGAGGTGTACACTCTAGGGAAATTCTAGAACTGAGGAAGAGGTAGCAGCCTACATGAAGAAAGGGCAGCAAAGTTTTAGGAAACCCTAAAGAGAGAAGGCATATTTTGGGAGTGCAAATTTGTAACTTCTAACTGGAACAAGGTAAACCCTGTTCATAGTGTTCAGGGCAGATTCAGGTTATCTTGGATAGTGGGGCCCCATGGGCTCGAGATTCTCACCAGATGGAGGAAGACAAGTTCTTCCAATGCAAGGAAGGTAAGTAAATCTTTTTTTGGTGACACCTCTCATCCTGTAGTCCAATGTCTTCGCTTTAACAAAGTCACACATGATAACCTTTAGCCTGTTGTGCTGGCTAAAAACATTAAATGTTAATATAGGACATATTTTGGGGCCAGCAGGTGGTGTAGTGGTTAAGGTGCTGGGCTCCCACATGACTGACCACGGTTCAAGTCCAGGACCTGGTGGCTTGCTTTTCCACTTTCCCTCTCCTTCTCTCTCTCTTGTCTCTTCCTGGCTGAGTGTGCATGCCCTATAACAAATTTAAGGTAATAAGTATAATAATGATAAATAAAATTAAATAATTTTTAAACACATATATTTTTTAGATAATGTAACTATAGCCCTCGGTGTTTTCTGATTTATTTCTTGCTCCCAGGACACATGAGAGATAAAGTTGGTGCTCATATCTATAAATCTACTCAGCCTTCTTCTCATCCCACGTGGCTGCTCAGCAATGATTCATATTTTGGTTATATTTATCACATGTGCCTCTTTGGCTCTTAATTGTGACCAATCATTAGTCTAAATTGTATTCTAGAATATGGCTCTGGCAATGCAAGAGAAAATAAGGCCTTAAATCAGAGAACGAGGTTTAGGATTAGGAAGAAAGTGAAGGTTTGGAAGACACCGTGGAGGTAGAATGAACAAGTCGACAGAAGGTCCAGAAACAGCAGATGCATTCTCATCTGCAACTGCCAGGGCAGAAGCTCTGGCCAAAGGTTGCTGAAGTGTGATAGCTGCAACTGCTTTTGCAACCCCGGGTCGACGACTTGCTCAAATTGTTGTGCATGCCATGACATTAATTTCCCTGATTATGGAACTTTGTGGACACAGCAACGGAAACACTCTCAAAAGTTCCTTTAAGGGAACATATAGGCCGTGATATTTGATTAATGAATTTCATCAGTGGAAAAGACATGGCTTCATTTATTGACCTAGTGTTTGATTAAGTTTGAACATGTTACTTAGTGTCACAATTAGACCCTATAAAATCACCAATAAATGCTTAGCTATCATGCTGAATTCACCAATAAGTGAATTAATTAATTAGCAGCTGTGAAAAGTCATTGGGGAAATTTAATCTCATAACACTTTTAGCAAACCAGCAACTAAAATGGCAGAGAAATATTTAGAGTAGAATCAAGGGCATAGTAATAATATAGGTGTTAGCTATTATTATCATTATTAGCGCATGAAGAATCATAGTCACTAGGACAGGCCCCATGGCCTAGTGGTAAAAGGAGCCATGGTTGGAATTCCAACCCTGATGGCTTGAAAAACACACTAGGCACATGTGTGTGCATGCCCCAAATCCCAAGAGGATAAAGAAATAGAAGAGAAGGGTTTGCAACATGATCATGCCCCCATTGAGGGGAGCATGATCTCTCTATAAATCTCTGCGTGGATTTATAGATATGAGCACAAACTTTCTCTCTTGAGTTTCCTGGCACAAGAAATAGATAAATAACACTGAGGGCTGTAGTTTCATTATCTAAAAAAATAATATGCTTTTCTCCGTCCCTCTCTCTCTCTCTCTGCCTTTCTGGCAAGAAGCCTCTGACCGTTAAAAAAATAAGATTCGAGGTCATCAAACTTACCTTCTTTGTAATGTGCATGCCCCAAATCCCAAGAGGATAAAGAAATAGAAGAGAAGGGTTTGCAACATGATCATGCCCCCATTGAGGGGAGCATGATCTCTCTATAAATCTCTGCGTGGATTTATAGATATGAGCACAAACTTTCTCTCTTGAGTTTCCTGGCACAAGAAATAGATAAATAACACTGAGGGCTGTAGTTTCATTATCTAAAAAAATAATATGCTTTTCTCCGTCCCTCTCTCTCTCTCTCTGCCTTTCTGGCAAGAAGCCTCTGACCGTTAAAAAAATAAGATTCGAGGTCATCAAACTTACCTTCTTTGTAAATATTTTTGTGTTTGCTGTTAGAGTCTTCACAAACTAATATGTTTCAAAGGTGTGATCTTCAAAACAGTGTAGTACTGGCAGAGACTTAGCGACACATGCCAAAGGCTTACATTACAGATGTGGAGAATTTTACCAAAAATTGAAATGATGGCAGCAAAAGAGAGCAGAGTGCAAGTCAACTTAAGCCAGGTTTGGGACCAGCAGTTAGTGTAATGACTACGTCACTGAACTCCCATGTAGTCAACCACGGTTCGAGTCCCAGACCCAGTAGGTTAACATACGCTGGGTGTATGTGCGTGCATGCCCAAGATCCTGAGAGGAGAAAGGGGAGAAGGGATTGTGGCATGGCCAACCTCCCACAGGGGGAGGGTTGATTTCTCACTTTCTCTTTCTCTGTCTCTCTGTCTTTCTGGCGAGCGCACGCGCCTGATATCAAAAACCTCTCCAAAAAACAAACAAACAAAAAAAAGAGCCAGATTCTTCCATGATGACACACAGCTCAAAAATCTCAGTGACTAGGGACCAGCAGTTAGCATAATGGTTATGTCACTGGACTCCCATGTAGTTGACCACGGTTCGAGTCCCGGACCCGGTGGCTTAAAACTCATGTAGGGCGTTTGTGCTTGCGTGCCCAAGATCCCGAGAGGAGAATGGAGGAGAAGGGATTGTGGCGTGGCCATCCCCCCTGGGGGGTGATTTCTCGCTTTCTGTCTCTCTGTCTCTCTCTATCTGTCTGGCGAGCACATGCACCCTATGGCAAAAACCTCTCCAAAAAAAAAAAAAAAAATCTCAGTGACTAGGAAGCAGAATCATTGTCCTTTGGTCTTGCCACACAAGGCCTTGACCAAGAGGGCTCTCCAGGGGGAGAGGGCTCAGACACCCTGTCCCTTCACACCGAGGTGGGACAGGGATACGCAAGTCTCTCACTGGCTTGATGCTTCCATTTGGAGGTGACAGGCATGATTTCTGTTCGCTTCCCTTAGCTGGAGGAAGTCACAGGCCAGATACAAGGCAGAGAAAGGGTTGGAAATACTCGGAGAACAGTTCTGACAACTACTAGCTCCACTCCTAGTACCTTGCTTTCTCCAGGGAACAAACACGACATGGCATGTTTCCAGAAGAGTGGGCAGAAGACCCACTGGCTGTGAGGCCCCTACCACTGCACCCCACACAAAGTCCCTGTGGGATTTTACTCTCTGCCCCTTCCACGGTGTGGCATGAATCTGCTCATGGTGCACAGTGCCCAGTGACAGCCCAGTAGAGGAGACTGTCCACCACAGTGTGGCCAGGAAGTTGGTCTTTCAGAGAACTAGAAAGATCACTTTCTTTCCTCCCTCTGGGAAACTTTAAACATGGTATTCTGTTTTCTGGATGCTTTGAAATTTTCAGATCTTTGCCTGTCACGCCCCTAGCTAGTAGCAGCTGACAACTCCTGGAAACACAAGGAGAGTGAGCATTTCTTTGGTGTGACCTGGGAAGCTGGAGCCGGTCAGGAGCATGGTCGGTCAGGAGCCACGTGTCATCACAACAGAACCTGGCCTAGCCTGAATACAGAAGCAGAGGGCTTCTCCCCCTCCTTGGTTGGCAATTCAGTTTCTGGCCTGAGGACCAGGGTGCATCTGGGGTTCCTGGGGGCAGGTGCTTGAAGGTACTGCATCCACCTGTTGTGTACAAATAGGGGACATGCCGCACAATGTCCCTTATTTTCCCACTGTGCGACGTTTAGTCTGAGGCTTACGTTAAAGTCCCAGCTCTGCTGCTGTTATCTGGGTGACCTTGGTCACCTCAATTTCCTCTTCTGAGAAGTGTGAGAAATACTGTTTTTCATCAGTTCTAAGTCACGGTGTATCATGCCTTAAATGGCAGTGTTATTTTCTTTCTCAGTGACACATAACACGATGCTGAGATGCAGCGAATCCAGTAACAGTCATTTCAAGGAGCCGTTGGAAGGAGAAAGCACGAGTGTAGACTGGTTGGTATAACTGAAGTGCTGTGTGAATGCTACCTTTATTTTTGGAGTAGAATTTGCTCAAAATGTCTCTTTTCCTCAAAAGTCCAAAAAGATTTAAAAACAGAGAAAACTTAAAGTGGTTCTGGTCAGAGCAACTTGTCTGATAGCAGTGAGGACGGGTGACAGCAGGTCTTACGCACACCCACGAGGAGGGAGGACCAGGTGCAGAGACCAGTGATGGCCAGAACTTTCCCGTTTGCCACCATGTGCAATTTTTGCAGCCAACACCTCGGCCTCCCGTTACTCCTACGCCTACCTTGATGTTTTCTAACCTTTGTCCACTGGGATCAAATCTTATGTGTACATCTCCCTCTTAGTTGTGTGTCTTTGAAAGGTTGGGATTGATGTAAAATTTAGGAAGTTAGGTGAAAGGAGTTTAATTTTTAAGCTGTTATTGAGCTTCCAGTACAGGGAGAGCTGGTAGACTCCAAATCTCTGTGGATCTGAGAGTGAGAAGGTGAATTCATGGTGACTGAAGCCACGTTTTCCAGATGAAGAAGCTAGCACTCAAGAGATCCTGTCTTCAAAATGTGTTCTAGCTCTGTATGGCTTGGAGTTCAAGCCAACTCCTCATTCCACATTCGTTCAATATATTTTGTTACATGTGTAGTATGTGCCAAGCTCAAATTTCCTCAATGATCGCATGCCCTACAAGCAATTCCACTGTGGGTTTACACTCTCATGCCTCAAAGAATCAAAGACCAGGAAGTGACTGGAACACTGGAAAAAGAGAACCAGTGGGGCCAGGAGGTAGCATGGTGGTAAAGGCTCTGGACTACCACATCACCCACTGTGGTTTGAGTCCCAGACCTGGTAACTTGCTTTCTCACTTTCCCCTCTCTCACTCTGTCTCTCTCTGGTGAGTACATGTGCCCAATAGCAAATTAAATAATAATAATAATTCATAAATAAAATTAAATTAATAGTTCTAAGAAAACCTACAGCAGGCCAGCAGGTGGCATAGTGGTTAAAGGCACTGGATTCCCACATGGCCAACCATGGTCTTGAGTCCCAGACCTGGTAGCTTGTGTTTTCGCTTTCCCTCTCTCTCACTCTGTTCCTCTCTTGTGAAAACAAAATAAACAAAGTTAAATTAAAAAATAATTTTTAAAAACAAACAAAAACACATAGCTTTCTGGAGGAAAATTCACTAGGTCCCAGGAGGCAACATCCTGACCCTCAAGGCCCTGGAGGTCAG
>NW_006159519.1:790803-844148 GCF_000334495.1 Tupaia belangeri chinensis
TACAACACGGGGCCCTGGGCGTTGCTTACAGCTCAGCTTCAGCACTTGTTGATTTACGCTTGGAACCCTGGGTGTGGTTCTTCACCGTCTCTTAAGCCAGATGGTTTCCATTCCCAATTCTTGACCAATCTGAAAATTTTAATTTTTTCTTCATGTCCTTCTACGCCTTTGAGTAGTTAACATTATAGCCAGCAATCCAGCCCAGGTCAAATTCGGATCCTTCCTTCTGCATCCACTGTCACCCGGCATTCATCATTTCTGGTGGATAGGTCAGTGATCTTCACCAGCTGGAAGGGACGCTTCGTCAGGGCTCGAACGGAGCCTAATATGGCATATCAGGACCTGGCCGGAGTCTTGCCTGAACTTTTTTTTTTTTTTTTGAGAGGTTTTTGCTATAGGGTGCGTGGGCTCGCCAGACAGACAGAGACAGAGAGACAGAAAGCGAGAAATCACCCCCCAGGGGGGATGGCCACGCCACAATCCCTTCTCCTCCATTCTCCCCTTGGGATTCTGGGCACGCATGCACATGCACCCGGCGTGAGTTTTAAGCCACCGGGTCCGGGACGCAAACTGTGGTCGACTACATGGGAGTCCAGCAACATAGCCATTACACTAACTGCTGGTCCCCTTGCCTGAACTTCTTAAGACTCAATAATTATGGGCTGATTAGAAAGCAGGTAATTACTTGTAGGAACTGGATGCCATTCCTTATAATTTTCCAAGTGTGGTCTGATGATACCCCAGGTCTGGGAAAATGTGTTGAGTATTTATTATGCTTACTTTCAAACAAAATTAACCCTTGTAGTTGACCTGGCTACATTGCAAACTTCTAACCTTGAAGAGTGGTGACTTGTTTTCTTAGAACTAAGGAGCTCTAACGGTACATTTTCCCAGTATTTATTCTTCTGGGTTTTGAGAAGGTCTGCAAGGATTAAGAGTCAGTAATGTATCTTTTGGGTTGCTGACTCCCATTCACTAATGCACGGTAAATTATAATTACTGTAATTAAGACACTGAGAAATGGCTTGGCATGATCTGTTCTAGCTGTAAAGACACCATTTCATCAAATTTATGTGAAGAAAATTAATAATAGGAGTTAAGTGTGTTCTTGTAGTTTTATTCCTGGGATGGCTGGTGTGGTGGAGGGTGGAGCACCCAGGACTGGCAGACACTCCCCAGCAGGGCCACCCAGTCCGTGCACAATTCAGCTCTGTTGTTGCCTTGGGAGGGCAGCTGTAGGCAACTCGTAGGTGAGTGGGTATGACAGGACTCATGGAAACTTTATTTACTGAGCAGATGGTGGGCAGCTTTGACCTGCAGGCCGTAATGTACTGGCCCCTGGTTAATAGAATTCTGTTCCACAGAATATGTGCTACGGAAGGATGAAAGAATGATCAAAAAAAAAAAAAAAACAGTTCAGAGTTTATAAGAAAAAAATGGTTTAAATTCTATTTAATTTACTTTGTAATTGAAAACAAACTATTTGGGGACCAGCAGATGATGTAATAACTATGTGGCTGGACTCCCATAGTCAACCATGGTACGAGTCCCAGACCCAGTGGCTTAAACTCACGCCAGGCGAGTGTGCGTGCATGCCCAAGATCCTTAGAGGAGAATGGAGGAGAAGGGATTGCAGATTGACCATCCCCCCGGGAGGTGATTTCTCACTTTCTGTCTCTCTGTCTTTCTGACAGGCGCACACACCCTATAACAAAAACCTCTACAAAAAAAAAAAAAAGAAGAAAAAAGAAAACAAACTATTTGACTATAAAACATGCCTTTGTAGGTTAAAAATAGGTCATACAATAAAAGTAATGACTTCACTGACTTGGCATAGAACCTAAATGTACAGAGGTGGAGTTCTTATACGTAGTGAGGTTGAAGGGCCCTGCCTGTTATTATCAAAGTACGTCTCTCCAGGCATACTCTGGGGACCACTCCTAGCTTTGTCACATTTGTATGAACTTACAGTTGGGTATAAGGGGTAAATCTGGGTAAAAATAGGTGGTTCATAGGCTGAAAAAGTTCTGTATAGTTTTTTCATCTAGCTGAGTAATGCTGTAAAAATAAGAATATTTGGGGACTAGCAGATGAGGGAATGGTTTGTCACTGGACTCCCACATGGCCAACCACAGTTCAAGTCCTGGACCTGGAGGCTTCAAACTCATGCTAGGCACTTGTGCGTGCATGCCCAAAATCCCAAGAGGGGAATAAAGGAGAAGGTATTGTGGCGTGGCCAGCCCCTTGAGGGGTGATTTCTTGCTTTCTATCTCTCTGTATCTCTTTGTCTCTCTGTGAGTGCAAGCACCTTAAAACAAAAATATCTCTCTCTCTAAAAAAAAAAATCACAATATTTTACATAAAAGTATGGACTTTTAGTTTATTTCGAACTGGAATATTTGCCAACGCTGGGCCTGTATCCATTTCTCTAGGGCAGTGGTTGTCTGGTGCAGAGAGCTGGCTACTTCAGTAGGTAACAAATGTGCCTTATGGCTCCCTCGGTCTTCATTGCCCTTTTCTTGCCACTTCACACTGTCAGGTTACCTTCTTCATTCCCCTGGGCTTCTGATTTTGCATTTCCTGACTGCATCATCTACAAAGTCTCTCAGAGCAGTAAGATTTTATGACTCTGTATACAAAAAGAATATGCAATAAGTATATCCTTGCAAATCTATAGGATTAACTCTAGGAGTTTGATAGTATAATGTCTTATTCCTCCACATATGCTCTGCTCTCCTTGTTGGGAAGATTCTACCACCTCCTCTTTGATGCGAGAGCTGGCCAGATGACTTGCTTTGGCTAGTAGAATGTGAATGGGAGTGACTATACCACTTACTCAAAGAAATTTTGAAAGTCTTCCATGGAGTATATGTGCCACAATTTGTCAATCCATTCACCTGTTTGTGGACATTTGGGTTAGTTCCATGTCTTAGAAATTGTGAATATGGAAGATTTGTTGCTGAGTGAAGCAAGCAAGTCAGGCTATAAAAGAGAGACATTGCATGTCTCCACTTAACATATACCAACTCTCTGCACTCTATGGTAGAGACTGAAAGACTGGAGAACATAAAAGTAGTCAAAATTGTAATGGACACTAGAGACAAAGTGGAAAGAGAGTGTGAGAGGGGAAGAGAATAGAAAATTTGGGAGGAAATGGAGAGGTAAAACATTGGTGGGACACAGATAAGGTTTATTATCTGTTGACGAGGATGTGTGCAGTGGTCTCAACTGGGCCAGACTGAGGTGTATATCATGCTGGGTAAAGTCTTTTCACAATCTAAATTATGTATAGTGATTTAATGTATGAATCATAATAATAATAATATATATTTAAAAAGAAATAATAATAATAAATAAAATTAAATAAATAAAAATTTTTTTAAGAAGAAAAGAAAGTTATTGCTGGGGGCTGGATGGTGGTGCAGAGGTAAAACAAAACAGTTCAGAGTTTATAAGAAAAAAATGGTTTAAATTCTATTTAATTTACTTTGTAATTGAAAACAAACTATTTGGGGACCAGCAGATGATGTAATAACTATGTGGCTGGACTCCCATAGTCAACCATGGTACGAGTCCCAGACCCAGTGGCTTAAACTCACGCCAGGCGAGTGTGCGTGCATGCCCAAGATCCTTAGAGGAGAATGGAGGAGAAGGGATTGCAGATTGACCATCCCCCCGGGAGGTGATTTCTCACTTTCTGTCTCTCTGTCTTTCTGACAGGCGCACACACCCTATAACAAAAACCTCTACAAAAAAAAAAAAAGAAGAAAAAAGAAAACAAACTATTTGACTCTACAAAAAAAAAAAAAGAAGAAAAAAGAAAACAAACTATTTGACTATAAAACATGCCTTTGTAGGTTAAAAATAGGTCATACAATAAAAGTAATGACTTCACTGACTTGGCATAGAACCTAAATGTACAGAGGTGGAGTTCTTATACGTAGTGAGGTTGAAGGGCCCTGCCTGTTATTATCAAAGTACGTCTCTCCAGGCATACTCTGGGGACCACTCCTAGCTTTGTCACATTTGTATGAACTTACAGTTGGGTATAAGGGGTAAATCTGGGTAAAAATAGGTGGTTCATAGGCTGAAAAAGTTCTGTATAGTTTTTTCATCTAGCTGAGTAATGCTGTAAAAATAAGAATATTTGGGGACTAGCAGATGAGGGAATGGTTTGTCACTGGACTCCCACATGGCCAACCACAGTTCAAGTCCTGGACCTGGAGGCTTCAAAATCATGCTAGGCACTTGTGCGTGCATGCCCAAAATCCCAAGAGGGGAATAAAGGAGAAGGTATTGTGGCGTGGCCAGCCCCTTGAGGGGTGATTTCTTGCTTTCTATCTCTCTGTATCTCTTTGTCTCTCTGTGAGTGCAAGCACCTTAAAACAAAAATATCTCTCTCTCTAAAAAAAAAAAATCACAATATTTTACATAAAAGTATGGACTTTTAGTTTATTTCGAACTGGAATATTTGCCAACACTGGGCCTGTATCCATTTCTCTAGGGCAGTGGTTGTCTGGTGCAGAGAGCTGGCTACTTCAGTAGGTAACAAATGTGCCTTATGGCTCCCTCGGTCTTCATTGCCCTTTTCTTGCCACTTCACACTGTCAGGTTACCTTCTTCATTCCCCTGGGCTTCTGATTTTGCATTTCCTGACTGCATCATCTACAAAGTCTCTCAGAGCAGTAAGATTTTATGACTCTGTATACAAAAAGAATATGCAATAAGTATATCCTTGCAAATCTATAGGATTAACTCTAGGAGTTTGATAGTATAATGTCTTATTCCTCCACATATGCTCTGCTCTCCTTGTTGGGAAGATTCTACCACCTCCTCTTTGATGCGAGAGCTGGCCAGATGACTTGCTTTGGCTAGTAGAATGTGAATGGGAGTGACTATACCACTTACTCAAAGAAATTTTGAAAGTCTTCCATGGAGTATATGTGCCACAATTTGTCAATCCATTCACCTGTTTGTGGACATTTGGGTTAGTTCCATGTCTTAGAAATTGTGAATATGGAAGATTTGTTGCTGAGTGAAGCAAGCAAGTCAGGCTATAAAAGAGAGACATTGCATGTCTCCACTTAACATATACCAACTCTCTGCACTCTATGGTAGAGACTGAAAGACTGGAGAACATAAAAGTAGTCAAAATTGTAATGGACACTAGAGACAAAGTGGAAAGAGAGTGTGAGAGGGGAAGAGAATAGAAAATTTGGGAGGAAATGGAGAGGTAAAACATTGGTGGGACACAGATAAGGTTTATTATCTGTTGACGAGGATGTGTGCAGTGGTCTCAACTGGGCCAGACTGAGGTGTATATCATGCTGGGTAAAGTCTTTTCACAATCTAAATTATGTATAGTGATTTAATGTATGAATCATAATAATAATAATATATATTTAAAAAGAAATAATAATAATAAATAAAATTAAATAAATAAAAATTTTTTTAAGAAGAAAAGAAAGTTATTGCTGGGGGCTGGATGGTGGTGCAGAGGTAAAACACCATGCTCTGCAAGGCTGACCCATATGGGAAGGTTCCAGGTTCATATGCCAAGACCTCCCTGAGTACGCCAGGCACCTGTGCACGTGACCCAGGGCGGGCTGAAGCTGGAGGTGAATGTGGTGTCAAGGTCCTTCTGGGGGTGCTGTCTCTCTTTCTGTCTCTTTTGCTCATGGAATGAATGAATAAACCAATAAACAAAAACCTCATTGCCATGTTCCATCACCTTCGTCTGCAGTGAGATTGGCAATGCTTCAGAAGTGGGAGATTCTTTCTGTGTGTCTGGATGAAATGGCATTGTCGCCAGCCTACAGAGGATGAGAAACATTGGGATGTAATACAGCTTTGTTCTTTTAAGCCAGAGATTGTGTACGGTTGTTTGTTACCATGGCAACACATAGGCTATATTGGCGGATACAGTCATCAAGAAGGGTCAGTAGCAGAGCTTGTCTTAGCTAGAGCAGTGGAAGGTAGCCATTCATTTGTCTGTTCATCAACTACTTTTTGAGAAAACATGGAAATGAGGAGAGTAAAATGAGACTCCTGCCTTTAAGGTACTCAGGGCAATGCTTGAAGGAGGCAACGGTTGACAGGAGAGACTGAGATCAGAAAAACGACAGCACTAAATTACCAAGAGCAGACCTTGTTACTTATCTAATAATAAATGACAGATCGCCAACTAGGAATTCATGAAACATTCCTAGAAAATTCTGAGAGACTCAGAGGGGCCAGTCTCATTTTCTCTAAGTGGTTGCTTCTAAAGAGTTGGATAACTGAATTTTCAGAAAGGCAAACCTCTGGTGAAGCTAACACTGCTGGAGGAAGGCAGCCCGGCCAATTTAGATCGTCCAGGTCATTTGTATATGTATGAATAAAAGGTAATGTTTATAATCTACGTAAGATTTCAAAACAAGAATAACATTCTGACTGAAAGAAAGATGAAAACCGATTAGAAGAAATGTTGTTTCTTCTCTGGAAAGAAACAAGGGATTTTGTGCATCAGGATCAATGCAAGACCTTTTCTACTTGAAATATCTCTTAAGTGCCCTGCAGAAAATGTCAGTAATGTCAGATGAGCCTGAATTTCTAAAAAGTTGAAGTAATTTGGTCTCCACTCCTATTTCTTTGTATTCTTTTCCAATGCAAAAAAAAAAGTAAAACTTAAAACAATAACTCTCCCAGCTTTGTGTGGAATTAGTAATGTCATGCTGCAAGCCAACCAACCATGATGGGAAGTAGGCGGGGAATGAGAATCAAGTATAAATAAACCATTAATGTCAAACTCCTGCCTTGAAGGACTTGAGAATCTTAGTGTTGGAAGGGCTTTAATGGCCATTTCCTGTATCTTATTGTCTCCTGTAACATCCCCAGCAAAGGGTCTCCAGGCTTTAGGTACACTTCAAGAATAACCAACGCCTTGCATGGTCTAGTCTTGGAGATAAAGTGTATATCTGGAAGAACCCTAGATCAGAACCAGTCATTCAATCTCCAGTTCTTATGCCGGGGAGGTTGGGTATTTCACATTGATGAGCAGTTCTGGAAAGGCTAATTAACTGGAAAGACCAAGCTAGATAAAAAACCTCCAAAAAGTTCAAGGAGATACGTACTAGGAAAGAAATAGAAATGAAATAAAAATGGAAAGTTTAGAAAGATGGTTTTATATTAAAGTACCAGTGATCCCAAATCCTATTTTCATTTTATGTGGAGCTGGCTGGCAACAGAGTACACTGGAAATTTAAGTTAATTAAAGCAGTCCTGATGTAAAATATTTCCAATTTTTTTTAAATGATAGTACAAAGAAGAGGCTAAGATTTCTTTTAGCAAATTAGCATATTGCTAAATGTCAGATCTAAGGCACTACTGTTTCTGAACAAATTATTTTCCATGAAAACTGTCATTAGTAAGCTTAGAATCCTGGTTCACCACAAAGTCCCAAAAATCTCTGCACATATATAAATGCTTTCTGTACTAAATATGAATACATTTTTTGAGATAGGCATTTTATCATTAATTGTACACAACATCATGCCACTTTATAGACCTCATTTTAAAACCCCCATGGTTAGTAGCCCTTCCAGTGATATGCAAGGACTTCAAAAAGTTTGTGGAAAATGTATATTATTTAAAAAAAAAAAGCCATGGGGGTCAACAAATGGCATGGTGGTTAAGGTGCTAAATCCCACATGACTGACTGTGTGGTTCAAGCCCTGGACCTAGCAGCTTGAAAAACACAGCAGGTACAATATGCATGCATGCCAAGAACCCTGAAAGGAGAAGGGGTTGTGGTGTGGCCATCCCCTCAGGTGGTGTGATTTCCTACTTTCCTTTTCTCTTTGTCCCTTCCAGTGACCATGCACATCCTATAGAAAGAAAAAAAAAAAAAACAGAAACAAAAACAAAAAAAAGTTATGCGTGGATTTTAATTTTTTGCATCAAAACAAAGTTGTACGTTAACTCAATTTTCCATGAACTTTTGAAGTCTCTTCATAAACAAATATTAAGTTGTTCTATTTCAGAATAGTAAAATCTGTTACACACTTTCGGGAAAACCTTAAGTAGAAATGCAGATAATTTTGTGCTGTTTACATTCTTTCAAGACTCAGTGACTTCTTATAATCTGTGAGGATCTTTTACTCAAGATGCAAAATCACCTGAAATGATATTTTCAGAACCTCTCATTTGTTTGTGGTCCTCTTAAAAATCCAGGGGACAGCAGATGGTATAATGGTTATGTCGCTGAACTCCCATGTAGTCAACCACAGTTTGAGTCCCAGACCCATTGGCTTGAAACTCACGCTGGGTGCCTATCATGCATGCCCAGAATCCTGAGAGGAGAATAGAGGTGAAGGGATTGTGGCTAGGCCATCCCCCCGGGGATGATTTCTCACTTTTTGTCTCTCTGATAAGTGCCCACGCCCTATAGCAAAAAATCTCTAAAAATAATAATAATAAATTTTTAAAAATCTAGGCACAAGGGACCAGCTGATGGCATAGCAGTTACATTGCTGGACTTCTGCATGGCCAACTGCAGTTCAAGTCCCGGCACTGGTGGCTTCAAACTCACACCAGGCACATGTATGTGTGTACCCAAGATTCCAGGAGGAGAAGGGACTGTGACTTGGTCAACCCTCCTGTGGGTGATTTCTCTCTCTGTCTCTCTGTCTCTCTCTGTTCTTTCCTGCAAAGGTACATTTTCTGATGGCATATCCAATGATGTAGTGAGAGTATTAATGCAAAAGGAGTAGTCTTAAGTATTTTGCAAATCCATCATTAGAAGCACACAATGCAAGCATTCAGGCAAACCCCAAGGCTGAGAAAATGAGAGTTGAGTTCAGTAGTTAGTCAGTCACCCATGTGGCGTGTAACAGTGGAGACAGACTGTGCTGTGCTTGCCATGGGAATGCATGTTTTTCGAACACCAGTCCAACAGTCATTTATTCAGTAGCTTCTATACAGCACCATCCTAGATACAAGGGATATACACATTGGAAACTTAGATCTGTTTCTTTTTTTTTTTTTTTTTTTTTTTTTGAGAGGCTTTTGCTACAGAGCGCATGCGCTTGCCAGACAGAGAGAGACATAGAGACAGAAAGCGAGAAATCACCCCCCAGGGGGGATGGTCACGCCACAATCCCTTCTCTTCCATTCTCCTCTCGGGATCTTGGGCACGCACACACACGCACCCGGCGTGAGTTTTAAGCCACCGGGTCCAGGACACAAACCGCGGTCGACTACGTGGGAGTCCAGCAACATAGCCATTACGCTAATTGCTGGTTCCCAAGATCTGTTTCTTGAGAGTCAAAGTCCCATAGCAGAAAGTAGACACAGAAACTAAATAACAACAACAGGTTATTATTGATCCAATAGAGTAACATGCACAGTGCTGAATTGTCATAAACCAAAGAGAAAGACAACCTTAATTCTCTCTGGTGACATAGTCATGTATAAAGCTACTGGTCACAATATATGGAAATCTTTGAATCTCGACTCTTCAAGGTAGAGTTCAGAAACTATTTTCCAAGCTTTTCTCCGGTACAGATATGACCTATGTTTTTCCATTTACACATACCTACTTGAGGACTCAATTCTAAGACTGAAAAGAAGGCGGCCATGCAACAGGAAAAGACTCTAAATCCAACTTTCCAGGAGCATCATTAGAAGAGTCTTGATAGCTATTGCAGAGCTTGCCATGGTGCTTTGTCCCCAACGATGAAAGCAATCATATCTTTAGGGATATGATTTAGGCTTTGTTCTTGGCTGTGTAGCAAGGATAAATTTCTAATAAGATAATGTATAATAAAATGGCTAAACATTTCTTGTGAGTTTGGCACTGTGCTAAGACTTTCATGTGCATTTTGTCATTCAAGTATCACTAAACCAAATGAAGTATCTTGAATACCCATTTTACAGATAAGGCGATGGAGGTTTGGTGATGTGAAATGACTTGCATAAATTTCCCATAAGATAACGTATAATAAAATGGCTAACATTTCTTGTGAGTTTGGCACTGTGCTAAGACTTTCATGTGCACTTTGTCATTCAAGTATCACTAAACCAAATGAAGTATCTTGAATACCCATTTTACAGATAAGGCGATGGAGGTTTGGTGATGTGAAATGACTTGCCTTGCAATGTACTCATGTCAAAGTAGCTGATCCAGTCAACGCAATTGCTTCTTCAATATGACTAGAAAGCTGAAGAGGCATGTGGGTAAATATGAGCCAAAGATCTGTGAGCATAGAGGGTCAAAGCCAACTTCAAAGGGGCAGAGACAGGAAAAAACAGGCAGCAAAATTAAGGATCAGGGGCCTGGGGTCAGTGTGTATGATGACAAGGCAGCTCCCAAGTGATTATTGTGGACATAGCAGGAATATCCACAGCTTAATTTCACTGACCTTTGGGGACATGTTTGTGACCCATGTGTTTGCTTTTATGTGTTTTTGAACAGCAGTTGCCATAGCTGGTTCTCTGGAGAATGCTGCAAACTGAATTCCTATAAAATGCACGAAGGGAAACCTGGAAGTGGCAAGCATCCTGAATGACTCAGAATAATTGGTTTGCTAGCCAGCCCTGGCACAGACACCTTGATTTAATATCTTTCTCCCTGACTATTCTTGGGTTTGGGAATCCTGACAAAGCAAATATTTCTATTAAACAATCACATCATGGTAAATGATTATTACACATGTAATCATCCCAACAACATGTTGGATAATATATGAAAAGCTAGATTTAAGAAATTTCAGCAAAGAATCCTGAGATTCTCTACAGGGTGATTTTTTTCATGGCCTTTGCCTTCCAATTAGATTCAATCAACAAGGAAATCAGAGATTAAGAGAATCTTTACATGTATAGCAACTTGTACCTGGATGATTAATTTAACAGAGTAATGTTCTTTGGGAGACAACCAATCGATTTTGGAAGTTGATCACAAGGATCTTTGATTCAAAAAGTCTTTATTTTTTCTTTGAACACTATTGGTTTTGACAAATTCTTCCCTAGTTCTCCATTTCAACATTTCTGTCTTTGAATACTAATCATAATTTTTACTTGCACTGATCTTAATTCTTTTTTGTTCTCCCATGGGAATCTTCTACGTAAATCATCACATTTGCACCAGATCATTGTCAATATTTTACTAGTTCTTCATGTATCATTTATACACTCTATTCCTTTTTTCATTCTATTATTCATGTAATATCTCCAAGGCCTAAAAGGAAGCCCTTAAAAATGCTCAACTTGGGGCCAGCAGGTGGCAATGTGGTTAGGTGCACTGTACTCCCACATGGTTGACCACAGTTAGAGTCCTGGACCTGGTGGCTTACTTTCTCTCATTCTCACTCTCTCCCTTCTGGTAAAATATAAATAAACAAATAAAGTTAAATAAAATAATTTTTTTTTAAATGTTCAACTTAGGGGCCAGCAGGTGGTGTGGTGGTTGAGGCACTAGACTCCCACATAGCTGACAAGGGTTCAGGTTCCAGACTGGTAACTTGCTTTCTCACACTTTCCTTCTCTCTCTCTCTCGCTCCCACTCTCGCTCATTAAATTAAGAAATAATAAAAATTATAAATAAAATTAAATGAATAATTCTTTCTTTTAAAAATGCTCAACTAAAAAGTGAAAAAAATGAAGGGAACAAATTATGTCGAGCTCACAGGACAAATCTGGGAAATAATACATTGGCAGTGGTTAGGGCTGGACAACAGATCCAGCCTCTGGTCCTCATTTTGCCCATGATCAGATGGGGAACGTTACCTCTGTGGAGCTTTGTTCTCTCATCTACAAGATAAGAGATTTGACATAGCTGATTTCTAAGGTTCTTTCTGATTCTAAATGTCTACCGTATTACACAGCAAGGGCTGACATTGATGAGGAAAGTCACAACTTCAGAACTTTTACGACAATATTCCCACTACATATTTTTCGCAGTGAACGGCAGAATGTTGGTAAGAGGTTCATTTATAGTTGGGGGGAAAAGGCTCACCTAGTCTTAAAAGAAGCTATAGGCTTGATTCATACTCATTCTCATAATAAAACAGTGCAGTAAATGATGAATATCTGAGTGATAAAGGAAAATGACTACAAAGGAGCTAGTATCAATGATTCAAGGCAGCACAAATTGGGTGGTTTAGGCATGTGCTTGGAATGCAGAAAAATGGCCTCCCTCAAAAAGTGATGGGGCAGGTGGCAGCGTGAATGCCATTAACGAGATGTATGGACGCCATAAAACAAGAAGGGCTCAGCTTTGAGTGAAGAACTGTTATTGCAGCATAACGGTGTTGTTTAATTCAGCCGTGTTCATCTTCACACCCACCTAGGGAGCAGAAGGAAGAGAGGACAATCCTGTCGATGCTAATGCATAAAATAGTGCCTCCATGAGGTAAACAAGGGGTCAGGTGACCTCTGAAAATAAGATTTGGCAAAAATTCACAGTGCCACAAAAGATTTCTTAGGGGCTCAGAGAAAAAGTCCCTTCTCTTAGTCTTAAGGTGTATTACTTAAGAGACAAAGGTGACTCGCGTGCTCACCTGTATGCATGTGTCATGGGAGGAATGTATACAGTCAAAACTATGATCTTTCAAAATACTCAAAGCTGCAAAATTCTTTTTTTTTTTTTTTTGGAGAGGTTTTTGCTATAGGGCACACGTACTCGCCAGAAAGACAGAGAAAGACAGAGAGACAGAAAGCAAGAAATCACCCCCCAGGGGGGATGGCCACACCGCTATCCCTTCTCCTCCCTTCTCTCTGGATCTTGAGCATGCACACACACGCGCCCGGTGTGAGTTTAAGCCACCGGATCTGAGACTCGAACCACGGTTGACTACATGAGAGTTCAGCAACATAGCCATTACACTAACTGCTGGTCCCCAAAGCTGTAGAATTCTAAGAAGCTGATAGAAACGATGCAGTTCTGAATTAAAAGTAGGTAGTAAAATTAGAAATGTTTACAATAAAACTCAATGACTAAGGTCTGCTAAAAGCCTAGATGACAATGAGCTGAGGATAAATCATCACCAGCTTCGCTTCAAGAGTGCACAGTACTGGAGTGTGTCGAGGAGAAAGAGGGCCAACACGGAGCATTGCAAAAGGGCAGTACTCCCGATTGTGCGACACGTATGCACTGGAAAGCACAGAGAGCCTAGTTAAACTGAAACCGGATGAGGTTTATTCATTCACTAGCTGGTGATTCAAAAAGAACTAAAGGGACTAGAGATTCTAATCCCTGCAAACTCTCACTTCTAAGGAGCCAAACTCCTTTCTATAAAGACCACAGAGATCAAATGTGGAGAAGATCTATATAAAGCAGAGGAATGCAGTGGAATCAAAACATCTCAAGCTTCTATATTTTTGAACAAGACATGAAAATAACTGAAGAGAGACTTAGGTGACATTTTCAAAATCTCCACTGAATCCCACTTCTTCTTTTTTAAATTTATTTTACATTCATTCACTGTATATCATTACAGCATAGAAAATGAATTTTCCCATCCAAAATACACTGCATGTTGGCTCAAAGATATTACTGTATGTATTACCTTCAACAAATAATCTTCCTTTTGTGTTTCTTAACTGTTGTACTTTTTTCTTTTTTCCCCTAATTCCCTCCCTCTCACACTGCCATTTTCCACCTTCCTCCTATACTGTCTCTGATATCCACAGTTGCTTTCAATGCCTTTGTATTTTCCAATACTTCAGTTTCTCCCACTTCTTCTAAAATTTAAGGACAACTAATTTTCCCTATAAATAGACATTTTAAAAGTACTTAAGTAAAATCTCACAAAAGTTAATATTAGGAAAACAAAAAGGAATATATAACAGAATGAAATCTCAATAGACCATGAAATTACCCTGAAAAAAGTGGCCATACAGTAGTTTAAAAGTGCAAACTTTGACTTCAAAATAAGGTAGCATACAATATAATCAGAATTATAAAAACTCTGAGGTGTTAGAAGACAAAGAACTATGGCATTAAAAATTTATTCTTAAAAAAAAAAGACTAAACTAGAAAGAAACTAAGAGTAAATAAATACAACAGACAATGCCTTAATAAAATACAATATGTGGGACCAGCAGATGGTGTAATGGTTATATTTCTGGACTCCCAGTTGGATGGATGCATTCGATCATGGTTCGAGTCCCTGGCAGCTTGAAACTCACGCAGGGCATGTTTGACTGAGTGCCCAAAATCCTGACAGGGGAATGGAGGAGAAGGGATTGCGGCGTGGCTATAGCAAAAATCTCTCCCTTAAAAAAAAAAAAAAAGAATACAAGATGTGGGACCAGCAGGTGGCATAGTGGTCGAGGTGCTGGACTCCTCCATGGTCAACCACTGTCTGAGTCCCAGACCCTGCAGCTTGAAACTCACAACAGGTGTGTGTGCATGCCCAAAATCCTGACAGGAGAATGGAGGAGAAGGGATTGCAGCATGGCCATCCCCCCCGAGGAATGATTTCTCACTTTCTGTCTCTCTGTTTCTCCAGCAAGCACACCCAACAGGAAAAAATCTCTCTCGGAAAAAAAAAAAAAAAGTACAAGATGTAAAGAAAGAAAATTTTCAAAACAAAGAAAAAAATTACAAAGACATTTTAAAAATGAACAGAAAGTGACATATTAAAAACAGATAAAGATGATAAGCCTAATAGGAGACATTGAAGAAGGAAACAAAAACCAGGGAACAGAAAACAAAGATACAAAAATATAATTCAAGAAGGTATTCTTGAAATAAAAGAAGATTCAAAATTACATAGTGAAAAAATCTCACCCCAGAACTTAAACTTTCACTCAAGAGGCAACTAACACTAAGACATATTCTAAAACAATAATTGGACTTTAACAATCAAGAAATACTGAAGATAGATGCTAAAAAAGAGCAGGCAATTTATCATAAAAAGAAAAGATAACCATCTTATTTCTTAAGAGCAACAAAAAAAAATGAAGTGACATATTTAAGATACTCAAGGACATAAAATGTAAGCCAAGGAGCTTGTGTATATAGCAAACTTAATTTCAAATATAGAGAACAGAAATACTGTATGCAATAACTCAGGGAATATTATTTCTATGAACACTTTTTGAGGCATTTACCAAATATTTCATTTTCAAAAATTAAAAAAATGAATGACAACCCAATGTAAGTATTCATGATGGAAAGTGAAAGTACCTATTCATAGAACTAAGGTAAATGATAATTAAAAGAGAATATAAAATGTAACGGTTATATACTTTTAGTAGGGGAATATTGGTAATGTTCAGTTATTAAACTGTTCCAAACACTTGTATTGGTGGTGGCGGTATTGTATTGTTATTCTCAGACTATTGTGTATATGATGTGTGATAATGTAAATGAGTAATTGTGAGATATTCTAATTATTTCATCCTTATAACCTAGGAATTCAGGATCATTTGTGTGGAGAAGGGGGATACAGATGTATTGAGTTGTCGGGAAATTCATTACACATTTTTTGCATATAGAAAAATACATTATGACCTTTAAATAAAAATTCTGAATTTGACTGGAGGTATCAGTGTGAACTCATGAGCCATTTTTCAACTTACAGGCTAAACAGGAAGGAGTGATAGCCTTAGTGTCCAGATTTGTGATCTTGAAGTGCCAACATAACCTGCATCATCTTGTTATATCACCGAGTGAGGAAGCTTGAAAAAGCATACTCAATGCATATTAAAAGAATCCAGGGGGCTGGCAGGTGGCATGGTGGTTAAGGGTGCTAGATTCCCATATGGCTGACTACAGTTCAAGTCCCAGACCTGGTGGCTTGCTTTCTCACTTTCTCTCTCTCTCTCTCTCTCTCTCTCTCTCTCTGGTGAAATTAAAAAATAATAACTAAAATAAATCGGATAATTATTAAGAAAAAAAAAAAAAAAGGATCCAGGACTGGACCAGCCAGTGGCATGGCGAGGACGGCCCCAGCCAGTGGCATGGTGGTTAAGGCAGCTGGATCCCACATGCCTGAGTGGTTTGTGTCCCAGACCCAGTGGCTTGAAAAATGCACATACATGGACCAAAGATGGTATGGTGGTTATGTCTCTGGACTCCCCACATGGCCAACAACAGTTCAAGTATTGGATCCAGAGGACTGAAAATCACAGTGGATGTGTGTGTGTGCAGGCCCAAAAACCCAAGAGGAGACTAGAAGAGAAAGAATTGTAGCATGGCCATCCCACATGGGAGATGATTTCTCACTTTCTGTCTCTGTCTCTCCAGTAAGCGCACACACCCTATAGCAAAAATCTCTCTATAAAAAAAAAAATTTTAAAAAAAAAGAAAGAAAGAAAGAAAGAAAGAAAGAAAGAAAAAGAAACACATGTATGCATGTGTATTTTTTGGGCATGTGTGCCCAAAATCCCAAGAGGAATGGAGAAGGGATTGTGGCAGGGCCATGATTAGTAGAGAATGATTTCTCATGCTTCTTTTCTGTCTGTCTCTCTGGTGAGTGCACATGCCTTGAAACAATAAAAACAAAACTTACCAAGAAAAAGATATGAAAAAAATAATCAAGAACCAAAATTTAAAAGGTTCCCATTGGCCAAAGATGGAGCCATTTAAGATCTAAGAAGGATAATAACAACAACTGAGTGAAACTCATATAATTAAGTCCTTGACTCCATATTGATATTAAACATTGCAATCGGTCATCTCAAATAATGACCAATTTGTTCTCTTGAAAACTATTAAGTAGGGAACCAGCAGTTAGCGTAATGGCTATGTCGCTGGACTCCCACGTAGTCGACCGCGGTTCGCATCCCAGACCCAGTGGCTTAGAACTCACGCCGGGCGCGTGTGCATGCATGCCCAAGATCCCGAGAGGAGAATGGAGGAGAAGGGATTGCGGCGTGGCCATCCCCTCTGGGGGGTGATTTCTCACTTTCTGTCTCTATGTTTCTCTCTGTCTGTCTGACGAGCGCACGTGCCCTATAGCAAAAAAAAAAACCTCTCCAAAAAAAAAAAAACTGTTAAGTAAAGGAAAAGAATGAGCTTTTATCCTCTCTTACATAAATGTTCTTTACTACTGGATAACCAAATTATAAATGAGGGTAAGTATCTCTTTTTTTGAACTGATACATTTTTAAAATAGAATGTAAATATTTTGAGTGAGCTAATGTACCCAGAAATTGAGAACCAACAAGAGCTAACATCCAAAAAAGAGACAAGTAGGCATTACCTGCCTCCTTACGAAAGAACACACCAGAGTAATTACCAGAGAGATGGTGCGTGAGTCTGATGAAGCCACTGGATGCAACTGCTGGTCCGAACTGCACCAGGAGTCTGTAATCTGCAAAATCTAGGCGGTGAGAAACTCTCTAGGACAAAGGGCCTGGGTGCTTTAACAGAGAAATGTAAGGAAAAGGAAAGAATGGAGGTGGGGCTATGGATGGAAGAGAACTTCATCAACGTGAAAAATAGGAATAGGTAGAATTAAAGTATAATACCTATGGCTGAATACTTGAGTGGTCCATCTATGAAAAACACAATAATATTTCATTTATACATAAATGGCATATTATTCAGCCTTAAGAAGAAAGAAAATCGTTTCATACGCCACAACGGGAATAAATCTTGAGGACATTATGCTACGTGAAAGAATCCAGCCACACAAAGATGGACGTGAGACAGTTCTGCTTACACGAAGTCCCTCGAGTAGTCAAATTTGTGGAGACAGAAAGCAGAAGAATGAATGCCAAGGACTGAGGAAAGAGAAAAGTGGGAGTTCGGTGGGTAGTTTCAGTTTTACAAGATGAAAGCTTTCTGTGGATGGATGGTGATAATGGTCGCTCAACAATACTTAATGCCATTGAGCTGTACATCTAGAAATGGTTAAGATGGTAAATTTTATGTTATATGTGTGTTTTATCACACAAAAAAAATGGAAGAAAAACAGCCACAAGGAGATCATTACTTAGGGGTCAGAAAGTGGTCACATTTCAGAGGAGGGAGGTCATTGAGACTCATAGGAGGCAAAGAAAGGAACTATAGGTTTCGCTGGGGTGCTATCTTTACAGTAAATCATTAAGCTATTTTTTTTAAAAGAAGAATTATTATTTATTTATTATTATTTAATTTGCTATAGGCCACATGCACTCACCAGAGAAAGAGGAGGAAAATGAGAAAGCAAACAACCAGGTTCAGGATTTGAAACACCGTCTGCCATGTGGGAGTCTTAACCACCACACCACCTGCTGGCCCTCTATGAGCTTTTTAAAATCCCCTCATAACATAATATTGTCAAGATTCACTCATGCCCACTACGCCACCTGCTGGCTCCCTAAGCTACAGTTTTCTTTCAGATGTTTTTATATATCTGTGATTTATTCAGAATAAAAGGGTTTAAAAGTGGTCAAATCCTAGGACCAGTAGTTGGTGTAATGGCTATGTCACTGGATTCCCATGTAGTTGGCTGAGGTTCGAGGCCCGGACCCGGTGGCTTAAACTCACGCCAGGCGCATGACCAGGATCCTGAGAGGACATGAATTAGTGGGATTCAGATGTGGTTTATTACCTGTTGATAATGACGTGTATAGTATTCTCAACTGGACAGGTCTGAGAAGTATTTCACGATGGGGAAAATCTTTTTACAAACAAAATGATAAGCAGTGATTGAATGTTTAAAAAAAATCGGGATAATAATAATAATCTGGAAAAAGAAATGAAAAGCCATTGGATGATGATGATGGGGATTTTAATGTCTTTGTATTGACTGATATGAATGGTATTCCTTCTGGAAAAAGAAATGTAATACACTGTAAGGTTCTAAGTGATTCAATGTAATATAAACAAGATTATAATAATAATAAAAACATTTTTTTAAAAAAATCCCAAGAGGAAATTGGAGGAGAAAGGACTGCTGCAGCGTGGCCATCCTCCCTGGGGGGTGATTTCTGTCTCTCTGTCTCTCTGTCTTTCTGGAGAGTGCACACACCCTATAGCAAAAAACCTCTCAAAAAAAAAAAGTGGTCAAATCCTTAAGAAGGTGACACTGTACTGGTATCAATAGGCACCCGGGGGAAGGTAGGAGATTCGGAGTTAACGTCGGCACCTCTAACTCTGCACTGAGTTCATTTGAACTGGACACTCTGTTTCTCCATCCTTTTTCTGTTAGATCTTAAAATATATTTTTCTTGAAGTTTTCTCTCACTTTTAAAATCTAATGTCTCATCATCTGTGAGTTAGAAGTTGGATGAAATGCAGATTCTGGTGGGCATGGACAGGAGAGAGATGAGAAGCTGTCCGACATTAAGCAAACAGCTTGAGTCTTTGGGAGAGTGAACGAGGAGAGGGAGGTGGCGTGGGAAGCCATAGCAGAGAGCACACAGGGAACAAGGTCAGAGCAGCTGCTGTGGACTCCATGCTGAGGCTAAGAGGGTGCAGGCAGGAGGCCTTTCACTTTTCACTCCTGCCTGCTTCTCTCGGCTACCTCTTCAAAGCAGACATACAGAGCCCGCTCCTCCCTCCACTTAAACCCACTCTCAAAGACCTTTTTCTCATTATTATATATATTTTTTCTTTTTTAAAAAATAGGGCATGTGTGCTCATAGGCAAAACACAGAGAAAGACAGAGAGAAGAAAGGCAAGAAATCACCCCTCAGTGGGGATGGCCACGCATTTTAGGCATGTTCACAAATGTGCCCAGAGTGGTTTTCAAGACAGGGGTCCAGGACTGGAACCACAGTCAGCCATGGAGTTTCCAGTGCCTTAAATACCATCTGCTGGTCCCTATTTTATTTATTTATTTATACACACGCTCACACACACACACACACACATAATTTGTAATTATATATAATACATTAAGTATAAAATAATATATAATACTCTAAATAAATGTTCTATGTAATTATATTATGTGTGTGTGTGATTTATTTATATATATATATATATATATATATTTATATATAAGGTCTTTGTCATAGGTCATGTGAGTTCATCAGAGAAAGAGAGAGAGAGCCTGGAGAAGGAAAGCAAGAAATCATCCCCCAGGGGAGATAGCCACACCACAATCCCTTCTCCTCCAGTCTCCTCTCAAGATTTGGGGCCTTATTACATTTTTAATTTGCCAGGGGTTGTGTTAACTTGCCAGAGAGAGAGAAGGAGAAGGAAAAAGCATGTCCCTTAATAGGGTGGGGTCATGCTGCAATTCCTTCTCTTTTTCTCCAACCTGCCAGGATTTGGAGCACAAGCGCACCCCTACCTGTGTGGAATTCGAACTGCAGTCGCCATGTGGGATATGGCTTTCTTAACCACCAGGTAGAGGGCCAGCCCTCCAAGATCTCTAAATCTAGAATGCTTTCAAGATGGCTACGATTCCAATGGCTACAATTTTGTATATCGTGCTTATAGAGTAACTTGACATTTGTATTATAATCAGATTCGTTGGCAATTGGTTGGTCTTTCTGCTATTATTGAGTGGCCTTGAAACGTCTCTGTATTCAATAGAGTGAGTGTGCCTTTGCCTGATAGGAATCCTTATTTGTGAATTTGTATGTGAGCTCAGGCTGCTTTGAAAAGGTCCCAATGCCTGCTAAAGGTTGCCTTGAAAAATGAACATGTTTTTGACAATTGTTCTTCATGAGACCTTAAACCATCTGACCAAAGTAAACTTGCCCTAAGTCGTTGCTATACACCAGTCTGCAAATACACCAATGTGGTACGCCTGCGTCTAGCTCTGAACAATTCCCTAATTCAACCCTCACCATTGTGAAAAGATGAAGTGACTCACCTGCTTTCAACGTGTTCACGCTGTTTAGATAATTTGTTGTTCTCTCAATTAGAAAGTGCATGGATACCCTTATTTCAATTATCTAATTAGAATGGAAGCCTGCTCCTTCTTCCCATTTCCACCCAAGCCAACCACCCACACCACACAGTGACTGAGGTCTAGGCCCTTATATAATTTGGTGAATTAAAAGCAAGCTATTTAATGGTACTCAAGACTCAAACAGGTTGGCAAGGATTTTGGCAGCAACTGTGAATAATATTCAGAAGGTTTCTCCTGAAACACTCTCTTTTATTAATTTGCCAACTTCCCTAATTTAAACAGTGACTCATGCTTCATATAAATTTCTTCCTAGGACATAATTATACTGACAATGACTACCCCACTCCTAGGAGATAATCTGGACTTGAAAATAGCATTTTTTTCCCCAAAAAAGTTAACGTCTGTTTCACCAAAAGTAAAAAAGCTACTGAAAGTAGATCATTTTGAACAAATAGATAGGAAATGAGATGACTGCCCATGCTCTCTCTTTTCTAATTATGGGAGAGCACATGCACTAGCCAGAGAACAGAGACAGAGAGAGAGGGAGAAAGCATCTTTCAATGGGGCAGGGTGACACCGCAATTTCTTCTCCTCCCTTCCTCCATCCCGCCAGGATGTGTAACACGCAGGCACATGCAGCACGTTTTCCAAGCCACCGGGGCTGGATTTCCAACCTGGGTTGGCCATGTGGGATCTGACTCCTTCACTACTAAGTTACAGGTTGGGGCTGGCCCGACATTTCATGCTTTCAACTTTCATAATAGTCTGGGTTCATTGGAAAAGGAGAGAGATATTGTAAAAGGAGAGATATAAAAGGAGAGATTTATTATTTTCTTGGGTCACATTTTTTTGTTTTATCTTTTATTTATTTATTTATTTATTTGCCGCAATCCCTTCTCCTCCATTCTCCTCTCGGGATCTTGGGCATGCACGCACACGCACCCTGCATGAGTTTAAACTACTGGGTCTGGGAACTTGAACCGCAGTCAGCTACATGGGAGTTCAGTGACATAACTAACTGCTGGTCCCAGCATTTTTTTGTTTTAATAAAAAAGAGCATGTGCTATATAAGAGAGAAACACAGAGAGAATGAGAAACACTTTCAACACGATCTCTTCATACTGGGATCCCCCTTTTCCAGCTCTCTAGCTCCACAGGCCTGGGTGCCTGGTGTGTTCTCAGGGACCCAAACCCATGGTTGACTATATGGTTTCCAGTTTTGCAAAGCACTTGTGTTACTGCTGTGCCACAGTCGCTGGACTGGTTAGCAGATTCTTAAAAACTGTGGCTCTTTATTTCCTAGGCTGTAAATACCTTAATAATAAGTTTGACTGACTGAGTTGGTTGGTTGCTGGAGAAAAGCTAAGAAGTCGCCTACTTAGCTCTGTACAGGCACATACAGAACCCAAGGGAAATGTCTTCATTATCTCCCAATAGCAAAAGAATAAAAATATTTTACCCACTGTGTTAAAACATTCTGAGGAGTCAGGGGTGGGGCAACAGTAAAGTTGAGGCTCTCTGAGGCCAACCCACATGGGAAGGTCCCAGATTCGTGTACAGAGACCTCCCTGAATGTACCACACATGCTTGGCCCGTGACCCAGGACTGGCTGCCATCAAGACCTTGTTGGACTTCTTTCTTTTGCCCCTTGATTCCCTCCTTCTCACCCTCCCACACTTCCCACCCTTCTCCCACACTGTCTCTAGCAAAGCAAAACATTTAAGAGACATAAAACTAGAAAATTATGTGTTGATGATAACACATATGGTAATATCTTTGAACCACTATACAGTGTGTTCATGATGGGAAAATTCATTTGATATGCTGTAATGATACACAATAACTGAATGCAAGAAATTAAATTAATCAATTAATTTTTTTTTAAAAAGACCCTGTTGGGGGGTGCCATTTCTTTTCTCCTCTCACTCTTGTAAAAAACTAAGAATAAACTTAATAAGGGAACCAGCAGTTAGCGTAATGGCTATGTCGCTGGACTCCCACGTAGTCAACCGAGGTTCGTGTCCCAGACCCAGTGGCTTAAAAAAACTCATGCCGGGCACGTGTGCGTGCATGCCCAAGATCCCGGGAGGAGAATGGAGGAGAAGGGATTGCGGCATGACCATCCCTCCTGGGGGGTGATTTGTCACTTTCTGTCTCTCTGTCTCTCTGTCTGTCTGGGGAGCACACGCACCCTATAGCAAAAACCTCTCCAAAAAAAAAAAAAGAATAAACTTAATAAAATGCTCTGAGTATAAGAGCAACTTAGTTCTCTAATTAAAATATTCAGCCATGGGAGTTTCAGAAAAGCAGTCAAATAAGGTGTCCCGGAAAGTGGCATTCTGACCGAGCCTAGCAGAGAAGCAATACTGAGAATTCTAATTTAATAAATAACTTTTTTCTTTTGTGGTGTGACTCCCAGGACAATACAGAATAGTATTTTTCCAAACAAACGCTGTAGCAGTCACTTGAGGAGCTTATTAAACTGTAGGTCTCAGCTCCTCCCTGGACTCACTGAGTCCCTGGCTGGGGATGGGGATGGCGCAGCAGGGGCAGGCAGAGTGTGCAGGGGAGCTCATTGTTGCAGAATCTCTTAGAGTGAGTGTTTAAAGAAGTTCTCAGATTGTGATTCTGCCTCTGTTTCTACCACAGCAGAGGATTTGCTGCCAGGAACAATGGAGGCGGAGTGTTCAACTCTGCAGGAAAGATAAGCCTCATCAGTCCTGTGCCCAACAGCAGACACAGTTATTAGCGGTACACTCTTCGTCCACTCAGCCTGTGCTTTATACACGTGGACTCGTTCCATTTGCGCACAGCCCTATAAGATAAGCCGCGCAGTTCCCCCTCATAGAACAGGTCACTGGCATTCAGAAAGGTGAAATTACTTAATTTAATGTTAAGTCGGGATTCTAACACAGGTTCATTCGACATCCATATGGTGTATATTAAAGTAGCTTAAATGCATTAATGTAAAATTATATTAATAGCATAATATTTAAAAGCTTAAATGGTATTTTTGTAGGCTATCTTATAATGATTATTCAGGGGTCAGTTCCTCTAGGCTTTATGCAGCTGTTTAACACTCTCCACGTGCCTTTATGCTAACCTTATGTTAGACTGAAATACAATATTTTATGTATCTTCCTCTAAGACTAGCTGGCGAGTTCCTCAAGGGCAAAAACTGTGTCTATTTATTTTACTTCTTCAGTGTCTGGCCCTCAGTAGGTAATTAAGAATTTCTTAAATTTGAACTGAATTCTAATACAGATTAACACAATGCTTGGCAATGGCCAATTAAGTCCTCTGCCATTTTTTTTTTTTTTTGAGAGACTTTGGCTATAGGGTGTGTGTGCTTGCAGGAGAGACAAAGAGACAGAAAGCAAGAAATCACCCCCTAGGGGGTATGGCCATGCCACAATCCCTTTTCCTCTATTCTCCTCTCAGGATTTTGAGTATGCACACACACACAGACCCAGCGTGAATTTTAAGCCACAGAGTCCTGGGCTCGAACCACAGTCAACTACATGAAAGTCCAGTGATGTAACGATTACGCCATCTGCTGGTCCCTGCCCTTTGCCTTTTAGTTCTGTTCTTTATCCGCTAGTTAATTGACTTATTTACAAGTTTTCAGCAAATACCTCTTTAAGATGTCAAAGCAGGTATTATTGCCAAGGCACTTTTTTTTTTTTTTTTACTTTTTCTTTAGTTCATTTTGATTTACTTTTGCTTACTTATGTTTTAATCAACAAATGAGAAATTGTGTGTGCCTATGTACGTATTTATGGTATACACTGCAATGTTTTGATATAGGTATGCTGTACATTGGGATATAATCAAATCAAGCCAATTAACATCCCTTACCTCACACTTATTTTTTGTAATTAGAACATTTAAAACTACTTTCAGTAATTTTCAAGTATACAGTATATTATTACTAAATACGGTCACCATGCTGTAGAACTACACATCTCCAGAACTCACCGTTTAAATATTCAATTTACCTAAAGCTCAGATTCCTAGAAAGCTCAGTCTCTGGAGAGTACACGCCTGGAAGAACATGTTAGCAATCCATAGCTATGAAGGAGACTGTAGTGAGCAACCGAGAAAAACAAGCAAGAAGCAGCCAAGATCTTAAGTTAATCCTGAGCCAGCTGGAAACAAGAAGGAAAAGTCTAAAAAGACTTGGATTGGCTGAAATTGGGTCCAGTCTCTCTCCAGGAAATGTGAGAAATGTAGAAGAAAGGTTAAAGACCAAAAAGGGAGGCTAGGTAAAGAAAGAGCAAGGAGAGCAGAATTCACAGCAGCAGCTCAGTTTCTCAGAGGGTGGCCAAAGCACTTTCACTGTGAAGCGCAGAGCTGGTTACAATGTCCTTAAAAAGGTAAAATGGGATCTTTTGTTTTGTGAATGTGTGTGTAATAGGAGTGTGGAGGAGGGTGGGGCTTAAAGCAGCAGCACATAAAGGATGAATTCTTCTTTCTTTCTTTCTTTCTTTTTTTTTTTTTTGGAGAGATTGTCACTGTAGGGCGCCTGCGCTCGCCAGACAGACAGAGAGAGACATAGAGACAGAAAGCAAGAAATCACCCCCCATCACCCCCCAGGGGGGATGGTCACGCCACAATCCCTTCTCCTCCATTCTCTCGGGATCTTGGGCACGCAGGCACAAGCGCCCGGCGTGAGTTTTAAGCCACCGGGTCTGGGACACGAACCGCGGTCGACTACGTGGGAGTCCAGCAACATAGCCATTACGCTAACTGCTGGTTCCCAAGGATGAATTCTTCATTGGTATGCACCTGCCCAGGTAGCATGCACCTGCCCACAGTGAGCAGGTAGCGTGCACCTGCTCAGGTTGCAAGCACCTGCACAGCAGTTCACATAGACTATATAGCTGGATGGACAGACGAGAGCTAGTCGATCTGTGACATCGCCTTCACATGAAAGAGAGTATAGTTACTAGTTTTCAAGCACTGTTTGAAACCTTTGAATAAAATCTTTTTGAAAAGCCAATGTGCTACACAAATGAGTTTTAAGCCACAGGGTCTGGGACTCAAACCACAGTCAACTACATGGGAGTCCTGTGACATAACCGTTGCGCCACCTGCAGCCCTGCCTCACTTCTCATCCTTGTTGGTGGCTGGCCCACAGATGTGAAGACTGAAAGTGTGAATGTATTGTGCTACTTGAACACAGAAATGGAGAACTTAACTGACGTCCACTCACATGCTGTGTTCTCCAAGGAGGATACACTGGTAAGCGTGGTTGCCCAGCTCCTTGCCCTCATGAATCTGCATTCTGACTGGGAGAATGATGATAAACACAGAAGCAATTAAGCAATGTACTTCCAGGAATGCATAAGATTTTTGGAGCAAAATAAATCACATTATGGGGATGATGAGTGACTAGATTGGGGGTATATGGCTTGGGGTCATCTAGGAAGGCTACTGTGACCAAGACCCAAAACATATAAATTGGTTTCAGGTCCAGATAGTTAGCTGTTCAAACTCCTGTTAGGTTCTGCATTAGGTAAAGCCATACAGCAGAGAGGTACCAGGCATTTCCCTGAATGAGAGCACCTGAGTTAGACCAGTAAGTGCAGGGGAGCCCCTGAGAATGGCCTTATCTCTGACCCAGTGTTCATTGTTTCAGATGATTTCTCAATGAGAAATTTCTGCCAGTTGATATACATACACACGTATGTATATATGTGTATATGTGTGTGTGTCTATATGCACATATGCGTGTGTGTATATATATACACACACAGGGACACACATACTTACTCATTTCTTTCATGAGTGAGAAACAGCACCCCCAACAAGGTCTCAATGCCGTAATCCCCCCCACCCTTGGCCAGTTGCCAATCCCAGGTATGCAGGTGCCTGGCACACTCAGGAGCTCTCCAGCCACAAACCTAGGATACTGCCATCTTAGTAAGCCTTGCCGGGCATCTCTTTTTACCACTGAGTTACCATCAGGCCCATAACATGTATATATTCTTCAAAATGACACTAGAAGTGTTAACATTCAAGTAGAATTTTTCAAATAAATCTTTTCTGAGTATAGCTTATCTTCTAAGAAGTATACCATGACTCTGCTTGGCGATTTTGATCCTGTATAGCAACTGAGCGAATGTAAATATTGATGAGATATTCCTGCAAAAAATACTTTTTCTTTTTTTAGAGAGAGAGATTTTTTTGCTATAGGGCATGTGTGCTCACCAGAGAGAGAGAGAAAGAAACAGTGAGAGGGAAAATGAGAAACCACCCTCCAGGGCGGATGGCCACGCCACAATCTCTTCTTTTTCATTTTCCCAGGATCTTGGACATGCATTCACATGCGCCCAGCATGAGTTTCAAGCCACCAGGTTCAGGACTCGAACCACGGTTGGCCACGTGGGAGTCCAGCAATGTAACTGCTACACCACCTGCTGGCCCTTTTAGTTAATCTGAGGTTTCACCTTAGCAGACAAGTTTGGACTAATGAGGTGTACAACTGTCCTTTTACCTTATTGAGCTTACAGCATGAAGACAATGGGAGATTGAATGCAAGGTGGTGAAGGGGTGTCCATGGACTGTTGAACCACCTATACAGAGACAATAATCTTTTTTTTTTTAAGAGATTTTTGCTATAGGACATGTGCATTTACCAGAGAGACAGAAAGTGAGAGATCACCCCCCCACACCCCACCGCCAAGGAGGATGGCAATGTTCAATCCCTTCCCCTCCATTCTCCTTTTGTGAGCTTGGGCACACACACATATGCACCCGGCATGAGTTTTAAGTTACCAGGCCCGAGACTCAAACCTAGGTCACCTCCATGGGAATCCAACAGTGTAACCATTACACCATCTGCAGGTCCCAGACAATAATCTTCTAATGTTAATGACAGTCTCAATACACTGGGAGTGACAGTGGGAAAGCTAAGTTTCTAGACAACGATAACATACTGAGGAGAAGAATAACCACATCAAATAGAGACCAAAGCAACTCAACTCAAGTTTCTCTGCTACACTGGCCATGTGATCTTTGTGTTGCTCCCTTCATGAGTAAAAGAAAAAAGTGACCCCATCCCAGTAAACACCAAGAGTTTTTGTTAAGAAAACAAGTTCTGGGGTTACAACTGAGAAAGTAGTTGAGGATGAATTAAAAGTTAGAAGTTTTCTATTTCATCACTTTCTCTTCTGCCACCTACATTTATATATTTTTTCCCAAGCCGAACTGTATCCAGCCTTATTAAAGATACTTTTATTAAAAAAAAATCATGGTATTTTAGACAGGACATGGGCAGACAATCATTAACAGTATACAATAACTTTCAAACTCCCTTCTTTAATGCACTACCAAAATTAGAAAACCACGGGAACCAGCAGTTAGCGTAATGGCTATGTCGCTGGACTCCCACGTAGTCGACTGCAGTTCGCGTCTCGGACCCGGTGGCTTAAATCTCACACCGGGTGTGTGTGCGTGCGTGCCCAAGATCCTGAGAGGAGAATGGAGGAGAAGGGATTGCGGCGTGACCATCCCCCCTGGGGGGTGATTTCTCGCTTTCTGTCTCTATGTCTCTGTCTGTCTGGTGAGCGCACGCGCCCTATAGCGAAAACCTCTCCAAAAAAAAAAAAAATTAGAAAACCACTATAAAACCCAATAAAGTTTTCATTTGATGGTCTGAACAGGGAAAGTTTAGAGTGAGGGTTGACATTTCACATTTAGCATGTTGTTTACCAACTTTTCACAAGTCAACCCTGGCTTTTGGGAAATGAAAATGACAGAATTATCAGCCTGAAGATCCAACAATATAGGGAAGGGGCTGCTGCTCTTTTGAAGGAGGCCACCTCAACGTCATGGGATCTGCTCTTTGACCAGTCATCATTTTCCCACCTTGACACTCAATGCTCTGTTCTCCCAGCTTCCAACACCTTGGAAGACCCACTTTCCCATGGAGAACAGCTGTCTATTCACCATCTGATGGAGGTTGCTGCATAATTTAATAGCTCTTCTAGGTAAGGATTTGTGGATGAGTTTTCTATAGGTTATGGTGGCAGATATAGAAAAATAACCCATTGTTGCATTTAAAATTATGCTGCTTGGGGGCTGGCAGGTGGCATGGTGGGTAAGGGCACTGGATTCCCACATGGCCAACTGCAGTTGGAGTCCTGGACCTGGTGACTTGCTTTCTCTCTATGTCCCTCTCTGGTCAAATTAAAATTAAATTAATTAATTAACTATGCTGCTTGGACTAGCCTCTATGGCACAGCCAGTAGAATGCTGGTCTGCAGAGCTGTAAGTCACATGCCACCTGGATTCGAGTCCCAGGTCAGTCAGCAGCCTGAAAACACGCTGGACATGTATGTACATGCCCAGGATGCTGAAGGGTTAGAGGACTGGATGAAAGAGGTCATGAGGTGACTGAGGTCTGAGAGGAGTGCTTCTCTGTCTCTCGCACATGTACATACATGCATTCTATTATGAATAAAAATAAAGTAATGAAAAATAACTCTATTTGCCAATGGAAAACAACATTCCAGAACTCAGCTCCAGTGTCGTTCATTCTCACCAAATGTGAATCCTTTACCTGCTGGGGGGCAGTGCTTGGGAGGCTAGTCCTGCTTGCCTTCTGCTAGGTCTGAGGGACTTGTTAGCAGGTCACCCCCCTCCACTTTGGACTCCTTGTCATTTACCTGAGGTGACTTGGACATTGTCTTCTTCCTGTGCTACATAACAGGCCGTGCTACATCAAGCCAAGTCTTGATGTTCCCCACAAATATGTACAATTACTGATACAAGTAAAAATTTTGAACGTAAAAAAAGAAAAGAAAAAATAAAGAAATAGAATATTTAAAAATCACCATTCTGGATTTCCAATTCTTTTTGGGGGAAGGTCAAATTTCAAACAGTGATTAATCTGAGGAACACACAACAAAAGAGAGAACCCATCAACCATAAGAAACAATTTCAGCAGCCATTTCTGTTTGTGTGTGAAATGTTTTCTGTTATTGTGCTTTTTCCCCTCGAGGTAGAATACTAGTGCCACTTCTATGTCTAACTTTAATCTTTCAGTATGCACTTGTGAGTCCTCACCCTTCTCTTATGAAGGTCTGCAGTGCCTACTACAGTTTAGGGACCAACAGACACATTCATGCACTGTAATCAGCCTGGATAGTTTTGATAGAAATAAAAATTCAAGTAAAAAATAGTAAGAGCATTAACATATGTGCTCTAAGCTACATGGAAGCCTTACAAAGCAAAATAATTTTCAAATGACCATAAAAATATTTACATTTACTTACGTAATTCAGGTACCTTTTTTTTCTTTTCAAAGAGGATTTTGCCATAGGACACATGCACTTGCCAGAAAGAAAGGGAAAGTAAAAAATTACCCCCAGGGCAGATGGCCATGCCGCAATCCCTTCTCCTCCATTCTCCTCCTGGGATTCTGGGCACGCACACACATGTGCCTGGCATGATTTTGAAGTCACTGGATCCGGAACTTGAACCACAGTCAGCAGTGTGGTCGTCCAGCGACATAACCACTACACCGTCTGCTGGTCCCAGCTGTCTTATTTTTACGTGTCTCTTTTGTAGCAGCTCAATTTTTTACAGGGATAGATGGCATATAAATTACAAATCAAGCAATTGCTAATTAACTATGATATGTCCTGCATCTAATTAATTCTGAGAAATGCTTTCTTAACTATTGGTCTCATCAATCCAGCACTCAAATACAACCCATCATCATGCAGTCAGAATGAATGTTGCCTGGTGTTAAACATATTCCCCAAAGCAAAAACCTCTTCTTTAACTTCCTATGGTAGTCTTTCAAATGAGAGTCTTTCAAAATTTTAATATTTTTATTATGATAAAATGCAAATGACACGGAACTCACCATTTTGATGTGTCCAATTCAGTGGAAACTTAGTCCACTCACAGTGTGTGCAGCAGTCACCTCTACCTAGCTTCAGACCATGTCATCACCCCAAGAGGAAGCTCTGTGTCTCTTGACAGTCACTCCTCTCCCTCTTCCTCCCCTCCCCTGGAAACAACTGATCTACTTTCTTTTACTAGAAATTTATCCATTCTGCATATTTCCTATAAGGTAAATTATATGTGGTCTTTTGTGTCTGACTTTTTTTACTTATGCAAGGTCTTCCAAATGTTCATGGACATGCATACGTGTTTATGAAAAACTGCACATGGGTTTCAAAGCTTATGTACCCAAATAAACTCATGATCTAATTCCATTTTTTCGTAAACTTCTTTTTAATTTTTTAAATAACTGCTTTATTTATATTATTATTATTTTTAATTTGCTATAGAGCATGTGCAGTCTCCAGAGTGGGGAGAGTGAGAAAACAAGTCTCCAGGTCTGAGGCTCAAACCACAGTTGGTTATGTGGGAATATAACACCTTAACCACGCCACCTGCTGGCCCCGTCCATGAACATTTTTAAAATCCCTTCATGGGAGCCAGCAGTTAGCGTAATGGCTATGTCGCTGGACTCCCACGTAGTCGACCGCGGTTCGCATCCCAGACCCGGTGGCTTAAAACTCACGCCGGGCACGTGTGCATGTGTGCCCAAGATCCCGAGAGGAGAATGGAGGAGAAGATATTGCGGCGTGACCATCCCCTCTGGGGGGTGATTTCTCGCTTTCTGTCTCTCTGTCTCTCTCTGTCTTTCTGGCGAGCGCACGTGCCCTATAGCGAAAACCTCTCCAAAAAAAAAAAAAGAAAACCCCCTCATAACATAATGTTGTAAAGATGCATTTATGTCATAGCTGTGTAAGTTCATTAAATTAATTTTTAATAAAAAAATTTTCTAGATACAAATGTAGAAGCAGAGAAGCCATCATCCAGCTTCAACCACTGCCAACACAGTTGCTCTTGCCTTCTCCCCAAATTTCTTTCACTAAGTATTCTGCTGTATGTAGATTGAATGTGTCTCCTCCAAATTCATATGTTGAAACCTCCACACCAAAGTGATGGTTTTAGGATACCAAGCTTTTGAGAGGTGATCAGGTCTGAAGGTTGGAGCCCTCATGAATGGGATTAGTGTCCTATAAGAGGGTCTCCAGAGAGCTCCTTTGCCCTTCCACCATGTGAGGACACTTGCATTTACTCCTTATTTGCATTTTACTTTTTCCAATAAATTTATTCTCGCTTTGTCTATTCTTATTTGTTTTTCCCTTTCCTTGTTGATTTGTAAAAAAGCTCCTTGCAGGGGCCAGTGGGTGATATGGTGGTTGAGGAGCTGGACTCCCACATGGCAGACCGTGGTTTGAGTCTTGGACCTGGCAGCTTGCCTTCTCACTCTCCCTCTCTCTCTTTCTTTCTCTCATTTGTTGAACTGAAGAATAATAATAAATAAATAAAATTAAATAATTTTTAAAATAATTTTTTAAAAAGCTCTTTGCATATTAGTGTAATTGATCATTTTTTCTGTCATACATCCTGAAAATATATTTTGCCAATTTCCCATTTATATTTTAACTCCGTTTGTTATATTTTACATTAATACATAAGGAAATAAAGAAAAAAATTAATATATAAGAACAAGTTTGTATGTGGTCAAAATCTTCATTTTTTTCTTTATGATTTTTATAAGTTTAGAATGTTTACAAATAACAAATCCACTCCAAAATGATAAGATCAACTCACTTGAAGAAAATTAGGCTTTTGTGACCCAGTCACAGTGGTGCGAGTGGTAGGGCAGCACTATGGGATCCCAGAGCAACATGGCAGGCTCCTGGGTCCACCTAAACACAGTGAGCATGCTTGTAGGGACATCCATGATTCTGGCCAGCCGGAAGCCTGGGGAAGGATTGCAGCATGGTGAGATTCTGTTAGGAGTGTCTCTCTATACATATCTTATAAAATAAATAAATTCTTTTATAAACCATGCTTTCTTACCATACTTTTACCATTTTATTTACTTGTTTAACTCTTTTATGTATCTGGAATTAATTTTGTATAATTAGTGAAGTGTAATTCAGCTTGTTTTATTTCCAAATGGCTAAGAAAATATCCCCAAATTACTGAAGAATTCATTTTTCCCCAGTGATATAAACTGACATTTTATCACATACTTGGTTCTCGCATGTATTGGGGTATGTTTCTTTGATGCCTGCTAACTGAACTTATTTAGCCGAATACCATTTCTAAATTCACATGGGCAGTTTGCCAGAGGGTATTGCTTATGGAACTTTCCATTTCTTCTCACAGTCCCCCCAGCCTGTTACTCCTTTGCTGAGTTCTCTGCGCAGGTACAGTGGCCTCTCTCACCAGGCCAGCATCATCTGTGCATAGCCTTTGCACAGGCTCCCTTTTACCAGGGAACTCCATCACCCCATGTGGCCACCCATCAGCCCAGGCTCAGGATCAGGGTGCAGGAGGCAGAACCCAACACGGGAGAAGGGTGATGTGATGGCGGTGCCTGTCTGCTGGGGTTGAACCTCCAGCTCCCTGCTAAGCCCCCTGCATCCCAGACATAGCTGAGAATGCCAAAGAAATTTCTCAGGCTACAAAAGCAGCGATCACACTCTCCCCTCCTTTTGTGGCGCCCTCTTGTTATCTATCTCTTATGCACATCAACTCTGACAAACCCAGAAATGTCTTAAATCCACAGGGAATACTCTTCAAACTCAAGCTGGAATTTCTCCTCCGCTGTTAGCACACCCACTGCAGATGCAAGTGAGCATTTCCAGACAACTTGACAGAACTATAATATATCTGGACACCACTGAATTCTTCCTATCAGTACCTAAAGTTTTCCTGATGTATATTTGGCATCTAGCCACGGTGGTGCGCACTGCTATGGTACTGTGTTCCACAGACTGGACCCACGTAGGAGGCCTGCGTTCAACTCCTGGTCCAACCTAAAATCTTAGCACAGTGCTGTGCATCTGTCATCCCATCAACTTGGAAAAGCTGAGGGAGAGGAATCAGCATAGAAAGACACTGTCTTAAAAATAGATAAATGCAGGGACCAGCAGGTGGCATGGTGGTTAAGGTGCTGGACACTCCCACATGGCTGGCCATGGTTCAAGTCCTGGACCTGGTAGCTTGCTTTCTCACTTTCCCTCTCTCTCTCTATGTCTCTCTCTCTCTGATCAAATTAAAATAAATGAATGAATAAATAAAATAAATAAAGTTAAATAATTCTTAAAAAATAGATAAATGCACAAGTAAGTAAGTCAATATATTTGGCATCATAATTATTGGCAGTGTTCAAAATGGATGCTTTGGGGCTGACCCCAGAGGGCAGTGGTTAAGTGTTAAACAGAGGAAGCAGGATCCCTCATGGCCAATTAGGTTTCCAATCCCAGCCCCAGCAGAAATACTTCAAGCAGGCGTACACATGCCCAAGGTCCTGAGAAGATGGAGAACTGGAGGAAAAAGGAATGCAGTGTGACCAGGCCGTATTGAGTGTTCTCTCTCTCTCTCTCTCTCTCTCTCTCTCTCTCATGCATGCACACATCCCCTCTGGCATGAAGATAATAAAAAGGAGGGACCAGCAGATGGCATAATGGTTATGTCGCTGGACTCTCACTTAGTCAGCTGCAGTTTGAGTCCTGGACCCAGTGGCTTAAAACTCATGTTGGGTGCATGTACGTATATGCCCAAAATCCCAAGAGAAGGGATTGTGGAGTGGCCATCCACCCTGAGGGGTGATTTCTGTCTCTCTGTCTCTTTGTTAAGCAGATGTATCCTATTGCAAAAAAAAAAAAAACAACAACTCTCTCTTTAAAAAGATAATAAAAACTACAAAAAGTGTTTTTTATTTGTTTGCAGATTGTGCCACGCATATAGGCAGCCAAAGGAACTTCGATCAGCACAATGGGAGAAATGAACCACGAGGGTTTCCATGGAATCCACATCCAGATTGGAACCATGAAGATCAAATGGAAAAAGTTCTAGTTTAAGAACTATGGAGACGGAACCAGCAGATGGCGTAGTGATTATGTCGCTGGATTCCCATATGGTCAACCACTGTTGGAGCCCTGGGCCCGGCAACTTAAAAATCATGCTAGATGTGTGTGCACGCATACCCAAGGTCCCAGGAGAAGAATGGAGGAGAAGGGATTGGGCATAGCCATGCCCCTGGGGGAGGTGATTTCTCACTTTCCCTTTCATTGTCTCTATCTCTCACTCTCTCTGGCAAGTGCACACCCTAAGGGGAAAAAAAACTCTAAAAAATATAAAGAATTGTGGGGACCAGCAGCTGGCGTAATGGCTATGTCTCTGGACTCCCATGTAGTCAACCATGGTTCGAGTCCCAGACCAGGTGACTTAAACTCACGCTGGGCGCATGTGCGTGTGTGCCCAAGACCCCGAGAGGTGAACGGAGGAGAAGGGATTGCGGCATGGCCATCCCCCTGGGGGGTGATTTCTCACTTTCTGTCTCTCTCTGTCTTTCTGGTGAGCACATACGCCCTATAGCAAAAACCTCTCCAAAAAAAAAAAAATGGAACAGAGAAATTTATCTACTAAAAATATATTTAAATTAGTAATAAATTATTAAATGAAATTAATACATTAGTAATACATGCTGTGACTATATTTAAATATTTTTAACCTTTCATAGCTAGAATGTAATGTAGCGAGAACCACAGTCCATAGCTCCTGAACTCTGCCCAGCATTGTTTTCTGGAACTGCATCGCCTCCCAATTACAATCATCTAGCAGTAAGAATAATAACTAGGATTATTTCATAAGAGATTGCTGTGTTGGAGTCTGGTCAGTTAATGAGCACGCTCTCTGGTAAATTGGAAGTAATGATAGGAAGCTGTATCAGGAAAATGTTTAATGCAGCATTTCCTCACGGATTCCACAGAACACCAGCCCATGAAATGCTTTGGGGGACGCCCACGTTATGAGCACACGTGTCTCTGCATGTACACACACACAGTACTTCCAGACCTGAGTAGCATTATTTAACCCACTCTACCCAAACTCAACTGGCCATAACAAAAAAAAATCTTGCCTTACTCTTAGGAGCCCAGGAATCACTGTTTCACAAACTCTGCTTTCAATCAGCCTTTGAGACAACACTTACTGGCTTTATCTCGTAAATCTGAAGAAAGGAAAAAGAGTTATACCAGCTTGAAGATAGAAAACAATTTGCAGCACATGTATTGTATGTAGTCGTTTTCATCCTTTCTTTCTTTTCTCTTTCTTTTTTCTTTCTTTCTTTCTCCTGGATGGGTCTCACTGTGCCCTCATCTCAGCGTCCCCAAGCAGCTGAGCTCCTCATTCTCAACTATGTGATTATCCTTGTTGAGTGAAATCTATAATTTCATTCTGACAGTAGCCCTTTCAGACCTGGAAATTCTCTAAATGATTCCATGCCATCCAGGGAAGAGTACACAGGAGAGACTTTGGAATTCCACATATGGCCCTGCTCAGTTAGGATTCACCTTGCTGCTGAATCCTCTCTTCTGGGAGTACTCAAACTGAAGCCTTTCACAACCTGGTGTAACATGAACCACATTTTCAATTTGATTTTATTTAATGTCTACCTAAATTGAAAGATATCACCTTGATGCTGCTAGTAACAGGGAACATATAAAAGAGATAATTCATGCAAAGAACATCCATGGCTAATACAATTTAATCTAGGACGTAAAGATAAATCTACTTGCCACTACTATTTTTTGTCTGACACGCTAAGGGATGATGATTTGATTTGCAAAGATCTGATGAGTTGATTGAAAATATTGGCCCCTGGGTAATTGGCATGGAGAGGAGCAGTGAAACGTAAACAGATCTTTCAAGATTGCTAATGTGCACAGCCCACATTGACAGGCACGTCGGGAATACACGGTGTGCTGTTGCCTCCTTCCCAGAGCCTTTCGGCACCACCCTCTGCCACCAGCAGAAATTACCCTTGCCTCCCTATAACAACTGAGTTGTTTGTTCACAGCCCCTCCTTGTATGCCCTATGTCAGTGGTTTCCAACATTTTTGGTACCAAAGACCAGTTTCGTAGAAGACAATTTTCCACAAACTGGGAGGAGGGGAGGAAGGAGTGTGTTCTGACTCCCTCAATTGCAGCTGTACAATTGAAGTATATCAACTCACTTGTCACTATAAAGCCTGTCACCAGATGCAGCTTAATTGCCACTTGCCACTCACTAATAGGGTTTTGATATGAGTCTGCAAACAATTGATTTATTATGGTCCCTGTGCAGTCAAACCTCTCTGTTAATGTTAATCAGTATTTGCAGCTGCTCCCCAGTGCTAGCGTAACTGCCTCAGCTCCACCTCAAATTCTCATAAACAACCTAGATCCCTCATATGCCTCCACTGATCTGCCAGGAGGTGGAGCTCAGGCAGTAATGTGAGTGACAGGGAGTGGCTATAAATACAGAGAAGCTTCACTCAGTCACCTGCTGCTTACCTCCTACTGTGTGGCCAAGTTCCTAACAGGCCACAGACCAGGACCAGCTTATGGCCTGGGAATTGGGGATCCCTACCCTAAGCCTTTGGTTTTCTCTTCGTTGTGTTGTTTGTAGGCAAATGACATTTTTTGACTGAACCTATGGTCACAGTAGTGATCAGAATTGTAATCATGTGCCACTTGGTGGAAATAATGCCTAAGGAGCTAAAAGATTTCTTGTGTTTGTTTGGGTTTTGGTTGTTTCTTGTTTTTGTTTTATTTTGTTTGGTTTTAAAATATCTCCATGTATTAGTCAGGGTTCTCCAAAGAAGCCAAACAAACAGGAAGTATATACATGAAGAGATTTACTATGAGGTGTTGGCTAACATGAGGATGAAGGCTAAAGTCCTGTGATTTGGAGTCTGCAAGCTATAGACACAGAAATGCTGGTGGTATAGCTGGAAGGCCTGGGAGCCAGACAACTGAGGACAGGAGAGCAGTGTCATAGCTCAAACACTCAGGGAGAGTTCATTCAGCCTTTCTCTGCCTTTGTGTTCTATCTGAGCCCCCCTGGACTGGTGATGCACTACCCTAATGCACCCCAAAAATCCCAAGAGGAGAAGGGATTATGGTATAGTCATCCCTCTTGGGGATTAATTTCCCACTTTCCTTACCTCTTTATCCTATTTGTCTGTCTCCTATGAGTACACGCACCCTAGAGCAAAATTAATTAATTAATAAAGTAACAATCTTTCTCACACTTTTAGAAAGTTTAACTATTTTTTTATGAGCGAGAGACAGAAAGACAGGCACCACCAACAAAGTCTTCACACCCCAGTGTACCCCCAGTCTCAGCCGGCTCAGATCATAAGTGAGCACACTCATGCCTGGCATACTCAGGGAGCCATGAGTGCACTTTCTCCTGTGGGCCCAGTTGGGTTACCACCTGGCACTTCTTTATGTTGTAACCTCCGGTAGATTTCCTCAACTTTGTCTTCTAGCCCTTCTGCTATATAGTTTTCCCTTACTCTGTGATTTACTTTCCACAGTTTCAGTTACATGTAGTCAACTGTAGTTCAAAAACAGAAGTGTGTCTACACTACTTAAGATATTTTGAGAGAAATAGAAAGACCATATTTACCTAACTTTTATTATACTACATAGTCATAACTTTCTATTTTACTTTTGTTGTTAATCTCTCACTATGCCTAACTCAAAACTTAAGTTAAACTTTAGCATAGGTATGTACATATAGGAAAAAATAGCAATACAGTTTCAGGCATCCCCTGAGGGTGCTGACATGGATCCTTCATGGATAAGGGCAGGCTATTATATATATTTTTTAATAATTATTTATTTTTTTAATTTGACCAGAGAGACACAGAGGGTGAGAGTGAAAGAGAGAGGAAGTGAGAAAGCAAGCCACCAGATTCAGGACTCGAACCCTGGTCGGCCATGTGGGAGTGTCCAGTGCCTTAACCACCACACCACCTGCTGGTCCCCCAGGCTATTATATTTTTACTTTAGCTACCATAGAGCTAATTTTCATGGTTTAATTTACAAATTAACAATTCACTCAGCATCGCCTGTTATTGACACTACCTTTGGATAGGGTCTTTCTTTTTTCTTTCCCATATGCTTCAACGTTTCCCACAAATACCATATTTTCCGTCCATAATCAGAAAGAAAGAACAATTCTAAAATATTTTAAATTTTTAGGGAAAAAAAATGTGAAGACCCAGGTCTTTTAAGTAGAAGTCACTGCAGACTGTCGGTTATCGACATTGCAGACTAACTGCAGCAGGAACGTGACTAAACGCCGAACAATAATTTATCAGAAGACAGCAGTGTGTGAGGGTCAAGCATGGAAGAGACAGTGAAAGCCTCCCAGACATCTGATGGCTGGCTCTTTCTCCTGGAAATGGAGGTTGTAGGGCACAAAACAGGTAATACTCAGCTGGTACCTGCTAGCCCTGGTTCTCTTATGTTCCCGCCTTAATGATCTGACTAAAGAGACGAGTTTTGTAGCCAAGCTACATCAGGAAATGAAAGGTTAAGAGCTCTTTGCAGGTACTGGTGAAGGATGCTTTTATAAACCATCTAATTAAGACTGTTAATCTAGCATCGTGTGAAACTGGTCAAAATGTTCTTTTTATGAAACATTACAGACAAGATCCCCTAGTGATCATTTGCCTGCCTGGTCAATTCACATAGGAGAAAAGTGAAATAAGACAACTAGCCTGAAGTCAAAGAACTAATTTATAGCACACCTGGGATTCAAACCAGTTATTCTGCAAGAGCCCAAATCCCACCCAATAATCCAAGCCTGAATGTCCTCCTGAAGTCATCTCCACTTTCTCCAAACCCTCAGTCTAGCTGATCACCAGATGCACTCCCTCCACCTAGGATTGAATATGCCCACTTCCCTCGTCTCCACTGCCTGCTGGACAGCTCTCATCAATCGCCCTCCCCACGGCCCACTTTATAAACAGCAAGAGATAGTTCCAAAGCCGAAGTGGACATCATATAACGTGAGTGTTCGAAACGCTCCAATAGCTTCCCATGGCACTTAGAATCAACTCCCCCCTCCTATTCCGGGGTGTGCATATACTCTCTGGCCAAAAGGTATCTTGAGTTCTCGCACTCTCATTCAAAGGCCCACTTTCTTCCCACAGTTCTTAGTGGAGTCTGGAAGTTATGATGGGAATGGCGAGAAAACACTTCAACACTGTTGAACAGTGATGGTGGGAAGGGTTAGACTGAGCCACCAGACAATGCAAGAAAGCAAAGAGCCAGCTTTGTAGTTACATGGTTAAGCGCTGTGTAGTAGGAACTGGATCCCACGTGGAATTTCGAGGAATTTCAAGTCCTGACCTCAGCAGCTTGAAAAACATACCTGATACATGTACCCCTGTGCCCACGATCCTGAAGGGATGGAGAAACAAAGGAGAAAAGATTGCTACATGACCAGGCCCCATTGAGGCTCCATTGTTTCTTAGTGTGCACACACACTCTCCAACATTTAAAGAACAAAAGACAAAGGAAAATAAAATTTACCCATATCCATCAAGCCAAGATACTATGAGACATAACCATATCATCAGCTGTGAGAAATTCTAGTGGAAAGACATCTGCTTAGCTTTATTTATTTTTTCATTTCTCCAATATTTTGATCATAAAGTATCTCAATATTTGGAAAGAAATACCTAGTAACACCTCATTGGAATATCAATTCAGGAGGCCAAAAGGCGTTGTAGTAGTTAAGGTGCTGGATTCCCACATGGTCGACTGTGGTTTGAGTCTCGGACCTGGCAGCTTGAAACTCATGCCAGGCACATGTGCACGCGTGCTTAAAATCACAGAAGAATGGAGGAGAAGGGATTGTGGTGTGGCCATCCCCCCGGGGGTGATTTCTTACCTCCTACTCGCTCTTTCTCCAGCAAACTTGCAAGCCCTATGGCAAAAATCTTTCAAAAATACATATATATGTATATGTGGGGGGGGGTATGTACATATCAATTCAGACAAGTGCAGATCTAGAAATACCTAGTGCAGAGTCCTGTGCACATATTCAGGTGTACAACAAACATGATTTATTTTTCCAAGATCCAACTCAACTTGCCTCTTGAGTCCATTCTGCTGAGATGGTGCAAAAACATCTCAGTGAATGACGCTCTCCACTGCCCTCCCTGCAGTTGTCTTCTAGGCTTATAGAGCACCCAGGCAGCCCCATGAAGCCACTCCTAGGTGTCTGTGAGATCTGCCATGAGCTGATTGGTCCCTAGGGTGTCTGTCATTCTCAGCTGGCCCTTGTCATCAGCACATGAGGCATCGAGGACTTGTTCTTATCTGTCCACAGAGCTACATTCGAGCTCTGCAGCTTTGCCACCCCGACTCTCAGTACTGGGACTCTTCTGCAGCCACTGGGGTCTATTACAGAGTACCCTGAGTGTGTGGATTGCTCTGGCTGCCACCTGAGGCTCCTTCCCTTTCAGCTGTGCCATCCTCAGGTACCTGGGCCATAGTGTCTTTATCTGGGGAGGGGAGTGTGGGCAGCAGCCAAGTCCTTGAGCAGATAAGCCAGCCAGGTGCCCTTGTGAAACCACAATCTAATTAGCCCATGGCTTCTCCCAAGTCTGTTACCAGAGCTATGAATCCTGTCTGTCCTCCTAAGCTCTGAAACGCAAAAGCCAGAACAAAGTTCATTCATTGTTCTTTTTTCAATAGACTCATCTTTCCTCTGAGCCAGTGAGTGCAGGACAGCCTGGCTGAGAAATGGTGGGAAGGGTCAAGGGGTTGGGGGATGGAGAGAAAGTGGGTGGGAAACATTGGTTACTATGTTAAAAAAAAAAAAAATCCACCAAAATAAGAAAAATGCTTTCGTGCTTATGTAGCACATTTCGCTTTAAGTGATGTGTGGTTTGGGACCAACGAAAGTAAAGGGAGCTGTGGGTAGAGGGGAGAGTGGACAGAAGTGAAACCCTCAGCATTGGCACACCAAGCATCTCCTCTGAGCTTCCCACCAGGACTTCCCCAGAGCCACATAACAAAAAGGTGCTACAGCAGGGCTAAGACCTTCCAAGCCCTCATAGTCCTTCCTGAGAGGGTTCTCCTGCTCCCAATGCCTGAACGCTAAGAAGAAAGCCAGGAATGGGAAGCCACTCGTGGCTGGGGTTATAGGAGGGGAGGAAACGTTCCGGTCAGATTCCCACACAGTCTAGGCCTTTTCTTTTTGCATAACTTTCCCCTTCTTTTAATGTGACTCTCATGAATAATTCGCTTCCCCCCTTATTCAGCATGAGGCATTCTAGTCTCCAAGGAGAGAGGTGAGTGGCAGAGATTTATTTGCTGTGGCTCACACTTGGGGGGAGAAGGAGAGAGGCCGTGCCAACGCCAATGTCATTGTTCCCACTGTCATTGGGATTGACATTGGCTACAGCATCTTGGGCTCTGGAAGGAAGGAAGTGCTGACAACTGTCATTATTTCTACTCTCTCCAGGGGATGTAGAACATTACATGCACCTTGCTGATGGCCTGCAGTGACAGGAGATATATTAGTGTGCATAATCTTGCTCAGTGGAAGGAATGGGTTGGGTGACCCAGTCTGTCTAATTTCCACTGGCATAAATAGATGGGTGGTATTACGACTTTCACAGAAGAGTAGACTTACAGAGCTACTGAGGGTCTAACTTACTGTTGAAACCAGCAGAAGGCCAGAGAAAATGCTTCACCCGGCACATGTGTGTATCTGTGTGTCTCTAGCTGTTATGGTTGAATGTTTGTCCTGTCTACATTCTTATGTTGAAATCTGAACCCCAAGGTGATAATGTTAGGAGGTGGGGCCTTTGGGAGGTGATTAAGTCATGAGGTCAGAGCCCTCATCAGCAGCATTCCTGCCTTAATAAATGAGACCCGGAGCTGCCTCGCCCTTCCTGCCCTGTGAGGACACAGCGAGAAGGCATCATCTATGTACCAGAAATTCGCTCTTCCCTCACCAGACACTGAATCTACCAGTGCCTTCATGGTGGACTTCCAGCCTCCAGAACCATGAGAACTAAATGTCTGCTGTTTATAAATCCTGTGCTGGGGAGTCCTTTTATGGCACCAGCACAGAGCAGGACAGAAGCGAATGCAGGCACTGACAGTTGTTGAACACAACCAGAGCTTTCTCACAGGGGGGCCTCACCCCATTCTCCCCAAGCGGAGCAGAGGCCATTATTACTATCTGTCCTGAAGCTCCTTGAAGTAGTGGAGTGTCTGTAGGACTGGCAGTGGGCTGACGGGTGATCTATGATGAGGAGATCCACCCACAGACTTGCCTGGTGATGGTGACCAGTAGCCCCACCTGTCCTGTCTCAAGACAACTCTTGCAGACTTCTAGTTATAGCAGTTCTGTGAATTGCCATTCTGGTACCCAGTTCTGTATGTACTTTTATTTCTATGGTAAATTCTCAGGAACTCTGTGGGATAAATTCTCAGGGTTTGGTATGAAGGGCAAGTCTATTTATTATTTTGATTTATCTTGCCACATTGTTTTCAAAAAATTAGGAAAAAAACTCACAAGGACTTTATGAGAACTTTCTTTTCCCTTCATGTCTGACAGCAATATATATAATGCTTATATAAGCAATATATATAATAAGTTGCAATGTTTCTCTCTTTTTTTTTAGGGAGAGATTTTTGCTATAGGGCACATGTGTTCACCGGAGAGACAGAGAGAAACATAGAGAAAGAAAGTGAAAAATCACCCCCCCAGGGGGATGGTCATATTGTAATCTCTTCTCCTCCATTCTTCTCTCAGGATTGAGCATACACACATATGAGCCTGGTGCGAGTTTGAAGCCTTTGGGTTCAAGAGTTGAATCATGGTCGACTATGTGGGAGTCCAGCAATGTAACCATTAAGCCACGTGTTGGTCCCTGTTACATTTCTTAATGTTTCTCAACCTGATCAGTATTATTTTAATTTGAATAGTTTCTAAATTATATGTAGAATGAGCATCTATTAATATCTTTTTATAGGATCTTTAGTTATATGCATTTTCATTCTATGAATAGCCTATGTTTATACCTTACATATTTTTCTCTTGTCTGTTTGGCAACTTTATTTTTCTTGTCATTTTAGGACATCATTCTACATTATTATTTTAAAGAATTATTTATTTATTTAATTCCATTTGTTATTATTATTATTATTTTATTTAACCAGAGAGAGAGAAAGCAAGATGCCAGGACTGGGACTCAAACCACTGTTAGCCATGTGGGAGTCCAACACCTCAACTAGCATGTGACCTGCTGGCCCTCGTTCCACATTTCTAATAGTAACCTGTTACTGGGCATTATAATTGCATTTACATTTTCCTCCAGAATGTCAGTTTGACAGCTGGCTTTCATTTGATGTGAGATTTGTAGCCCTTTTAAAATTTTTTGCATTTTCATTATAGGCACTTTGCACCAAAACTGCAGTATTGAACAAGAGGTTTTGCTGTTCTATACCCAGGTTCACCTCCACCCACCCACCCACCATTTTGGCATACTCTTTGCCCTTCTCATTGGTCTGCGGCATGTTTGACCCTGTCCCATCCTTGTCACCGTTCTCCAGCATGTCTGAGGCACAGGACAAATATTAATGTCAGTTCTCTAGTTAATATAATTAGGTGTACAAAGCTGTCACCAGGTTATGTACCAAGTGTCATGAGACCCCAGAGAAGAGGGCTTCTAAGTCCCCTGAGGGGTAGGAGAACCCACCATGCATGTGGGGGAGCCTTCGAGGAACACAGTCCAAGGGAAGCAGTTCACGGTTTTCTGAATGAACAAGTTCTTTATCCCTTCATCCATCCATGGAGCCTTACACTGCTTCCAGGTCTCAGCTATTGTGAATAATACTGCCGTGAACATGGGTGCAGACATCTCCTCAAAATGCAGACTTCGTTTCCTCTGTTGTATATTTATTTATATACACATATATGTGTGTATATACACATATATGTGTGTATAACATATATATGTATACATACAATATATATGTATATGTGTGTATACACACATACACACACAACTCAGCCTTTGCAACAATGTGGATAACCTACAGGACACTGTGCTAAGTAAAACACTCCAGGCAAAGACAAATACCACATGTAGAATCTAAGTACACAGAAATCATAGAAGTAGAGAACTGAATGGTGGCTACCAGGGGCGGGGGTAGGTTGGAGAGGAGATTGGGGAGATGGTGGCTAAAGGTTGCAGAATCTCAGTTAGAAGATGAACTAGTCCTGGAGATCTGCTGCACGCGTGATAACTACAATTAGTTCTCTTATACTGTACACTTGCAGTTTGCTAAAAGGGTAGATCTGCAATGTCCTCAGCCCCCACAGACAATAAGAGTAACTACAAGAAGTGAGGGTTAATTAGCTTGACTGTGGTAATCGGTTCCCTATGAATAGGGATACCAGAATGTCACATCATACATTTTATTCATGAGTAAAAGTTTATATTTAAAAAGAGATGTTTAGAAACCAGCAGAAGGCATAGCAGTTACGTCGCTGAATTCCCAAGTAGTTGACCATGGTTCAAGTCCCAGACCCAGAAACTTGAAACTCACACCAGGCGTGTGTGCGTGCATGTCCAAAGTCCCAAGAGGAGAATGAAGGAGATGAGATTGTGGTGTGGTCAATCCTCCTGGGGGATGATTTCTTGTTTTCTGTCTCTCTGTCTCTCTCTTTCTCTCTGGCGAGTATACATACCCTATAGCAAAAGTCTCTCTTAACAAAATAAAAAAGGAGCCAGCAGGTGGCATGATTATTAAGGGCGCTGGACTCCCACATGGCCAACTGCAGTTCAAGTCCTGGACCTGATGACTTGGCTTGCTTTCTCACTTTACCTCTTTCTCTCTCTCTCTCCCTGGTCAAATTAAAAGCGAACAAATAGATAAATAAAGTTAAATAAAATAATTCTTTTTTAAAAAAAAAGAGAGAGAGATGTTTAATGAACAAATACCAAATCTTCGAACTTTAGGGGGAAATTCGTAAGTGGCACAGCAAGTCTCTGAAGTAAAACTACTCTGGTAAGTTTAGAATGTGTTACGCACATGCTTTTGTTACATTGATGAAACCGTATCTGGGGATGTCAGAAGATTAAACAAAATGGGGGGCATTATCATTAACTGTGTCTACATCAAAAGTAGCCTGAGGCTAGCACCAAAGCATGGTGCTTAAGGGAGCAGGCTTAATCCGGTTTAATCCGGTCCTGGTAGCTCAGAGGGCATGCTAAGTGCATGCGTGTGCGTTCCCAAAATTCTGGTGGGAAGGAAGAATGGAGGAAAAAGGATGACAGCATGACTCCACACGTTACGGGTTCTTTCCTGCCACCACCCTGCCCCAGCACTTATATATGCAGGTCCCCTCTAGCAGTTAAAATGAAAATGAAAAACCGAAATTAGACTAGACAACCACAGAAAAAAACAAATTATGAAAAGGCCTCACAGTGGTGCAGTGGTCACACCACGGACCCACGCGGGGAGGTCTCCAGTCCGTACCAACTGGTCACGCATGTGCCCAGACCTGGGCTGCCTGAAACTCGGTGGGCTGTTATGTCACAACCCTGCTGGGAATACCTGTCTCTCTCCCTCTCTCTGCCTCTCTCTCACGGAACTCACACCACAGACCTACGCGGGGAGGTCTCCAGTTCATACTGCAGGGCCAGTCCGTACCAACTGGTCACGCATGTGCCCAGACCTGGGCTGCCTGAAACTCGGTGAGCTGTTATGTCACAACCCTGCTGGGAATACCTGTCTCTCTCCCTCTCTCTGCCTCTCTCTCACGGAACAAATAAACTTTAAAAGAAAAATGATCAGAGACCTGCTGTGTCTAAAAGTATGTGGTCAGCATTTTTATTTTGGGAGGTAATTTAGAAATGTGGTACAGTTAACGAAGGCAAATATGACTGTGAAAAATGAAGTGAAGAACAGAAGGGCTGGTCTCACACGCGTTGTCACTCAGCTAAAGAACATTTTAGATATTTATCACGGAGGGAGCAGAGGAAATAGAGTGAAGAGTGATTTGATTAAATCACTTTCTCTTCAGCACAGAGCTGAGCCACTTGTTAGCAATAAATCCTAATAGAGAAGATTCATCCAAAACACAATTCTCGTTTGGCTTCCTTCCCTGGCCTTGGTCTCCGGGCAAGCCCGCCACTCAGGAGTGTGCGATGCCAAGGCTGCAAGTCCCAGCTTCCATTACCCCTGACCCCTGTGTGCTCATTCCCAGTCTCTCTGTCTGAAATACAGATTGGAATGGGCTGGATTTTAATGCCAAGTGTCTTTCAAACAGACCTTAGAGAAACCCCAAATTGTGGAGTCGCAGAGTGAATATTCTATTTGATTGCCATTTGAACCGACCCTCTGAGAATCCCATTAAAACCAGGATCTTACCAAGGGAGGGAAGATGACTATAAGAAAAATTTATCTTATTTTGGTTAACACAATTCATATGAGTTAAGTCTGGTTAAAAAGCACATTGAGGGGCCAGCAGGTACCATGGTGGTTAAGGGCACTGGACTCCCACATGGCCGACCATGGTTTGAGCCCTGGACCTGGTGGCTTGCTTGCTCTCTCTCTTCCTCTCTCTCTCCCGCTCTCACTCTTTCTTTCTCTGTTCATCTTTGGTCAAATTAAAAAATAAAGTTAGATAAAATACTTTTTTAAAAAAGAAAAAGTGCATCAAGAGCCAGGCGATGGCATGGTGGTAGGATACGATGCTCTGTGAGGCCAACTCACATGAGCAGGTTCCCAGTTCGTGTCTGGAGACCTCCCTGATATGTGAGAGCAGACAGTGCCCAGGATATGGGGCTGGCTCAAGGTGCTGTGACACTGTCAGAGGTGCTCTCATGCTCATGGAACAAATAAACTTAATTGGAAAAAATATAAAGCACAGAGACAACCCTGACCATGGGTTCAGACCCCCAGCCTAGCCTAGAGCCTGAATTGCCCTGGGCATGCACGCTCATGAAAATGTTCAGTAGGTTTTAAATAAAGACAACTACGGTAAGTGCACATGGCTAGAAGGGCATTGTGGCTGGCATGGCACTAGCTCCAGCCATGTAGGTAGTTCCAGAACTCCTCTCATTCTTTCTCTGCCATCACCTCACATCCCCTCCCTAAGTCTCTCCCCAAAGGCTCTTCTTCCCTTCCAGTGCCCAGGGCCCTGGCTGTCCCCCAGTAAGAACGCTTCTGCCTATAATCCCCAGTCAAGACATAAACAGCCTGACGGGCACTTACGTTCTAGCAGATGTGTGGAAGTTGTAGAAAACTCTGTGCGCAGCTTTGAAAATCAGAAAACACAGTCACTTCACCCTTTGGGTCTTTTGTTCTCATTGCCTTGCATGTATTTCAAAATGGCACCCAGTTATGACCAGTCTCTAGGAAATGAAAAACCCAATTCTGACTCACGCTGCTGGTGTCATGATAGAAATCTAACGGTACTACAAGTTCTGATTAGATCACTCAGAAAAGTCAAAAGCATTTTTTTCCCTAAGACTGAAACTTGACTTATCTTTTAAGGTAAATAAAATGGGGTTTATTTAGGAAAAACATTTCTTTTCTACTCTTCATGTTTTCATGGTGGAGAGGACAGTTTCACTTCACTTCCTATCTCAGTCTCTTTGGGCTGCCGTAAGGAAGTGCCAGAAACTGGGAGGCTCATAAGCCACTCGTACTTCTCAATTTCTGGAGGCTGGAAGTCTAACAGACATTGGAAGATGTGGTGCCTGTGAGGGTGCATTTCCTGGCTTGTGTCTGCTCACTGCGCCCTCACCCTCACATGGTGGAAAGGCTGAGGCCGTATTCCAGGGCTTCTTTTATTAAGGCACTAATCCTATCCATGTATGGTCCACCCTCAAGACCTACCTGCCTCCCAAAGGCCCCACGTCCTGATGGTGTGGCCTCAGAGGTTAGGATTTCACCATGAATTTCGGAGGGACACAATATTCAACCAAAGCATTCCTAAAGACTGAGAAGTAGAGGAGGAGTCACCTCTCCACTTCTCCCTCACATTTATTAACAGAGAAAGCGTAACTTACTTGGTGGGTCAACTTGGCAAAAGGAACTCAGCTCACGTGGTTAAACCCCTCATTAGTCTCCAAGGGTTCCCCTGCATGTGTGGTCTTCTCCACAAAGGTTCTCATCCTTCTGAAGGCAGCCAGGATAAAAGCTGGGTCAGGTCTTACTTTATTCAGTTTAAAGATGGCAGTGAGTCAAAACCCCATAACCCCCTACTTGCTTCTTATTATCTGTGAGATAAAAGGCAGTCTCCCTGAGCCACTGACCAGGCTCCCTATGCTTCTCAAGATCCTATTCTCCCACGATTGCTAAGACATAGAACCAACCCAAATGTCCACAAACTGATGAATGGATTGAAAAATTGTGGCACATATACTCTACAGAATTCTATTCAGCCATAAAAAACAACAAGGCCCTGGAATTTGATAGAAAGTGGTTGAATATGGAAGATTTGTTGCTGAGTGAAGCAAATCAGGCTATGAAAGAGAGACATTGTATGTCTCCACTTATCATATACTGACTGTCCACACTCTATGGTAGAGACCGAAAGACTGGAGATCATAAAAGTATTAACAATTGTAATGGACCCTAGAAACAAAGTGGAAAGAAAGTGTGGGAGGGGAAGAGTGTAGGAAATTTGGGAGAAAATGGAGAGGTAAGACACTTGTGGGACACAGATAAGGTTTATTATCTGTTGATGAAGATGTGTATGGTGGTTTCAATCGGGCTGGACTGAGGTGTATATCATGCTGGGTAAAGACTCTTCACAGTCTAAATGATGTACAGCAATTTAGTGTAGGAATAATAATTTAAAAAATAAAACATTTAAAAATAAATAGATAAATATAAAAACTATATTTAAAAAGAGAGAGAGAGAGAGAGATTCTCTTCTCCCGGGCTTGGTCTCCAACCCTTGTCATCTTTATCACACAATCTGTGGTTAAGATAGGGCATTTGGTTCAACCACGTTGGTACAGTACATAGTGCACTGGACTGAAGTGCTGGGGCCATGCGGCCAACTGTAGGTTTGGATCCCTAGTCCAGCCTGGTGCACTGAAAGGTTCTTGACATGCACACTCCTGCCCAAGGTTCTGATGAACTGAGGGCTGGAGGAAGAGGATCGTGGCATAACCAGACTCTGTGAAGGGCATTTTCTCTCCATTCCTTTCTCTCTCATATACTCGTGCTCTTTATCATAAATAAACTTAAAAAAGAAAGAGTGAGCATTAGTCATTGTGGACTGCTATAACAAAGCACCATGAACAAGGTGACATAAACGAGAGAATTTTTTTTTTTATGATTCAAGAGGATGAAAGTCTGAGATCAAGGGGTTGCCAGGGTTGGTTTCCCCGAGGCCTCTCTCCTTGGCTTGTACATGGCATTTTCTCGCTGCAGCCCTCACCTGGCCTTTCCTCTTCGTGTATCCATCTCTATGTCAAAATTCCCCCTTTTTCTATCAGTCTTATTGGATTAGGGTCCCCCATACTCCAGCAAGACCTTGCTTTAATTTAACTAATTACATCTGCAATGACCCTATTTCCATACTGGAATTAGGACTTCACCACATGAATTTGGGAAGACACGATTCCTCCTGTAACAGATAGATTGTCTGATATAGTTACTCGAATGCCCTGTCCATCCAGGTCTGCGGTCATGTAATCCCTAGGGCTGGCCCTGCACACACAGTGATTCTGGCTATTCTATTCTCCCTGTCCATTTCCCTGGGTGGGCACATCCAGTTGCCAGAAAGCGGGGCAGTGATACTTTAGGGCACTGTATGACATCCAGGATAGCTGGAGAGCTGGTATCAACAGCTGAAATTCAGCTACTGATCTGGATCCACTCTCCACACAAGGTTCTGTGGAAGGAGGACGGACCTGTTCCATTCTAGCCACCTTCATCAGATTCCAAAAATAGGGAACATCTCAAGATGAATGCATGCCCAGGAGGAATTCAGTGTGGTCAACTATTATTTTTTAAATCATGTATTTTTTGCCTTGCAGCAAATTAGCTCTTGAGCCTAACCCTACTTTTCTATAGAAATTACATTCAACATCTCCACAGGTTGGTTTGGAGAAAAATGAATCTCATACGAGTCTCCTATCTACTGAACTTGACCATCTGTGGTCAACGAGCCACATAAATCTTAGAACTCAACTGCATAATCCCTCTATTTTGCATATAAGGAAAACAAACAAGACCCAGGAGAGACAAAAGAACTTCCAGGGCATGCAACTAGTTAGAGGCAGAACTTGAGTCTGTGCTTTCTCAGCCTCTGAGACATCCTCCTCCCATGCCTCCTCCCTTGCTTTCGCGAATGCTGCTTTTTCATGGTGTGTGGCTGCTGCTTCCTGTCACATACAAATCAGTGTCCTCCAAAGACCTGCCACTGCGCGTTCTCCTTGTGCCTCTTCTTTGGAATGGCATTCTCTCCTGTTCTCTCTCCCAATAACACTCACACTCGCACTCCCACGCAGCGATCCTGACATCAGTTCGCTTGTCAAATCCTTAGAGTTACACAGCGGCAGACACATTTTGCGTCCAACCAATATCTGCTTAACAAAGTTACCACTCTGGATTCTGCACTTAGCAGAATAGGAAGGCATAAGTGTCCCTGCTTTACCAAAACAGTAAATCAAACCCTGACCTCTTCCCATTACCGTATTCCCTACATTTTCAGCCTGTACAGCCTAGGCTTTCCTCCTGGCTGGGTCCATTCATAGCTCTGTCTCCTAGACCTGCCCTCCACTTCCCCATATTTCCGCTTCTTCCTGTACCACCAGCTTGAGAATGCTTTTGTGGGAGTTTTGTGAATCAGAATAGTCAAATACCATCATTTCATGAGAATCAGCCTAATACCATCAAGGACCAATTTAAATACCCTTTTTTCTGGAAAGTTCCTCTTGATCCTGCCTTACCCCCAAAGCTGGATGTGAGCCCTTCCTCTGCTTGAACCTCATGTACCTGGCTTTTCTTTTGAGCTGACTTTAATAAACTTTGCACTGGGGGGCCAGCAGGAGGCATGGTGGCTAAGGGCGCTGGACTCCCACATGTCTGACCACAGTTCAAGTTCCAGACCTGGTGGCTTGTTTTCTCACTTTCTCTCTCCCTCCCCCTCTCCCTCTCTGGTTAAAATAATATGAAATAAATGAATAAGTAAATAAAGTTAAATAAAAAAATTCTTTAAAAAAATAAACTTCACATCAGGACCAGCAGATGGTATAATGGTTACATTGCTGGACTCCTACATAGTCAACCATGGTTTGCATTTCATACCTGATGACTTAAAACTCACAACGGACACTTATGTGTGTGTGCCCAAAATCCTTCATACCTGATGACTTAAAACTCACACCGGACACTTATGTGTGTGTGCCCAAAATCCTGAGAGGAGAATGGAGAAGAGATTGCAGCATGGCCATCCCCCAGGGGGTGATTTCTTGCTTTCTGTCTCTTTGTCTGTCTCTCTGATGAGTGCACACATCCTAGAGCAAAGGTCTCTCCAAAAAATAATAAAAATAAACTTTACACGGGGCTGGTGGGTAGTGTGATGTTTAAAGATGCTAGACTCCCACATGGCCAACTGTGGTTTGAGTTCCAAACCTGGGACTCACTTTCCCCCCCTCTCTCTCTGTTTCTGATCAAACTGGAAAATAATAATAATAGTTAAATAAAGTTAAGTATATATAAGTAAATAAATAAAATTAACTTTGCCTTACTGTAGTCTCTCTGTTTACATTATTCCTTCCCTAAATTCCACTGTCCCCTAAGAAGGGACTATGGCTTACTGGTCATTTACGTTGCATGGAGATTGTGTTTAAAAATCATTGCTGAATGCACTGTATTTCACTGGGAAGCAAGCTTGCAGATGCCAAGGGTGCTTCCGGCTGGGCTGTTCCTGGGAAATACCGCAACATCAGACTCATGCTTGCTCATATGCCACGCTTCATTTTTTATCACATTATTTCAATTTCCAATCTGAAATGTGTAATGGAAAACAGGATTACTTCTCTACAAGTTGTAAAATAACTGATTTCTTTTCCAATTAATCTAGTTGGAGCTAACGCCAATGAAAAGTTGACATATTCGTTTAGAATGAAGCTATCTCCTTGTTATTTGGAATTTTCTCCTGAGACAGCTTTAAAATAAACAGTTCAGATTTTTACATTTGCCAGGATAAATTGTAGTTCCTGGATAAGCATGTGCCGGCATGAATTGAAGTGAGCTTTAGATCTTCCAGCTAAAATCTTTTTAAAACTGCATGAGCCACTCAGGAGGAAATTGCTGTGTTACAAGATGTAATAATGAGGTAACCTGTAAGACCAACTTTTCTCCCCAGCATATACACTTGGTTGCCCACAACTTTATAAACTCAGGTTGGGATCTTTTCATACTTTAGAATTATTTTTTATTTAAATTTATTTATTTACATTCATTCACTGTGCATCATTACAGCATACAAAATGAGATTTCCCATCCAGAGTACACTGTATAGTGGCTCAATCAAGCACATCGACATACGTGTTATTGTCAACAGATAATTTTCCATGTCTCGTTTCCTGTATATTTTGCTTTTTTTCCTGTCCTTGATTCCCTATCTCTCACCCTCTGCCATCTCCCACTCTCCTCCCACACTGTCTCTGGTAT